>NW_026068036.1:18163-44439 GCF_014885135.2 Alexandromys fortis
GGGAGGGGGGGGGAAAAGGGAGACGGGAAGGGAAATGGGAGGCGGGGAGGAGGTGGAATTTTTTTTTCAATAAAAAATTATATATATATACATATACATATACATATACATACATACATACACACACACACACACATATAAAGAACTCTAGGGGCTGGAGAGATGGCTCAGTGGTTAAGAGCATTACCTGCTCTTCCAAAGGTCCTGAGTTCAATTCCCAGTAACCACATGGTGGCTCACAACCATCTGTAATGAGGTCTGGTGCCCTCTTCTGGCCTGCAGACATACACACAGACAGAATATTGTAAACATAATAAATAAATAAATGTAAAAAAAAAGAACTCTAATTTCTACTTCTTTTGGTTTTTCAAGACAGGTTTCTTTGTGTAACTGTCCTGGCTGTTCTAGAACTCTCTTCATAGACACAGATGGCCTCAAACTCACAGGAACCCACCTTCCTCTGCTTCCCAAGTATTAGGATTAAAGGTATGTTTACCACCCTCTGGCTTATTTCTACTTTTTAAGAAGTAAACACTTCATCCCAACTTTTTATTTATAGTTATACACCCTTAATGCTTTCTGAAATCAAGCAAAAAAAAAGCAATAATTCTACACTTTGATAAACTGAGTTCAGAATATTTATTTATTTGCATATCAACTCCAGTTCCCCCGCCCTCCTCTCTTCCCACTTCCCCCACCTCCCCCCCAACCTTCAAAGGCTCCTCAGAGAGCGTAAGATCTCCCCTGAGAAATCAATTAAGTTTGTCCCATCATGTTAAGGCAGGACCAAGGCCTTCCTGCCCCCCATGCCAAAATAAGATTTTTAAATATGCATTTCTAGGAGTAAAGACACAGTTCCCAATAGTATGTATGTATGCATGCCTATTGCAGTTTTACGGGAGAGTCTTAAGATTACATTGATATTAATAAATTTGATATTTCCTTGCATGAAATTGTGTTTGAGCCTATGTTATCATTATTGGTGCTGTGACAAATTTATTCAGATTCTTTTTGGAATTCAAATGTTCCTTCCTGGAGAAGAACAAAAGAAACTAAAAAAGCTCACAAACTTACCAGTCTCAGGATACTTATAGCACTCAAGGGGTCTCTTCCCAAGGTGATGTAAACAATCAACAACTGTGGGGATAGAGATATACTTTAGTGGAGCTTCCAGCAAGCTATGCCATACATTCCATGGCCCATCTTTATGACTTCTCATGAATGTTATTCTATGTACAGTTGCCTTGAGTCACCCGTGTTGCTTAGTAAGCATTGTGCTTCACCAAGCTAGACTTGGGTGGATTTATGTCTATGGTCTGTCATAGTTACCTTTAAGAGTGAATAAAGTGTCCCCACTTCTTCTGATGGAAGAGTCCCAAGAACATTTCTATGTTTTTATGTCTTTAATCTGGTTGGACAATTAGATTATTTTTAAATATCTGACTAGTTAGTGCATGTTTTCCACTTCTCCTCTTAAGGAAAAGCAGCCTGTCTGCTCTTTACTCATCATCAGTTTGAAAATGTTTATCTGGCAAATGTAAAAGAAGAGTATGGATTAGAAGCTCTGTTATATCCTCTGACAGTCTTCATGGGAAGGTAGTTCTCAAGTTTTCAGTACATTTACCACAAGAAAATTGGAAATGATTTGTTTGGAGACATGCAGCTATTTCTAGAAACAAGATGTTTGGACAACTTTAGGAAAAGGTTTATTATCTGACTGAACTAAATATACCATAATTGCATAAAATCAGTATAAATTTTGCTCCATGAACTCAAGTACACATAGCACATGCATCCATAATATGATCATTCTCGAAAATTATGTAAGAAGTGTTTCCAGCCGAGTTTGTGAAAGTGGGGTTTGAAAATTAAGGTCAAGAACTGATTGGACAGTAACAATGTTTCTATCTGATTGCTTCCATGTTTTTTTTTCTGGTCTCTGAAATGCAAGCCAGTCTTGTACAGCCACACAGTCCTGTGTCTTTGTTAGTGCTCGTAATATTTGAAAATATCAGTTAAATATCTGTTTTCTATAACATAAAAATTCAGCCACCAGAAACAATAATTCTGCTTATTTTCTTCTGTATGTTTAAAGCCTTTTTTCTTCATAAGTTGATTTTGCCAAATATTTATTATAGTGAAAAAACCTGACTAATGCTATATTCAGAATTTTGGGAGATGAGAGGAAAAGTAGGATGTTTGTATAAAATAAATCTTATTTTTATTGTACAAGCAGGGTTGAAAATTAGTGAAGATCTCAGTATCATTACACAAAAAGGAAGAAAATTTGTTCCCAATAAACAGTTCTCTAAGTACTACAAAGATGACTCATAGGCATAAAATAGCACCATGAAGTAACCTAAACTTATATAAGGAAGTAAAAAACATAAGTAAAATTACCTATACAGTATTTTAAAAAAAAAGCCTATGATGTGGGAGTGATTTCTTTCTGATCTGTTGCTTTCATTGGTTAATTAATAAAGAAACTGCTTAGGCCCATTTGATAGGCCAATCCTTAGGTGGGTGGAGTAAACAGAACAGAATGCTGGGAGAAAGAAGCTGAATCAAAGAGTCGCCATGGTTCTCCCACTCCAGACAGACACAGGTTAAGATCTTTCCTGGTAAGTGCACCTTGTGGTGCTACATAGATTATTAGAAACGGGTTAAGAGGCTGAAACTAATGGGCCAAGCAGTGTTTAAAAGAATACACTGTCTGTGTAATTATTTCGGGGCATAAGCTAGCAGGCGGCCGGGGTGCTGGGGACGCAGCCCCGCCGCTCCTATTACAACAAGCCTACCAGAATTATATTGGATGGTGAGTGGCACAGCAGCTAAAATTTTGTATGCTGGTAAAGAAATGCTGATATTCACCAGAATAGGATAGCATAAGCTAAGATGTTAATTTCAGTGCATAGGGAAAACATGAAAGGAATTGACCAGAAGTATAGTGAGAGTTAAGAGTACTGAATACAGCATACTAGAAAGCAATAAATCTAAGCAATAACTGTTATGAACAACATGGCTTGGGTCTAGAACTTTGACTCGAGTGGTGAGAGAATTAAGAAAGGAACAGTCACAAACAGAAAATCTAAGGTCAGTTGGGTTGCATGTATTTTGGTGAAGTGGTACCCATTAGATAACTATCCAGTAAGAACTTCAGGAATTTTATCATGTAAAGCACAGAAGCATTGAGTCTTGGTAGAAGGTCACTGTATGTGAGTCATCTCAAGCTGTAAGAGTCCAGAAGATAATAATCAAAATTTTGCCATATATGCTCATGAAAACTCATACCGTCACTAAAATAAGTTAAATGTCTTAATGCTTGAGAAACACCCTCTTTTAAGAATGTATTAGAAGATTGTACTGCTTGTCTCGTGCAATCAGGGCATGTATATATGGAAGCAATCTCTATCCCAGTCCCTGGTGACTTCTTGCATAAAGTGACAAGCCGACACAAAAATTCTTAGGGACTTGCATGACACATGAAAGAAGCAGACAGTCTTGATAAAGAAATAGAAATATATAGGAATTATACTTACCAACTTCAAAATACACTACAAAGCTATAGGAATTAAAACTGTTAAGACCAGCATAAGGGTTGGAGTAAGCATTTGCACACAGGCACACAGACACAGAGAGACACACACATTCACACACGCACACACACATGCACACATACATAATATAAATATATCATACTCAGTGATAAAAGTAAGTAGGCAGAATATTGTACTTAAAATTCATTATTCATAGATTAAGGAAAAATAATATTCAGATCCATATATAAGCCAACATAACTGGGTTTAATTGATTTTCAAGAAAATTGCCAGTACCATTCAAAGGCTATAGTGTGATGGGATATGTATGTACATGTAAAAGAATAAAAATTAAAATTTACTCATGTTGTATGTATAAATTAAGATAAGATATAAGTGGAAGTGATAGACAGATCTTTTAGAAACAGCATGTATCTTAGAAGAAACAAATATAAGCCAGAATATCAGGATGTTTTTGTGAAATAATATCTTCTACATATGACAAGAAAGCTGAAAATCTTCATATTATCTAAACAACACCTGAAAAATGACCACATCAGTCAATATGACAATGTGGAAGGGAATTATCAAAGGTGTCACCTTTAGATGCAGAACTATAGGCAATTAATCATTGCTTTAGACAGAGAGAGAGAAAGAGAGGGAGAGAGAGAAAGAGAGGGAGAGAGAGAAAGAGAGTCTTCACCAATCCCAAAAGGTCAAGCCTAAATACACATGAGCTTCAGTAACAGATCTGGATTCTATTTATTATCTACCTTTGTACAATGGATTTTAAGCACATTTTCTGTCTATTTACTTTATCAGCAAGTTTAATACATACATATGATGTGTGTACATTGTGTGTGTGTGTGTGTGTGTGTGTGTGTGCCTGTGTGCAAATGTATATACCAACCCTTATGTTGGTCTCACAGTTTTGATTATTGTAGCATTACAATATATTTTGAAGTTGGGAAGCATAAATCCTCCATATCTTCTTTTTTCAAGAATAGTTCAATATTGTCTTATAAGAACACAGAGTGTAGCATTTAAAATGGATAAGGAAATAAAACTTAAGTAAGTTTAAGTGCGTTATTTTAAATAACAGAAATATAAATTTTGTTTAATGAAGATTGTTGACTGAGATTTTCTGTCCTGCCTGGTTCACATTGTTGTTAAGTCCCAAAGAATCACACAGAAGTCTACATCAGTTATAAACCGATTGGCCTAGTAGCTCAGACTTCATATTAACTCTTATAACTTATATTAGCCTTTTATTCCTGACTATGTTAGCCACGTGGCTTGGTACCTTATTTGGCAAGGCAGTCACATCGTGCTTTTTCTGTGGCTGGGTCACAACTGCAGACTCCTCTTCTCAGAATTTTCCTGTTCTCCTCATCCTGCCTGTACTTCCTGCCTGGCTGTCCCACCTACACTTCCTGCCTGGCTACTGGGCAATCAGCATTTTATTAAGGTACAATTGACAGGGTACAAACCATTGTTCCACAGTTCTGCCCCCCCCTTTAAAAGAACTCTGAATCTGAGGAGTTGACTTCCATGTGACCTTTCAATTCCTTTTTTTTTTCTGTCTAGATTTTGGGGTTCCTCTTAAGCCCATGGACTTTGATGTATGTCTCAGAGTTTAATTACCCCCTGAACCTTTGCTTTTCTTTCTCGTTCTCCTCATCTTAGCATCTACCCAGGAGACATGGAACTTTCTTTTCCTCACATTCCTTTTGTGGCTTTTCAAAATAATCTTCTGAATATAGGCACGGGGCATATGATGTAGTCTCAGTTGTTTGGGAGGTTGAGGCAGAATGGCTTAAGGTCAGCCTGGGCAGCATAGCAAGAACAAACAAAATCAGAGCCCAGTGGGGTGACACATACCTCTCTAACTTCAGCGCTGGGGAGGTTAAAATAGAAGGAACAAAAATTTAAGGCCATCCTTGGCTACATAGTAAAATTCCTCTATCAAGAAAAGAAAAAGGGAAGTAGGTACAGGCATTTAATTTTAGCACTTGGGAGGCAGAAGCAGGCAGATCTCTGAGTTTGAGGACAGTCTGATCTGAGTTCTAGAACAGCCAGGGCTATGCAGAATTCTTGTCTTGAAAAAAAGAGAAAGAGAAAGGAGAAGGAAATAAAGCCCCCTGGTATGTAGACCCCCAATACTCTCACTGCAGAAGATATTTTTGGTTATATAAATGAAAAGTTAGGATGTATGAAGTCAAGAGAACACTGTTTTATCTTTTAAAATATTTATTATTATTATTATTTTATTTATTTATTTATTTATTTATTTATTTATTAAAGATTTCTGTCTCTTCCCCACCGCCGCCTCCCCTTTCCCTCCCCCTCCCCCAATCAAGTCATTTTTATTTTACATCTTGACCAGTTTCCCATCCCTTCTTTCCACCCAGTTCCTCTTCCCACTTCCCACCAACTCCCAACCTCCTATCAAACTCCTTCCCCACCTTTATTCAGAAAGGGAAGGCCTCCCATGGATATCAACAAAATATAGCACATCAAGTTGCAGTAAGACTAAGCACCTCCCCTTGTATTAAGGATGGGCAATGCAACCCAACATGAGGAGTAGGGTCCAAAAAGCCAGCAAGATAGACATAGTACCAGCTCTGACTATTAGGAGTCCTCCAAGGCAACAAAGCCACATAACTGCCTCAGAAAGCAGAGGACATAGGTCAGTCTCATGCAGGTTCCCTGGTTGTTGGTTTAAACTCTGTGAGTTCCTGTGAGCCAGGTTAGTCTTTTATGTGGGTTTTCTTGTGATGTCCTTGATCCCTCTGGCTTCTATATTTCTTCCGTTTTCTCTTCAACAGTATTTTCAAAGCTTGACCTCATGTTTGACAGTGAGTCTCTACCCATGTTTCCATCTGTTGCCAAATGAAGCCTCACTGATAACAATTGGACTAGGCAGCAATCTATAAGTATAACATAATATTATTAGACATCATTACACTGACATTTGTATTTTTTTATCCAGCCATATTTGACTCTATTCTAGTTCTCTGTGTCATCCAGTCTCTGAGTCCTGGAGCTCCAGGCACCTCCAGGGGTGGCCTCACACTTGTGACATGGTTGTCAGACTGGACGAGTAATGGTTGGCTACTCCCACAGTCTCTGTGTGCCGGTACCCCAGCACATCATCTAGGCAGGACAGACTAAATGTTTAAGATTATATGGCTGGTTTGGTGTCACTATCCCATAATGGAAGATTTGCCTGGTCACAGGAGATGGCCAGTTCAGGCTATATACTCCCTATTGCTAGGTGTCTTAGCTGGGGCCATTCTTGAAGATTCCTGGGGGCTTCCCCTTTACCAGCTTTCTACCTAACCCTGAGATGCCCACCCCTGCCCATTCCAGTCCTGTCTTTCAGTACTCTCTCTCTGACCAGATCCTTCATGTTCCCATCCCTACCTACCCCCAGTCCACCCATGAAATCTCTTCTCTTTCTCCTTCCCAGTGAGATCTGAGTGTCTTCTCGTTAGCCCTCCTTGTTACCTAGGAACTCCAAAGTTCTATGAACTGTAGCATGGTTATCTTTTACAGCTAATAACCATTTAGAAGGGAGTATATGTCATGTTTGTGTTTCTGGGTCTAGGTTAACTCACTCAAGATTATTTTTTGTATTTTCATACATTTGTCTGCAGATTTCAAGATGTCATTGTTTTTTAACAAATGAGTACTACTCCATTATGTAAATGTACATTTTCTTTATCCATTCTTCAATCGTTTTTAAGTTCTGGCTTTTATGAAAAAAGTTACTGTGAATATAGTTGAGCAAGTGTCCTTGTGATATGATTGAGAACACTTTGGGTAAACCAATTCTCAATTTTCTGAAAAAAACACTATATTGATTGCCAAAGTAGACGTACAACTTTACACTCTCATCAAAATCCCTTGCTCTACATTTTCTCCAGCATGAGTTATTACTTCTGTTTTTGATTTTAGTCAATCTGACAGGTGTAAGAAGATATCTCAGAGTCAGTTTGATTTGCATTTTCCTGATGGCTAAAGATGCTGAACATTTCTTGAGGTGCTCTCAGCCATTTGGGATTTTTTTTTGTTGAAAATTCTCAGTTTATATCTGTACCCCATTTTTAAGTTGGATTATTTTTTAATGTCTATTTTCTTGAATTCTTTATGTATTTTGGAAGTAAACCTTGTGTTAGATGTGGGGTTGGTGAAGATATTTTTCTATTCTGTAGCTTGCATTTTGTCTTGTTGATGGTGTCATTTGTTTTACAGCAACTGTTCAGTTTTATGTTGTCCTACTTATGAATTATCATTCTTAGAGTTCATTTCATAGATATTCTATGCAGGATGGTGGCTCCTGTGTTCAGGGTATTCAGTGAACTCAAGGCTATTGTCTATTTTCTATTCTATCAGGTTTGTGACACAAACAGATCTATTGGCATTTTCTACATGCTGACATACCGTTAGACCACCACAATTTTTTGAAATGCTTTTATTATTATTTCCATTGTATAAATTTGCCTTCTTTGTAAGAAAAAATATGTGTACATATGTGTGTAGAATGATGTCGGTTCCATTTCATAGATCTACCTGTCTGTTTCTATGCTAAAACCATGTTGTTTTTATTTCTATATCTCTGTAGTAGAGCTTGAAAATAGAGGTTGTGATACCCCCAGAAGTTCTTTTACTGTACAGAATTGTTTTAGCCATCCTGGGTAATTTTGTTTTCCATATGAAAATGAGTATTTTTATTTCAAGGTTTGTAAATAAGTATGTTGGGATTTTAATGGGGATTGCATTAAGTCTGTAGATTGCTCTTGGTAAGATGTTCATTTTTTCCATGTTAATTGTATGGATCTCTGAGCATGGGGAATCTTTCTGCTTCTGAAACCTTATTCAGTTTCTTTTTTCAAAGACTTGAAGTTCTTGTTATATAAGTCTTTCACTTGCTGGTTAGAGATACCCCAAAATATTTTATATTATTTCTGGCTATTTTGTTCCCCTGATTTATTTCTCTGCCTGTTTACGTTTTATATATAGAAGGGTTACTCATTTTTTTTTTTGAGTTAGTCTTGCATTCAGCCACTTTCTTAAAGGAGTTTCTCAGCTATAGAAGTTCACTGATCGAATTTTTGGAGTCACTTATGTATATTATCATATCATCTGTGAATAAATATGTTTTTATTTCTTTCCAATTTGTATCTCCATAATCTCCTTTTGTTCTCTTACTGTTCTAGCTTGAACTTTAGGTGTTATATTAAATAGGTAAGGAGAGAGTGTATGGCCTTTTCTTGTTCCCGAGTTTAGTGTAATTGCTTTGAGTTTTTTTTTTTTATTTAATTTGCTGTTGACTGTCAGCTTGCTGTATATTGCCTTAACTATGCCTAGGCAGGTTCCTTGTAACTCTGATCTCTCTAAGACTTTTATCATGAATGGGTGGGTGTTGGATTTTGTGAAAGGCTAATGAGATTATCATGTTTTTTTTTTCTTTCAGTTTGTTTATATGGTAGATTACATTGACAGATTTTATTATGCTGAACCATTCCTACATCTCTTGGAGGAAGCCTACTTGGTTGCATTGGATAATCTTTTTTATGTATTCTTGGATTCTGTTTATTTCTGAGTATTTTTTTATTTCTTTATTAATTAATTAAAGATTTCTCAGTATTTTTAAATTAATGTTCATAAGGGAAATTGGTATGTCATTCTTTTTCTTTGTTAAGTCTTTGTGTGGATTGGGTACCAGGGTGGTCTTTTAAAAAGTTTTTGCAAATGTTCCTTTTGTTTCTATTTTGTTAAATAATTTGAGAAGTATTTGTATTAGCTCTTTTCAAAAGTTTAGTAAAATTGTTCATGGAAATCATCTGACGTTGGGCTTTTATTTTGGCTTGGAGACTTTTAACAACTACTTCTATTTCTATTGGCATTATAGATCTATTTAAATTGTTTATCTGATCTTGATTTAATTTTTAAGTAATATATATGAAGAAATTTGTTCATTTCTTTTAGATTTTCCAATTTGGGGTACAGATTTTGGAAGTATGACCTAATGATTATCTGGGTTTTCTCAGTGTCATATTTTACATCCTTTATTTCTGAGTTTGCTAATTTAGATATTCTCTTTTTGTCTTTTAGTTAGACTGGATAAGGGTTTGTCTATCTTGGTGATTTTTTTCAAAGAGCCTACTAATTTTTCATTGATTCTTTATAGTGTTCTCTTTGTTTCTGTTTTATTGATTTTTTTCACTTAGGTTGACTATTTTATGATTATTTATTACTAGTCCTCTTGGTCATATTTACCTCTTTTTGTGTCAGAGCTTTAAGGTGTGCTGTTAGGTTGCTAGCATGAGATATCTCCTAATTCCTCATGAAGGCTCTTAATGCTATGAAATTTCCTCTTAGCACACTTTCATTGTTTTTCATAACTTTGCGTATGTGGTGAATTCACTTTCATTGAATTCTAGGATATCTTTATTTTTTTTTATTTCTTCTTTGACCCTGTGATAATGCATTCGAGACTTGTTCAATTTCCATGAGTATGTAGGTTTTCTGTTATTCCTGTAGATATTCAAATTCAGCTTTTATCCATGGTGCTCTGATAAGATTCAGGGGGTTATTTCAGTTTTCTTGTGTCTGTTGAGACTGACTTTGTGACACAGTATGTATGTGGTTAATTTTGGAGAAGGCTCTGTAAGGTACTGAGAAGAAAGCATATTCTTCTGTGTTTGAGTAAAATGTTCTGTAGGTATCTGTTATGTCCATTTGAGCCATAGCATCTGTTATAACCAGTATTTCTCTGTTTAGTTTTTGTCTGGATGATATGTCCATTGGTGAGAGTGGAGTATTGAAGTCTTCCACTATCAGTGATGAGGGTCAATGTGTGATTTAAGCTTTAACACTGTTTCCTTTATAAGCATGGGTGTCCTTGTGTTTGGGGCATAGGTGTTGAGAATTGAGAGCTCATCTTGGTTGAGTTTTCCTTTGATGAGTATGAAGTATCTTTCTCCATCTCTTTTGATTAATTTTGTTTTGAAGTCTATTTTGCTACATATTCAAATAGCTATATCAGCTTCCTTCTTAGGTCCGTTTGCTTGGAAAATCTTTTTCCAATCCTTTACTTTGAGGTAATGTCTATCTATCTTTGGTCTTGTATGCAACAGAAAAATGTATCTTGTTTTTATATCCATTCTGTTACTCTGTATCTTTAATTGGAAATTAATTCCATTGATATTAAGAAATATCATTGTACAATGTTTGTTAATTTCTGTTAGTTTGTTGTAGTTATTGATAGTGATTATGTGTGTGTGCACTCACATATGTGCATTTGTGTATATGTATATACACATGTGTGTGTTTCCCTCTCTGGGTTATTCTGGTGTAAGGTTATTTATTTTCTGTGTTTTTTGTGGGTGAAATTGATCTCCCTAGTTTGGAGTATTCCTTGGGTACCTTTTGTTTGTCTAGATTTGTGAATAGATATTGTTTAAATTTGATTTTATCATGGAATATCTCACACTTACGTTTAGACCTCTGGATTTGTAGTGATAATAAGTCTAGTTGCCAATTTCTGGATTTGTCAATATCAGGTGGGTACTTTTTTCTTGGTTTTTGTTTCTTCTCTTGTCTTCTTGATGCCATGGCCTACTACTGTGGGACAATGATCTCATAAACCGCAAAGATTTGTCACTTATATTAGTTTAATGAAACACTGATAGGCTAGTAGCCAGGCAGGAAGTATAGGTGGAGTGACCAGAATAGGAGAATTCTAGGAAAAGGAAAGACTCAGTCTCTAGTCATCACCCAGACCAAGAGGAAGCAAGATGAGAATGCCTTATTGATAAAAGGTACCAAGTCACATGGCTAACACATATAAGAATTATGGGTTAATTTAAAATGTAAGAATTAGTTAATAAGAAGCCTGAACTAATAGACTAACCAGTTTATAATTTATATAGGTCTCTGTGTGTTTCATTGAGACTGAATGGCTGCAGGACCAGGTGAGACAGAAACCTTTGTTAACAGCCTATGGTTGAATAGAGACTCTCAGCCTACATTGGAGACTGGACATCTCATGGCATAGATGGCCTTTAGTCTACCATGGGGTTGCTGCCCAAGTATAGGGCTGAAGTTATGGCTCCATGTGTGGCCTATGATCTGGCCAGGGGTCCTCGGGGTTCAGGATGATGGCTTAGCTTCTGGTGGGATAGGAGGCTTCAGTCTGTTTTCCAGGGAGTTGGCCTGGTCTCTGGGGTTCAGGATGGTGGCCTGGTTCTGATGGAGTGGAAGACTTCCACCAGAGGTATTGGGCAGGATATGAGGATTAGGAGACGAGGGTCATTTGAAGATATGCTGGGTGAGCATGGGTGTGGTGGGGGGCAGTTAAGCAGGGATTAAGGATGCTTTCATGACCTCTGGTGGAAGGGAAGGCTGCTGCCAGAGGTGTGGGCTGGCATGTGGTGATAAGGAGAGGAGAGGTTGGTGGAGTTATGTTTGGAAGGCCTGGGTGGGGCAATGGGGACAGGTGGCTCACCTGGTTTTTAGAAATCTGAGAATACTGGTATTTTTTATATAGAATGTGCATTAAGAATCTCTATAAACATTGCATCAGTCCTGGTTTCATCCATGAAAATTAACTCTTCATATACTTATGTTTATGGGGAAAAGCCATCAGCCCTAATTGCAGTTGTGCATGTATAATTTTATGATTCTTAGTTATATGTCAAGAGTAAGTTCCCTGCTAAACTGTAGATGTCATACCAGTAGTCACATATTGTAAATCAGGGAAGAGGAAGGTTTTAGAATTGCCAATCAAGTTCAACAAATGGGTACTTAAAACAAGAGGACATTTTTTTTCAACCTCTGTAGAAGGATGGCCATGCTCTCTGCACAGTGAGCAGTGGTTGGTGGGGAGGGCAAGGGAAGAGAGGGCATGATCCTTCCCTGTCTAATTCCTGCATATCCTCGTCAATCCTTGGAGTTTTTGCTTGCCGCTTTATCACTACTCTTCCCTTCCTCTGTCACATCTGGTTTTCTATAGGTACCTATTCTTGTGTTGTTTCTTTTGTAGATGCCAGTTATATTAAGATTCCAAGCTTTTGATGTCACAGTAATATATTGCATTTACAAAGAATCTTATTCACAAATGCAATCATATTTTGACATAGTTGGGGTTAGGATTCAAATATACATTTTATAGAAAGAAATTCCCAACAAAATAGCAGAGCACTTATGAGCATCATATTCAAATACTCTCACTTAGAAGTCTAACCCCATCAAACCAAGTACATTAGACAAACAGAAGTTTGATGGAGGAAGGTCACTGGCTAATAAAGAAACTGCCTTGGCCCATTTTATTGGTTAGAACATAGGTAGGTGGAGTAAACAGAACAGGATGTTGGGAGAAAGAAGCTGAGTGAGGAGTCGCCATGGTTCTCCCACTCCAGACAGACGCAGGTTAAGATCCTCCCTGGTAAGCCAGCTCGTAGGCTACACAGAATATTAGAAATGGGTTAGAACAATATGTAAGAGCTAGCCAATAAGAAGCTGGAACTAGCCGGGCAGGCAGTGTTTAATAGAATACAGTTTCCGTGTAATTATTTCGGGCATTAGCTAGCCATGCGGGCGCAAGGTGCCGGGGATGCAGCCCCGCTGCTCCTATCACTACAGAAGTTCTCTTTTGAGTTATTTTTATTACTAACTCAAGAAGAAACGTTCTACTCAAATACAGTTTCTAACTGAAATTTTGCAAATAGTGTTTGTAAATTATCTGAATGAATGTTCTTAGCAATATGCTTTAAATAGATTAATGGATCTTTTTTTAAAAATTATCAAATCAGTCTCCAGATAAATGTCTAGGTGTGTACAGACATTATTGGGCCAATTAAGAAGATGGTGTCTTGTCTGACCCTTGGTGCAATTATCTGAACAGGACATGGTGACTGAGTTATCTCCCAATCCCTGTGTCCTGGAGGAGGGAGTTGCAGATCCTCCACCTGCATGGCCTGCAAGGAGAACTACTGTGCCTCTGGCTCCATTAGGATGTGCAGCCCTTGATTTAGTGGTGTGCCTCTTGATTCCTACTGTCCTGAGCAGATTGAGAAGGTGAATTAAATCCTCATTTTTAAAATTTCAGGATTGATGACACTCAGGGTAAATAAATGCCCCTTCAGCGGAAAAATGAATCTCTTAGAGTTATGATTTAGGAGAGAAATTGGGCCTTATATCAGAACATGATAGCCAGCCTCCCAGAAAGATCTGGATTGAAAATATTTCCTGTCTCACCATGATTCACTGTTCTCTCCCCTATTCTGATAATACTATTCTTCCTCTGTCCCACGGAATCATCTTACAATCTAGAAGCTTCTATTAATTAAGATTAAACATATAGTAACAAAAACCAAAGCAATAAAGAAAAAACATTATAAGATTTTTAAATTAACCAGTAAGTTGAAATTTAACTAAGAAAGTCAACATGATATTACAAATCTAACCTTTGTGATTAGTGTATTTTTCTTATCAGTACTAAAAGTATGATATGGAGTCTTGAAATTTCTTTGAGGGTTTTAGAATTTATTATAAGTAATATATGAATCTTCAAAGTATATTTGTTATTTTAAATTATGAGTTTTGGAGCTTCAAATATTTTCTGCCATTGAGCTAGTTCTTTGATTTCTCACCACCCTCACCACCTTATTTGCCCATAATTTTGTGGAAAAAACAGGAGCCTCCTTTGATCTGGCATGCCATGACCTGACTAAGCAAGTTTTATGACTGCATATTTACTAGAGATGATTCTTAGCTTAAACATGTATATTTGTATTATATAGAATTTGAGAAATTTTGCACCCAGATTTCCTCTTCCATAGATTTTTTTTAAATGAGAGGAATCAAGGTAGTTTCCCAAGTGATTTAGACTTTATAAGTCAAGTTACTAGTATATTAAAATGACACTTAATGCTGTTCTAACATAAGGTAGGTGTTTTAAAATAATTCAAATGACTTGGCTGTATTTCACCCAGCATTGCCATTGCATGTTCAATTGTTGGTTGACATGGGCTGCAAATATGCACTGTTGGTTGTCTGCCTATACATTCCCACCCTCCCTGGATGTTTGTAGCTATGATCTGAATGTGGTTGTTACTAAGCAGCAAGTTATCAGCAACAGCTGCCTTTGGGGTCTGACCTTATCCTCATTGTCTGGTTAAGGTCTAAGTAACATCTAAGCTGAACACTTTCAATCCTTATTGCCTATGACTCTAGAGATAAAATATATTCTTGCACAGATCTTCACATACCAAGCCCCATTTTTGACAAAATGTCATAGTTAAGAACTATTGTCTGAACTGAGCAAAAATTGCTATGTTCAAGCTAAGTCACTTATTATCTGGCTGTAAACAAAGTTACATGAATTTTCTGAATTTTAGTTCCTCCATCAGTAAGTTGGGGACAAAGTCTTTAGTAAAGCACCTGATGTAGACTACAAAGTCAGTAAATACTAGATGCTAAAATAATGTTACCTGGAATACAGTGTTATCATCAGTCCTTTGTTTTTCTGAGAAACATGCCTGAAAGTAATTGTTCCCTTAAAATGAAATATCAAGAAAATTTAGTAAAAAGCTGAAATTCTGTATTAGTTCCTTTTTTATTACTGTAATAAAACATCTTGAGCCAGGCAACTCATAGAAGAAAGTGTTTATTTGGGGCGTATATTTCCAAAGTTCATAAACAGCATGTGCAGAAACATGGCAGCAAGCTGGCAGTATATTCCTGGAGGAGCAGCTCAGCACTCATATCCCAGTCTACAAACAGGGAACAGATACAGCACTGAGCCAAGGATGGCAGGAGGCTTTTACCCTCAAAGTTGACCCTTGTGACACCACTTCTCCAATAAGCTGTGCCTTTTAACCTTCCCCACCACTTCCATCAACTGTGGACCAAGTATCCAAACATATGCTTATTTGGGGGACAGTCTCATTTAAACCACCACATCATCTTTTTTCTAAAATATTCATGTTCAGTCTCTACTAACTAGAATTACCTCCTACAAGTGATTTTAAGTTCCTCATACTCTTAACATATATATCAATACCACTCTCTTATAAGCATCATGCCTTTTGCACTCAAAGAATTACTGACTTTTAAATGTCATTCATATTTTAATCTACTCTCCTAGATGTGCATTTTTCCTATACACTTGGTACATCTTGCCATTTTAGGAGAATAACTGCTACTCTTCATAGCTTAATCACTAAGATTCAAAGAACTGTTATTCCTACAAATTTTGCATAATGACTACATTCTGCAGAGATGGAATTTTAAGATATAAATAGTGTACATTTTCCCCCTCAAACTCATTTCTCTTTTAATAGAGATGTACACTTTCAACAATAATTTACTCATTTATCACCTCTTAAGTTATCAGATACAACATAAGTCAAAAAATGTGAAATGTTGCTTTCATGCAAACAGCCTCTGTTTTTTACCATGTGATTCTAAGCTTTTTATTAATCATCCTATCTTTTCAAAAGCATCACCCCAGCTCCCTAACACTCCTTTATACAAAATGTTTAGATTGTTTGGTTGGGGCTTCACTTAAGCTCCTGGAATAAGCCTCCTCCCCTGGGAGTTGTCTCAGTCTAAACCTGCCAAAGGGTAACCCCTCCACAGGGAAGGTTGGGACCACTTCTACAGGCCATTTATACTGCCCCCCCCCCAGAGAATAAACACAAGGTCTTTAGCTTTTGTGTGGTCTCCCTTTTTCTCTCTTCCTCTCTCCATGCTTTTTGGGGGCCACCAGGAAGCATTGCATTAAACATGGACATCTTTTATTTGGTCTGATTTGGTTTAATTGGAATCATTTCCGTCTTCGGAGAGGTTCAGACCTAATAAAATACCTAACACATCCCTTATGATAGGCTCTATGAACTATATGGCTGAGGTAGAGAATGACATTTTCAAGGAGCCAAAGACCTAGGCAGTTGCATATGCACCAGACATGGGTACCTAATTCAGAAAGTGTAACTAATTAACAAAGCTGATGACTTGCACATGTTTTAAAAATATTAAATGTCTACTAATTTAAAAAGATTTTGACAGAAGAAGCTAAAATACAAAATGGAAAAAGAAAACATATTCAAAGAATGGTCCTGGAATAACTGGATATCAATATGTAGAAGAATGAAAAGATANTGCTGGCATAACTGGATATCAACATGTAGAAGAATGAAAATAAATCCATATATATAGCCATGCACAAAACTCAAGTCCAAATGGATCAAGACCTCAACATAAAACCAACCACCCTGAGCTTCATAGAAGAGAAAGTGGCAAGTACAATTGAACACATTCACACAGGAGACAACTTCCTAAGTATAACCTAATAGCACAGACACTGAGAGCAATAATTCATTAATGGGATCTCCTGAAACTGAGAAACTTCTGTAAAGCAAAGGACATGGTTTGTTAGACAAAACGACAGCCTACAGATTGGAAAAATATCTTCACCAACTCTTCATCAGACAGAGGGTTGATCTCCAAAATATACAAAGAACTAAAAAAAAAACTTGATATCAAAAGAACAAATAATCGAATAAAAAATTGAGGAACAGATCCAAACAGAAAACTTTCAACAGAAGAATCTCAAATGGCTGAAATGCTCAACATCCTTAGTCATCAGGGAAACACAGATCAAAACAACTCCGAGATTCCACCTTACACCTGTAAGAATGGTGAAGATCAAAAACACTGATGACAACTTAAGCTGGTGAGGATATGTGGTAAAGGGAACACTCTTCCATTGCTGATTTGAGTACAAACTTGTATAGCCACTTTGGAAATCAATATGGCAATATCTTAGAAAACTAGGAAACAATCTACCTCAAGACCCAACAATGCTCCTGTTGGGTGTATACCCAAATGATGCTCAATCATACCCCAAGGACATGTGCTCAACTATGTTCATAGCAGCATTATTTGTAATAGCCAGAACCTGGAAACAACCTAGATGCCTCTCAACCAAAGAATGGATAAAAAAAAATATGGTACATTTACACAATGGAGTATTACTCAGCAACAAAAAAATAATGACATCTTGGAATTTGCAGACAAATGGATTGATTTAGAAAAAAACCATATTGGGTGAAGTAACTCAGATCCAGAAAGACAAATGTAATATTACATAAAGTAAAGAAAAACAGCCTACAGTCCACAACTCCAGAGAACCTACAAAATAAAGGGCGCCTTAAAAGAGACATACATAGATCTCCATAGGAAGAAGAAAAAGACAAGATCTCCTGAGTAAATTGTGAGTGTGGGTTACAAGGGAGAGGGTTGAAAGGGAAAGGAGAGATAGTGAGGGGAGCAGAGAAATGTATATGTACAGCTCCATAAAAACAATGGAAAAGATTTTTGACAGAATTACAAATCTTTTTTTAGTCCCAAATAAGAACAATAACTGAGCATTTTTTATAACAATCAAACCCATATTCTGAATATAAAGCATAATTAGGTATTGGCCTTACAAAAATTGTTTAAGAATAAAACTTCAAAAATAGACCTAGAGTCTAGAAAGCTTAAAAACCTAGAATAGAACCAAGAATGTTTAGAGGAAAAAAATCAATGTAAAGATACCTAAAATAATTTGCTACACTCATAGATTAGTTACTACCCCAATTACTAGCAGAGAACCTTGATGCAATAATTGATGGAAACAAATGTAAAGACCTACAGACTGAACTTGGGGAATCCTGCTGAAGAAAGGGAAGAGGGATTTTATGAGCATGAGGTGTCAGGGACATCATAAAAAAAACCCCACAGAAATAGCTAACCTGGGCTCATAGGAACTCAGAGTCTGGACCAGCAAGCAGGGAACCTGCAAGGGATTAACCTAGATTCTCTACATATATGTGACCATTGTGTAGCTTGTTTTACTTGTTGGACAGACAGCAAACAATGGGAGAAGGGGCCATCCCTAATGCTTTGGCTGGCACTTGGGAACTTATTACTCATATTGGATTGTCCTGACCAACCTTAACACAGGGAAGGGGTGCTTAATCCTACCACAAATTGATGTGCCTTCCTTTGTTGATACTCTTGCAAGGCCTGCCCCTCTCTAAACAGAAACAGAAGAGGAGTGGATGGGGGCCCAGAGGAGAGGTGGGGAAAGGGAATTGGAGGAGAGGAGAGAGGGGAAATTCTGGTCAGGATATGAAATGAAATTATATTTTTCTTTAGTTGGTAACCTGAATTTCAACAAAACAAGCTGAGTGTAGTTGCTATATACTGCAAAATAAAGATTATAAGATGAGTACAATGTCTGTATACATTATGTACATAAACATATGGTACATGCACGTGTGTGACTACCTGTGGGCATGTGTAAGGCTACTGGGGAAACAAGATGCATGTCAAGGAAAGGAGGACTGTGACACATGAGAGGAAAAGTATAACAGACTTACTGATGTCTCTGACCTATACCTGGGAGTGGCTTTTTGATGGAGGAAGGTCATTGGTTAAGTAATAAAGAAACTGCTTGGGCTCATAGGTTAAAACATAGGTGGGAGGAGTAAACAGAACAGAATGCTGGGAGGAAGAGGAAGTGAGCTCAGACTCTGCTCTGCTCCAGGAGAGACATGATAGCTCTGCTCTCTGAGACACACGCGATGAAGCTCCGACCCAGGATGAATGTAGGCTAGAATCTTCCCGGTAAGCACACCTTGGGGTGCGTACATACATTATTAGAAATGGGCTAGCCCAGGTGCGAGAGTTAGCAGAGAAAAGGCTAGATATAATGAGCCAAGCAGTGTTTAAAAGAATACAATTTGTGTGTTGTTATTTCGGGGCATAAGCTAGTTGGCGGCCGGGGTGCTGGGGACGCAGCCCCGCTGCTACTATTGCAACAGAATGGCACCCAACATGGGGCAACTGAATCCACTAAAAGCCCAAGAAAGCTTGGGAAAGAGTAAAAGCATGTTTGTTTTCTTGGTAGCAGCAGTTTCTCGGGTCTTCTCTGCTTGCTAGAGGCAAGCAAGCGCTCTCAGCTAAGAGAGGCTTCCTGACTCAGCTTTAGCTGCAAAGCCTTGCAGCTCTTTTAAGAGGTCCTGCCACGAAACACTTAAACGTTGTTGACAAAAAGCTAAAACGCATGCTTTTCGGTTTTCAGCCATAGCAGGAAAAAAAGCTGCACTGTTTAAAAATGCCGGCTTTTTGGGCTGTCCTGCCAGGGCAAACTCTGACTATTTGAGGCAGGAGGGCCGGCTACAGAGAGAGCATTTGAGTGTTGTAGGGCTAGATATAATGAGACAAGCAGTGTTTAAAAGAATACAATTTGTGTGTTGTTATTTCGGGGCATAAGCTATCTGGCAGCCGGGGTGCTGGGGACGCAGCCCCGCCGCTACTATTGCAACAGCTTTTTTCCACCATCCTCTATAATCTATTTCCCAGACACCTCTGTCACTGAGTCCTAAAGGCTTGTCACTGTCCATGTATGAAATATGGTACTTTGACAAATTTCCTATAAATGTTCTTTTACATTTAAAGGGGGATATGATATAGATATGAATAATTTACATTGGCATGTATTTGGCTTTATTGATATAAATTTAAGGTCAATCTTGTTATATGTATACGTACTTCTGATCTTGATTAAGGTATTGTGATTGTGTAGATTATTTAAAAATGTAATGTATAATTAGCAAATATAGGTTGTTAATGGATAATCATCAGTAATAGTCAAGCTTGCAGTAATGTTAGTTAGATTTTCTAGATATATAAAGATATAGTTCAGTTAGATAGGCATTCTTCATATTTTTTAAAGACTACAGAATATGGCATTTTAAATGTTTTAATAACTTAGGGCTTTTAATGACAATGAGACACGTCTGCTCCTGACAGCACCAATCTACTTCAAGAGGAAGATGGGTATCAAAGAGGCTACTTATGAAGTTTGATAGCCATTTGGGCAAGAAACTGCTCTTGCCTGGACTGATGCATAAATTGGACATAAAGAACCCAAAGAGAGAGGACTGCTGAACTTGCCTAAAGGTGAGATGATTCTTCGGGATTCCTGATTCATGAAAGGGTCTGCAAGACATTCTGCAGGATACAGAAGAAAGTGACCAAACTGTCTTTAAAAGTTCCTGATTCATGGAAAAGTCTGCTGGATACTATGGGGCTGTGGGCTGAAGATAGATGCCCCAACGGTACAGAGGAACTTTGGGTGACTGTCCATGTAGCGAGATGTCTCTGTCATTTCTAGAGTTTTGGAAGTTGCTTACTTCTTGTTTACTTAGATAATATTATATCCTCTGGAGTCTTTGATGGAATTAAAGAGTGGATAGTTATAATTATAGGTTTCCTTTGTTATGATAAAAGATAAAAGAGATATAAATATTGTAACAGTAATTTTACTATGTTAAAGTAAAAGGCTTTTTGTGTTTAAACACAGGAAAAATGGTGTAGGAGGTTCTTCTGTATTTATGTTGCTTTCATTGGTTGAATAAAGATACTGCCTTGGCCTTTTGATAGGGCAGCTCTTAGGTGGGTAGAGTAGACAGAACAGAATGATGGGAAGAAGAGCAGAGTTAGGCAGATGCCATGATTCTCCTGCCAGAGAAGGTCACTGGTTAGACTCATGCTGGTAAGCCACAGTCAAGTGGCAATACATATTAATAGAAATGGGCTAATCAAGATGTGAGAGTTAGCCAATAAGGGGCTAGAAATAATGGGCCAGGCAGTGTTCAAATGAATACAGTTTCTGTGTAATTATTTCAGGGTTAAGTTAGCAGAGCGACAGGGAGCCAGTGTGGTTATTTCGGAGGTTAAGCTAGTTGGGCAGCTGGGATGAAAATCAGGCCTGCATCCTCATCTAACAATTTCCCATCCATATTTCTCTTTCTGAGAGTTCCTCCTCTGTGCAGTGTGACAGGGTACTTGTGAGTTGCTGTGTTTCTCTGTTTATACAAACTTTTCATCTTTGTGTGAATAACTCTCAACTCTAGGGCAGAAGGCATGTCTGTCCTCTATGCAGCAAAGATCCTTCAGAGCAAGACTGTCTTTCAGCATCCCTTAAATTCTGAGTGCACTAAGTATTTGGTGCTTGAATTAATCCCTATACAAATGGGGAACAGACCTGCTTGGGGGCTCTTTATCTGCTTATTACCTTAAACAGTCATTGAATATTTTTTATATTTAATTCAGGATTGAAAAATTATCCTGGAAACAGATGCTTGTGTAAATACTTAAACTTACAATCTCTGTTTTCTCGCAGTATGTAGTAGGCACCTACCTATTATCTGAGCTCCTGATAGTGAAGAGACCTTCAAAAGATGCATTGCCTTCGTGGTCCATTCAACTTAATGTTTCCTTGTTATTGGGGCCAATGATAAGGACTTTGGGAATTACTGTTCAATGTTAATTCTTCTATTTGAGAGCAGCTGAGAGCAGGCAGCCTTTTAAAAAGTTGTTAAAAAATATACATTCATAGAGTACAGTTAGATCATTCTATTTTATAATTTGCTCAGCATCTGACATGAAAAACTTCTGTGATATCTAGGTTCTGTCACAGGATGGCTTCTGTGCTGATTCCTCTTTTCTTGCAAACATTAAAAAGGTGTGCCTGATACTGTCAGCTCACACTGTACATTTTTGGTCCACCTGTGCATCGTTAGGATAACAGCCTTCCTTAATCACATTCTTTCTGCTACAATGGACATTATTAGAACTAAATCCAAGCTAAGTCCTACAAGTGGGCAAAAGTACAAACATTCAAAACCCAGTTATTACTAACATGCTGAGAACCTCTCCATCTTGGTAGATCCTTACAATGGATTAGGCTGCATCATTGGCAAAGGCAATGGTTTGGGGTGATGTTCTAAATATAAGTCTAGTAATAAGAAAATTGAACCACAGATTTCCTGAAGAGTGCTTAGCCCTCTTCTAATAGACATGAGTTACGAGTGAGACACATATTTCTACCAGTGATGAGTAATGGTCAAAACTATTTCTAATTTTTCTAGAAGGAAAAATGTTTGTTTTCACCCTATCAAACATTAAAACAAAGAATGGCAAAGAGCAACCACAGAGACACCAGCAGGAAGCAAAGGAGAGGGTCCTTTAGTGTGGGAACAAATAGCTCAACACATCTCTTAGAGACCCCCTAAAGCATGCTTGGGGTTTGATAGAGTATAATAATTAATCTCTATTGTTTTGGGTATTTAATAAAGCAGAAAGACAATCCATTTAAAAAGTTTATCAAGCTCCGCCTGATCGCCACCATCATGGACAAGAGTCGCTTGCAGCCCATCAAGCTCGCTAGGGTAACCAAAGTGCTGGGCAGGACCGGTTCGCAGGGACAGTGCACGCAGGTCCGTGTGGAATTTATGGATGACACCAGCCGCTCCATCATCTGAAACGTCAAAGGCCCCGTTCGAGAGGGAGATGTGCTCACCCTTTTGGAGTCAGAAAGAGAGGCTCGGAGGTTGCGCTGACTGACCTTCCTGCTGGGTCCTGAGTATCCACCACTTGGCCCATGATGACCTGCGACTATTAAATAAAACATTTGTATTGTTTTAAAAAAAAGTTGGTCAAATAATATAAACATTTTGTAATTTTTCTAAATGAACAGCCAATAAACAAGATGATGGGATAAAGAGGGCATGAGCAGTACATGTTCTTGTTTCTATATAGGACTATTTCTCTAGCCTTAAAGAAGTGGTAATTTTCTGCATTTGGTATGGGTTTGGTGTACAGGTTTTGGTTATGACTTACAGTTTGTACTATTGCTGACAAAGCTGTCTTCTGAGATAAGCCCCCTCTTTAATAATGTCCTCAGAACTAACAATTGTTCAAAACAACTTGCTTATTCTCAGAGCAAGCTGGCCGCAAGATTGTGCTAGCTGCCCATTTTCTCACACTGGACTCATTGTCTCACCGCTGAGATTAAAGGGAGGGCTCAGGGAATTGAAAGGCATGCAGGACTGAAATACAGTCTCACTGCAGAACCTCAAAGCTCAGGTGGCATGCTCATTTCCTGTGGCTTTGAGAGAGGAAGAAGAACTGTGATTTAATGGTCCATATCAGAATCCAAATTCCAATTCAAGTCTTGCTTGAAAGAGACTCCACCTTGGGCGAATCACAGAAGGATCATTTCCCAGGAGGTCAGTGTTCATCCTATTTAAACTTTCTTTACCCTAATGAAAAACCTCATTAAAGGTTTTAAAGTTGTTTATTTTTAAACAAAGAACAGCTTAATTTTGTTCTAATGTAGAACCTTAGCTAAGGTTGATGAACTCTGACTCTAACAAGAAATCAGTAGTTTCTTCAACTGGAAAAATTATAAACTTCATCTGTTTGTTTCATTAAGAAATAGACCATTTAGATGCTGAAATACTTTGGTTCACACGTTTTCATCCTGCAAGAACTGTTAATTAAGCTAAACATTTTAGGTATAAAAATCCCTATTTTCTTTGGAACAATGTTTTTGAAACATGTCCCACAACTACAAATTAAAAGGACATTTGGCTCCCAAGCATGTGTTCACCATCAGCAGATGGGGGGTGGATTTCTTTTATAGTCAGAGATTTCCAGGCTACCTCTATTCTGCTAGTCATCGCCTATTTCAAATGTCATTTATTTCCTTAGTCTGGATAGTCTGCTTCTGTAACTGTTTATATTCAAACATATACTGAGGAGCACTCATTGTGAGAACACTGGTGTAGGATGGAGAAATAAATGTTAATTCTAGGCAGATGATTCTGTCCTCTGCTTTTTGGGGAACTTATTTTGGTAAAATATATAATAATCTAAAACTAAACTAAAATAATGACTCTGACAGTTACAGCAGAGATCTTGAGAGTGTGTAGAAAGCTGATAAGGTGATGCTTAATTCCCATATATACTGAATCTATACAGAAATATACATACATACGTACACATACGCATAGCCATTCATGCATACATATATACATACATACATACAAATGATAAAGATTGGTTTCATTTTTTAATGTAGTCATGAATTAAAAACTAAAAATGAATTTTCCCACTTTACATGACTGAAAGAAAAACTTTGACATTAAAAATCCATGATAAACCACCAGAAAAATATAAGTAGTATGCAGAGTTTTGGGTAGGCAAAACTACCTTTATTCTCAACAGTTAAACCTCAAAACAATGTTTATTAACAATGCTTTAAGAAAATTCTTTATCATCTTTATTTTACACAAACTAAAAGTTTAAATAAATATCTTGTCAAAATGATGAGTAATATTCTAATCATCAGGATGTTTTCAAATATCAAATATGATTCCAGGGTTGACCACTTATCTTAGATTATTGGATAACCCATTGGTGGAATTTCCTGAGGATTACCATCTTTCCCCTTCTTCATATTTCCTTGTTTCTCATAGTTCTTTGGCCAGGCTAGAAGTCCCAGGATCTTTCTTTTTTCATTCTGATGAGATTTCATGAGTGGAGCCTTTGACATTTCTAAGAGAAACACTCGCATGGCAAACGTCCTGCTCTTCTGGCTCTTACAGTCTTTTCAGACCTTCTTCCTATCTTTCAAAGCAATATTGCGAAATACTAAAAAATGTTGTACCAAGTACTCAGTACAAGAGATATTAAGAACCAAGGATTCTTTCTGTGGACTTAGAAAGTTTATCACTGTGTAGGGCCGACTTATCTTGAGCTTATCAGGTACCAAGACTGGCCTTGAATTTGCTGCAATTCTCATGCCTCAACCCAGGGTTCTGAAATTACATGCTAACATCATGATATTCGGCCACAAATTACATTTCTTCAACTGTTTAAACATATAATGCTTTCTCTAAAACTTAAAATAGGATTCTTCTTGGATCCTAAAGGGTTATTTTTTTCCAATAACAAGAATTGCCAGAGGCTATTTCTTGGCATCAAAAATCTGTGCATAGTGGTCCCCGTCTGATTGACCTCAGATTCTCACTCACATTATCCCTGGTGAATGAGATGGATGGGAGAGCCCTTGTGGTTTGGCCCACAAGTACAGCTCTTGATGAAGGTTAACTGTGTGGACCACTTTAAATCTTACACAGCAAATTGCTGACATCTGGGTTTCCTATCAAGTTTACCAGATATTTGACAGTAATTTCTGTGTTTATACATCATAAAAACATAGGTATTGAGTTTAGGAAAGATTTTAATATTCATAACACTACTGTACAAGGGTTTGTAAAAGTTGTAAACAATTAAAATATTTATTGTTAAAAAACTATTGGCATCTTTGGAAGCTGCTGATGACATGGATGATATCTGAATGCACTAAAGGCATAACATTTGTTACTTATACTTTGCAAAACTTATTATTTTATAGATGCTGATTATGACTATACTGAAACTTTCCAGGGCTGTCTTTTCAGCATTAAAGGAACATTTTAGTTTCACTTTTTTAAGATGTACACATCTGTTACAGAAGTTACTTGATATCAGCAGCTTCACTACCCATAGCTTCTTCTTGCAATCAAGTAATCTGAAAACATTGACGGGAAAAATTCTACAAGTAAATAATTTATATGTTTTTAATCTTTTTTTTACTATAAATTTTTTTTATTGAGAATAAGAAAAAAAAAAGTTTCCGCCTCCTCCCAGCCTCCCATTTCCCTCTCCCTCCCCCCACTCTTCTCCCCCTCCCCCCTCTCTTTTCCCCCTCCCCCCACTCCTCTCCCCCTCCCTCTCCTATCCAAAGAGCAGTCATGGTTCCCTGCCCTGTGGAAAGTCCAAGGT
>NW_026068036.1:45951-67690 GCF_014885135.2 Alexandromys fortis
GATATCATCTCACACCTGTCAGAATGGCTAAAATCAAAAGCACCGATGATAGCCTTTGCTGGAGAGGCTGTGGAGGAAGGGGTACCCTCATCCATTGCTGGTGGGAATGCAATCTTGTGCAACCACTTTGGAAATCAGTGTTTCGGTTTCTCAGGAAATTCGGGATCAACCTACCCCTGGACCCAGCAATTTATATGTTTTTAAAAATAGTATTCTTTTGTGATCAGCAGGAAATACCTCACTATCCCTTGATTCATGCTACTTGGGACATCAACCATGTCTTCGCGCAGTATCTCTACACTGTACGTCCTCCTTAGCCTCCTCTTATAAGCCAGTAGCTTGATTGGTTTAGGATCAGTTGTTACGGTAATGCAATGCTATGTTAAGTAACTTTCTCTTCATATTCTACCTTCTTTATAAAGCCTACACCATGTACCTCCATCTCACCAGGCAGGCAGTGTGTCATCTCAAATCACCAAAAAATGGTGAGATCGGCACAATAAAATGCATTCAGATCAGGCTTGTATCCCTTTTACTAAAATATGGTGTTAGAGATACATTTTGTTTTCATTATTGCTCTCTCACTGACCCTAATGTATGCATTAGATGGACATATATTTAGAGTAAACTGTTGTAGATTACAATAGAATAGTCTCACACTAGCTCAGAATGAAGTATAATAACTCCCACAGCAGGAAACTCATAATAGACATGCCGTTTGATGGTATCTGCAGGTGCAGCATCCACTGAAGATACAGATGCTCATATAGAGGGATTTTGGAACAGATTGTTCTATTACATTATCAGATACAACCTTGATCCAGAAACACAAAAAAGTAAAACAAAGGAAACTATATGTATTAGAATAAAACAGAGATTTCACTCTATTATCTTCTTTAAAATGTGAAGAGAAGTCATTTGTAGACCACTCAAAGAGACTTGAGCAGTTTGAAAGCATCTATGCTTCATTAGATTATTGCAGAAATTACATATTTCCTTATAAGTCCAATCTATTTACATTTGGACAGGAAGACTTTTCTACAATAACTATTTTTATCCATTTTCCTGAAGAATTTTTCATTTTATTTTATAGATATTATAAAATATGTGTTAGGAAATACAGGGCAAGAAGGAAACAGAGGAGCCATGAGAAGATAAGGCTTTCTAAAAGCCCCAAGTGAGAAGATGCTCTTATTCCATTTATCTCCCAGCCCCCTCATCATGCTCACTGAACACATCCACTTTCTGAGAGGTCATTGCATCCCTAATTTGATGGATGACTGTGGGAGCATTCTTTGGAAGCATCAGTGGTCACTCGGGAGACTGTGGCTAGTTTGTGCAGTTAAAGCCCAGGAATGAAGCAAGTGCATTTACTATAATGTTCTTACTCTAGTTTTCTTAATTAGATTTTATTTCCCAAAAAATGTTGATTTTTGTTTTGACAAGGAACAATTACAATTGTTACCCTGCAGATCATAAAACCAGGGTAGAAACATTTCAGTTTTCCATCCTTGAAGAATGTATGAGATTTAAAGTTCTTTTGTTACTTCTTAAGCTTGGAGCTATGGGAGTCCATTAGCTGTGCTGCTTAAGCGGTGTTAATAAGTCCACTTTACTTGTTTTCTCAGCCAAACTGCATGCAAATCCCAGGATCAATGTTTTCCACACCACAGGCAGCTGAGAGAGTATGGTTGGCTCACCACTGAGTTATAAGTAACTATTTATATTTTCCCCATAGCTGACATTGATTAGGGTGCTTGTGGGAATGAAAGACCCCCACCCCATTGCCCCATTTTTTTTTTTGCTTTTTGAATATAATGCAATGCAAATTGTAGTCTTTCCAAGTTCCTTTAAGAAGGTTAGATGAGCATGAGCAGGAACAAGCAAGCAAGTAAAAGCCTTTTATAGTTTCTACTTTGTTTCTTATTCTGACTTCCCTCAACAAGGACTGTGACCTGGGTGTGTCAAGGGGGCACTCTTCCTATGTGACTCTAGGTTGCACACCAATAACCTGTAATCAGATTTCTTTCTGAGTGTAGACTGCTAACACAAAATGCAGAGGAGGTTGCTGGAGATTGAACCTTGGGCCTTCCTTAAGTCCCTCAGGTACTGTATTATTGAGATTCACCTCAGTTCAAACACAAGAGAGTTAAAAAGAGTATATTTATTTATTTCTGAATGGGGAGCCATAGCTTCTGTGCGGAGATCAGAGGAAACCTTGCAGCAATCAATTCCTTTCTTCCCATTTCTAGGTCTGAGAGATGACACTCAGGTTATCAGTCTTAGCAAGAAATGCCTTTACTCATTGAGGCATGGCATTGGTCCTAAACAGATTTTTATCTAATGCAATGTTTTAGGACAATTTTCCAGTGAAAGAATTCAGTCTCAATTTTTGAAAATCAGCTTCTACATTAGAGCCACAAGAGTCAGTTGCAGGAAACTTCATGATAGAAAGCACCATTTAGCTCTGTAATCAGTCTACTGAAAAGACTCAAAGGCAACTTATTGGTGCCTGTAGTTAGCACACTGTGGTGATTTATAGAATTGGCTCTTAATTAGATAGGGATCTTATAACTTCATCTTGTGCTAACATGCCTCGAGATTTAAGGAGATGGCATAGAATTTCTCTCCATAAATAAATTCAGCAAAGATTTTGTAGTATTACTCTACATACACATAGGTTAAAATTTGTCCTAGGAATAATTGTTCTTTTCAATTCTCCTTCTGGTTAATCCATCTTTTGCAGAGCAAAACTTGGATTAGAATACTGAGGATTCTTAGTTATTTGTAAAGATAATTTTTAATATTTGACATTTATTTAATTAATTTGCTCTCTCTCTCTCTCTCTCTCTCTCTGTGTGTGTGTGTGTGTGTGTGTGTGTGTGTGTGTGTGTGTGTTTGGTGTATAGCTACATTCTCAAGTGGAAGTAAGAGTAAAAGTTGTGGAAGTCAGTTCTCTCCTTCAATTTATTGAGTTCTGGGAATTGAACTTAGGTCATCACAGTTGACACTAATTGACTTAACCTGATGACCCATCTCATCAGTCCATAATGATAGTTTCTGAAGTGAGAATCTGTTTTTTATTTGAACTACTTTCATTTCAGAGAATGAATGTTCACCATCACAAGGTCTGATTCTAATATGAATATGACTGATTTGGTTCAGCAGCTCCTATTATTAGATTTTGCATGCAGGGCAATGTAAGTGGCAGAGTGGGATTTAGATTGGCGCTCAGTGGGATTCTACTCTGTTGTGTCACCTTGAGGAATTTTAACGTTATGCATCTTCACAGAATAGGACAGAACTCATTGTTATCTTAACAAAATAATTTAATGCTACCCTTGTTTGCTTTTCCCCTCTGTGCCTCCTATCCTTTGCTTGAGTCCCAGTGCATGAGGAAGATATTCTATTTAGTTCTGATGGGTCACTTACTCAGCGTCTGATAGAATCTTGCTAGAGCTGGCAATGACCAATATTTACTTTTGATTTTTCCAGAACTATTTATGTCTTATACAAAGATCATGTTTTGCCCAATAACATGGGGATGTCATTCAAAAAAAGAGCAGGAAGTAATCTATCCAGGAAGTTGTGAACTCCGAAATCTGAAGAAAAGCCTGCCTTGGCATTGTTAGTGAGGTACACACATAAGCAAACAAATCAGCAGATTGTTAATTGCTTTCTTCTTTAGAAGTACAGAATTCCCAGGGCAATCTCTGAGCAAATTACATGCACCAGGTTTTCTAAAGCAAGGCACTGTTTAGGATTTAGAATTTTATAAGCCACAACTTCTACTAGGTTCTGCGTCTTTCTTATGCACACACAGAGAAGGAGACATAAGTCCTGAGTGAGGGCTGGGTTCCCAGGCTTCAGGGTCCATGTATCCATGTATACTGTTGTTTTCAGAGGCTTTTAAAGTTCATTAAATAATAAGTAGTCACAACACATAGAGAAGAGTGCTTTATTTAAAACAGGGAGAATGAGCATTAATCTGTTATTTTTCAAATCACTTTAAAAGTACCTTTTTAATCAAGTTGCTTTGACTTATTCTATTTTCTTATTTTCTCCTAGTTCCCCTTACTTGTGCCTCCTTTCCTTTTCTCTTTCCCATATGAAATGTCTATGGTCTCAAAAGTAATTACTTCATGAAGGAAGTTTTCGTGGATGCTAAATGCTACTTAATGGAAGCCATAAGCATGGAGCATGCTAGCATTTGGAGTAGCATAAAACCCTTGCCAGGTGGGATCAAGTGGAAAGGAAGGCTAATCATTCTTTTAAATTGGCAGTGTTGCCAAAGGTGGATTAATATTCCTTCCGACTCCCTTATGTGCTGTAAGCTCCTTCGTCACCATCTTTGTGCTCATGATTAAGATTCTGAATTAGAGGCATCTCCTGTGGTCAGAGTGGCCAACTCCCTTAATCCCTCTGGCCATATTGGTGATAGATTTTTCATTTCACTATATCATCTTTTTTTTTTTGTAGGCACTGTTGACTAAACCATACTCCAGTGTGGGTACCCAGGAAATGGAAGAATCTTTTTTGATAATTAGTCCCAGCCCTTTTCACTGTGAATAAGGCCTTTACCCAGAGAAACGCAGCAACTTGAGGCAAAACAAAATGTTCTCTGTGCCCATGGAGCAAGGAGCACTGTCGACCTGTCAGCTCTGGCACAGCATGCTTCGTCGAGATGCTGAAGAACAAAATGTGAAATTGGCATCGGCTAGCCTCTCCTTGCACAGGAAATCTCTCTTTAAATCTGACAACCAGAACATTGTACCATTTGAAATCCTTGTCATCTGGTTTGCTTTAGCTTCCTTCTTTGAAGAAGAAAGTTTTCAGGATCCCTGTTTGAAAATCTATGTTTTTTATGGTGAGTCTTAACCAGATCCATTGAGGGTCATCAATCAACAAGCAAGGACAAAAGCTCCAGGTACAAGGCTAAGTACCTTAACAAAGGCAACCAAGCCAGGTAAAGACAAACCATTGTTTTGAGTCTGCTGTAAATGTTTGGATGCTGCTCTCTGCTCTCAATTTTTTTTTAAAGCTGATTTTTCTGAAGGAAAAACTCCTATAACTATTGGGCTCACTTAGAATTTGTTCTTTAGTATCACAGACTCTTTTGACTCCTGGTGAAAAAAATCAACAAAAGACACCGAGAATCACTTAGCCTCCACAAGACACTGAGAGTAATCTAGCCTCTATGAGTAAACACAGTAGGTGTAAGGATGTAACTGAAATTCTAGGCCAACAGTGCAAGGGGCTGTTATCAATAGGCTAATTAGGAGTAATGATACTAAACATAATAAAGGAGAAAAGTATGAGCTTGCTAAATAAGAAATGGTCTGTTACTGGGAAGATTTATAAAAGAAGGCTAAAAAATAAAGGACTAGTATCTGGGGAAACTGTGTGCGTGAGCTTTCTAGTTTATGATAATACTAGTTTGGAGGGCCACCTCTATACTACTAGAAGCTTTTAGGGAAAAAAAGAGGTAATATAAAGTCACACAAACTCAAGCAGTTATAGAATATCACATCCGGAAATGGATTTTTTGTATAGGTTATGTTATCAAAGCACCCTCTACTACACATCATGTAATGTGCTCATACAGCAGACAGAGCCAAGGCATTAAATTGCAGAGGCACTCAAGACAATGAAGGGTAAACACATATCCCTAATAATCCAGCAGCTATGTGCCACTTAATAGTCATAAAAACAGCACTGGAAAAAGAAGAGGAAGGGCCATGTATCAGACTTCAACAGTGAGGAGTTTGCTGAGCTAGGATTTGAATATGGGTAGGAATTTTTAAACTGAGCAAAGTTAAGGGCACACCCATCTTAAAGAACAGTCTAGAAAGGAGTAAAAGAATCACAAGGAATCTTTTTCTCCCCTTCTTTTTTAGCATAGACTGTACATGGCTAAGTGGAGGGAAAATAAGGTATAAAAAGAAGTTGAACTAAAAGTACAGTGTCTTACACTTTCTATGAGAAAAAAAATTATGTTTGTTTTTTAACAAAATAGGTTACACAGGACTAATTTAGAGAAGAGGTGCCTGCAGAAGTCTTAAAATCATGCATAAGAGTTGTGTTTAGCCTATGGCACAGTGGCCAAAACTCCTGTGTTTCATTTTCCAGGTTAGATACTATTACAATTATTTAACATTTCTTTCCCTAAGTAAGGCCATATGGTGTAAGACCTCTTGTTTTGGAAAGTTTTGCCCTGATTTTTTAATCTGTTTAAAATGCAAGATCTAATCAAGTTTGATTGCCTGAACTACCTGCTCTAATTAATCATGTGTCAGAATGGCAGGACTCTATCACTCCCTGAATGGATTATTCATTTATATCCATCATATCCATAGTTATGTTTATAAAACAGTTTTATGCTCTTTGTACAAAATCACACAAATAGCCATGTTATACTTTATGTATTCTGATCTTAAGTAGGTCTTAAAGATCTACAGGAATGTACATGTTGCACACAATAACCAGATGATTATAGTTATACCTGAATTTAGAACCTTTACTCTGTGATCTGCAGACATATAGAGGGCTATGTTTACTATGGATGTGCCCTAGGGAATGGTGGTGGTGGTGGTGGTGGTGGTGGTGGTGGTGGTGGTGGTGGTGGTGGTGTGTGTGTGTGTGTGTGTTTCCACAGAGATGAGGAAATGGTATCAAATTCCCTGGAGAAGATGTTAAAAGAACTATGAGTTTTTTGACATTGATGCTAGGGTATCAGGTCCTTTGGAAAACAAGAAGCACTTTTAACTGCTGAGCTACCTCTCCAGCTCTGTAAACATTATATTTTTGCTGTGTGATGGTGGCGCATGCCATTAATCCCAGCACTCAGGAAACAAAGAAAGGTGGATCTCTGAGTTCAAGGCCAGCCTGGACAGAAGAAGTTCCAAGACAGCCTGAGCTACACAAAGGAACCCTGTCTCAAAAAACCAAAAAGTGCATTTTTATTGACAGTATGGAGAGTAATGACTTTCAGATTTCTTTTTTATTTCTTCAGTACCTAACTTGTGCAATGTATAAATGGTGGGTGTAAGAAGAGTTCAGGGTGAAGTGAGAGTGTTGATAGAAATGGAGGCTATGATCAGCACTAGATAAGATCATCCATGCCAAGCAGAAGACAGCTGGAGAGAACATCTTACATTCTTACTAGGTACAGAAAGAAAGTGCCCAACCAAAGACTGTTGTGATTGTCCAGATGTAGAGAATGGGAATGTAGATTAAGGTGTCATGATTGGGAACCTGTTTGCCAGGATGAATCATGTTGCCCAGCCTTGATGCCGGGAGAAATGAAACTGTGGTCATTATGTAAAATAAATGTAAAAAATATTAATTAAATAAAAATTTAAAAAGATGTCATGATTAGGGTGATTTTTTGAGCAATAGCATCAAATGCTGTAGAAGGTTTATGCTCACAAAATACTATTCATGAAATGTACTTATAAAGTAATTGGCGGTAAATGAACTTTAATGGAGATAAGTAAAAAGACAATAAGACTGCCATGGGTTCTGAGTTTCACTTAAGGTGAACTCAAGCACATGGATGAGAGTAATAAGTGAAATGTGATGAACTCTTCTGCGAATCCAGAGACGTTAAAAGGTAGTTAGAGGCTCAGTGTCATCAATCATGAGCAGGTTACAATGGGAAAAAGAAACAGAGTGGCATTCACATGTTCATACACCGAAGTGAAAATAGCGATAGAAAGTGTAAAGAGCCATATGAATGAGAAAAATTAATGCAGGTTCTCAATAAAAAAATGAAAATAAGTTTCACGGAACATACAGATATAGTATCCTTGTACACACAAGAAAAAATTTTCTATGAATTAAGAATTGATGGACAATGTGCCACAAGAAAGAGTCTACTCATGTCATTCGCTCTGTCCTTCTCTCTCACTTTTTAAAATTTTAAAATCATCATTGTAAGTAAATTGATGTCCTTTAATTAATTAATTAATTAATTAATTCTTGCCAATAGACAGTGAACAATTCAGTAATGAGAGTCTCTTTGTGAGAGGCAGTGCCCTCTTATATATCTGGTCACCAATAATACACCCCATGCTTCAAGGCTGCTTAATATTTAAAGTGATTGACAGAACAGAGAACGACTTGTATTCTACTGATGTTATTGATCTAAATGATACCTTTTTATGGGTACTTGAGAAAACAGTTGATTAAGGATAAAGATAAAGAGAGACATAGATAAAGTTGGAAAGAGAAACACACACACACAAAGAGGGAGTTAATTTAAATTACAATGTGGAAATTTTGTATAACTAATAGTGAAAGACATTGTTATGAACTCAAAATGGAATTGGAAATTAAGGTCAAGATAAAGATAAAGTCTTAACTCAATAAAATAATGAACATGTGCACAAGAGAAAGGAAGATGACTAGTGCCTGTTCCAGGTCTATAATTCTCCCTCTGGATTCTGAAGTAGGCAGCTGTGTAATGGAGGCCAACCAGATCTTCTACATACTAAGAACTTGTGTTGGTTTGTCCCCTGTACCTTGAAATACACACACACACACACACACACACACACACGCACACACACACACAGAGGAAAGGGAAGAAGGAGAAAGGAAGGAGTGAAGGAAAGTGGGGATAGAAGGAGGGAGGGAGGAAAGAGAGAGAGAAAAGTTTAAAAGTTTCCCTTCAATTAAGTGCCTAAAGACAAAAGACCACTTGGGGTCACTGAAAAAGTAGCTACAAGTTTTTAGGAAACCATACAAGAAACAAATGTTACGGAACCTAAATCTTGAATTTCTAGCATCCAGAACTTTAAGAAAATGAATTCCAGTTGTTTAACTCATTCAGCTTGTATTATTTTGTTAAGGCAATCTGAATAGAGTTACACAGACATTAATGAGCATTAACACAAATAGTAGAGATGAATGAGGCTGTTATGAGTGACACACCCTAAATGAAAGTGTGTCACAGCTTGGTGTACTATACAATAGTTATGGCAGTAGATTTTCTTCTTTTGAGTCCATGTAAAACTGAACTGAAGTAGAGAAGTTTTGATGTGGAGTCTTTCAACAGGAGGGACATACCCAAGTCACTGCCTTTCAGCTTAGCATTTCTAGACTCTTGAAGACAAATCACTTCAAAAATTTAGTGGTAGGATGAGATTCTGTTATTACAATTTTGAATAATTTTACTTGCTCCAACACTACATTTTGATATATAATAAAAGGGACAATATTGAAATAAATTATTTTTCATGATTTCTGAAAGCTATGCTTGCATTTTGTCTTCACATTGTCTCAGAATTTTTGAAATGACCTTAGTTTCCTGCCTTCTTAGCACCATTAATGAAGTGGATTGAGTACTCTGAGGCACGTTTCCTATGTTAGAGTCACCTTAGAGTAAACTCAGTATTTTAGAAAAGTTAAAAGATTTGTAGTGCACCCAGAGGCTTCATTAGATCTGTATTTTTCAGTCAATCTTTATTCTAGAGAGAGGGCACTTTTTGAAGGTTTTTTTTCCCCCATCTAAAGGAAGATTTTTTTCCCTGCTAGGTGGTTTGACGCCCCAGGGCTGACCCAGGGAAAGTCCCTATTGCTAAAATCTGTATTCTCTCTACTTGGTTTAAGTTTTCTTTTTGTACTTAATGGGGATGGCAAACAGCTTTCATGAAGTTTACTCATTTTCTTTCTGTCCAAAGATACCTTTTGCATTCTCCCAAAGTCTTGTTTCACTCCTTTAAGAGGCTGAGTTATTAATGTACAGAATGGGACTGAAGGGGCAGTAAAGGGAGCTTTGCATGGAAGATGTGTCCTTCAGAGAGTTTCCCTTTCCAAGTAAATCCCGAATTCCTTTGGAAAACATTTCCTCTTCAGATCTTAAAAACATCCATGAGGCCTGTCACTTAAACCCACTCCTGAGACACATGATAAAGAGAAAAGGCTCTGAGAAAAGATAGAAATGTAAGGTAGACACAATGAGAGCAGCAGAGACGTCCCAGAGGGGTTTGTCTCTTCCATAGAACACACCGAAGAGTACCTATTTAAGCATGTCTTTTTATTTTAATATTCAAACCATTCCTCTAAACAGGAGTATGTTTTAAAAGAATTTGTAGCGCAGACTGCTTAGGCTAAGGAGGGCATAGCCATGGTGATGGCTCCAACCACGGTGTTTCAGTCATGAGTAGAGAGGAGAGAGAAGGGCACACTGTAAAGTAAATGCACTGCGCATACATACACGTGTCTGATGCTTCCACACAAACTTACTGCAGGATACAAATAGCTCTTTTATAGGAAAAGACTTTAAAACTAATGTCTCCTTTTCAGTATTTTCTACCCAAAACCTTAAGCCATTTTAAAAACTAAAAGAGACAGAAGTTGAATAACATAATAAAATCATCTATTAAGACAAAATGAACAACTTGGTTGATGATAGAGAAACAGTTATTGAAGTTTCTTTTGTTTGGGGTCCAAACTGAGATATATAAAAATTGGCATAATACATCAAAGTAATATAGGTGTAATGTGGAAGAACCCACATTAATTTCTTTTTAACCAACACAAAATGTGTCAAATGAATCCCAATTCCTTCTACGGAAAAATGAGGAAAATTATCAGGCAAGCTTTAAATTATACTTATATGTCATACTTGGTCAAGCGCATATTGTAATTTTTATTAATAGTTTTGAGGATCTGTTATTTGAGCTATTAATATTAAAATTAGAACATTAAAATTATGTTACCTTCAGAGCTGCATCAAAAATCTCCGTATTGCCTGGTGAATTGTCGTCTAAGTACAATAAATTCTAAGTACAATAAATGCAAGATTAGTATTCCCTTTCCCACCCCTGGGCGAATAGAAAAAAATGTCACTGGCAAAAGGAGACTGGACAAAAATCTCCTTTCTTGTTCTTTTAAAATTATCTATTTATCATTAACAATTTCCCATAGTTCAAGGTTTAGCTTGTATTTACAGTTAAACCAAAAGTGAAATGCAAAGGGACCAACAGGCAGATTGTGAAAAGCTATGAAGAATAATCATTATTCCCTGTGATATGCTCAACACTGAAAGTGACTGTCACAGCCTTTAAACAAGAATCATCTAATTTAAAAGTAATTGTGAGTGTGACTGTAGAGACATTTGGTTTGCGAAGAATATGAAAATTGTGAATAAATAATATTTTCAGTTACGAAGTTTAAATGAGTCCAAATAATATTACTGATCTGGCAAAGCCATTCAGAAGGGAGAAATAAGAAATCTCAATGAGAGCTAAATAAGGAAATTTAAACATTTATAGTAAAAATTCAGCTGGTGGAGAAGAGCAATATAAATTTCAGCTGGCGACACTGAAAACATTAATAATTCACTGTTGTAAGTATATTTCTCAGAATATACAAAATTAATCGACTTCAATGACAAAGTAAGAAACAACCAAAATTATATAAATTTTAAACACACAAAGGAAAGGCAGTGTAACACAAAAATGAGAAGTAATCTGTATGTGAATGTCATATAATATTCTTGTTCATAAAACTACACAGATATAAAAAGAATGCTGTTATTCTTTGTAAGTGCTAAATTATGTAAATAACATTTATAGCCTTTTCTATTTGTTTTTAAAAAACATAAGGCAGACTGTGTAGCATGAGCAAATGCAAGACAGAGAAACAATGACCTCTGCATGCATTTAATATTTAGGAATCTGTTATGTGCTTGCATTAAGCAGAATTTGAGTGACAGAAGATGATTATATATACAAGATCCTAAACTTAGGCCCTGCCTCTCTTTTGAAAGACAAAGTAGGACCAAGAGATATTTGACATTAATGTAAAAAATTTGATTCAAAGTTCTGGGAAAGAAAGACAGTGCCATGGATTGGGGAGTGAATGGGTATCTTTTGTGAAGTGGAATCTGTCCTTAAATAGTCAAGAAAAGGCAGAAAGGAAAAGTCTTATTCTGCCCACTTCCATGTCTGAAGTTAAAATGATTTTATAGCATTCTAAGGATCTGGGGCATGGAAGAAACAGGACAGAGAATAAGTGACATCTTTGACTCTTTGCTACCTAGCACACATATTCTCTTTAATTCTCTAGTTTTCTATGAACTTCAAGAATAAATGGGTAAGACTGTAACTGTGTAGTTGTGATTTAAACACACGTTCCTGCCTTGGTCATGCAAACAATATTTCCTCCGCTGGTCAAGGCATGCAAGGGTGCAAAAGAGAAGACTGAGTGTCTTTGAGTGGTCAGCATAGGAGTTTGTGATTTCTATTTATGACCAAAGCCAATATAGTTTTTGCAACCTCAATTTGCCATATTATGGTAAACAATTTCAACAAAAATGTTTATTGCTATGTTTTTATTCAAGAATTCTGTGCATATTCGAGATATGTTTTTACTAGTAGATACAGAATAGAAATCATTATAGACCTCATTCTTTAGATTTCTAATAAATGTATATGATTACACAAGTGCTAACTTTCTGGCCTGCAATGCTGGGAATGAGTTTCTGTGAATCTCTTTACTTTCTTCATATCTTAGAACAAGAGAAATGGAGTAATTTTATTTCAGACTATCTTTTTAAGCATATCTGTAGAATCAATCACTTTTGAAGATACACAATTTCTCTTGTCAGGTAAAACTGATTTTCTGTAGTTTAATCAAAATATTATTTTCTGACAATGAAATGGTATATTTGCCTCTATTACATTATGAAAAAATTTAAGTCCTTGATGCTGGAATTCCTCATCTGTTATGCACACTCACTGGATTAATCTGCTTTGTCGTAGTATGACAAAGTGACATGAAGACTTTATAAAGAAAAGAGGTTTATTTTGATGAGTTTTCTGGTCCAAGACTAAGGGCTCACATTTAGCTCTATGTCCTTCTTCATATGGCATGGTGGCATGGAGACTCAAGTCCAATAATAAGGAATGCATATGGCTTTGTTAGTCTTCTGCTTCTGAGGTCACCAGCATCCAACCATGAAAATACATCATATTGACTTTATCCCATTTAAATTACTTCTACAATATCTAGCCTCACAAAATAATAGTCAAATTCAATTTTTTATCTTCTTAAGACATCAGAGTGAGGATTAAATTTTAGCTTCCTAATGCCTTGGGAAGCACACAAGCATAATGTATGAAAATCACAGCACCATCAGAGATACTTAAATATATAATAGAGCAACAAGAGATAAATGATAGACAGGCAGATAGTTGGTAGACAAAAGGAACCCAACTTTGCCGCATTTTGTGTTCTTGTGATGCTTAAGGTCCAAAAGAAGTCTATTGTTAAGTGATCCTAGTATGTATGTATTCTGACAGCATGTCTGAAACTGTGACAGAGTAGCTTGATAGGTAGGACTTACATTAAAACACAGACTCATTGAAACTCCAGAAAGATGAACGAATAATAGAAAAGACAATACTATAGATTCTGTAGCTTAGATCCTCATTGAAAGTCAATAATAAATAATTCAGCAGCAGCATAACTTTTTAAACAAAAAATCCTGCAAAATCAATATTCTTAGACCCTCAAAATTAATGAATCTTCCAACAATCCAAGAAACAGCTATTCAAAAAAGGTTTAATAGTTATAAAGACAGAGGGCTTAAACTTGTTCTGCCCTACCTTATTTTTCCCAGAGCTAAGGATGTTCTTGAATTACAGCAGCCTTATGACCACTCCGGTGGTGAAAATCAGTAATGGTATGCTGTAGAAGCAACTGAAAAGAACAGAATTTGCTAGGAATGCTCCAATAAAAAATTTTTTGGAATAGAAATATCACTAGCTGACATCTCCGGCAGGTTTTTAGAAGACACTTTCAAGCTTGTCCCCAGGTGGCCTAACAAAAACTTTGCTGTCCATGAAAAGCTGACTGACAATGTAACTGAAGCCCAGAGTTAAGTGCCTACCTTATCCCAGTCTGCGCCATGTGTTGACCAGGTTAAGTTAGAAAGAAGCAACCCAAAAATTATAAAAGAAGGAACAGGAAGAAATAGAGCAGGAGGAGGAGGATGAGGAAGAAGAAGACAAAGAGGAGGAAGATGAGGACAAGGATGAAGAAGAGGGGGTGGAAGAGAACAACAATTATAATAACAAACAACAACACCCCAAACCCCTGGGGCATAAGAGTACAAAGAGGACTCTGAAAAATCTCCAAAATACTCTGGACATCCGGAACTTGGAGTGCATAGATCTATATTCATTAATAGGTTTAGAATAGACTCCAGAAGACCATAAACATTCATCTTATTGGAGCTGGAGTTAGGACAAAGGCAGAGTTAGAAGTGTATCCCTCAATATTAAGGACATGCAAAAATACAAATGCAAGGATCTACACTGGAGCTTGTTGCCTTAAAGTAATTAATAGACACCTGTCTGATCACTGCTGAGCAGTGACTTCACTGGCTGGACAGTAAGATGCAGCTGACACAACAGAATCAATTCAGAGTATAAGTTAGACAATAAACTGTGTCAGCAACAAGGAGTGCTGGAGGCTGCTAAGCTTCTAGATTTGATACATTATTTTAATGATAAATGTACAGTTTTAAACACCAAGTTATGATAATTGTAATGAAACAAGAAAGTTGTGTCTATATATGATAAGAAATAGTAAATAAAAGTAGATATCATAATTTCCTTTGTTGGTGGTGGGATTGTTTGTTTTTGGTTTTGAGGCAGGGTTGTATGCATCTCCGGTTAAAAATGGATGGCTTTCAGCTTCTGATTCTTGAATCTCTATCCCTTGACTGCTGAGATTAGAGGTGTCTACTATGATGCCCAGTTTTATGTAGGGTTGGACTCAAACTCAAGGCCTTCTGAATTCTAGGCAAGCATCTTATCAATTGAGTTGTATCCCAGTCTCTTCCTTTTGAAAGCTAAAAGGAACACTTTGTGAGAATGGACCACAATAATGAATAACATTATTTGATATATCCAAAAGTACAATAGTGGCATATACGTTAGGGGTAACCACTAGCTATCTAATTGAACTTTAGGCCTGCTCAATAGAAGGAAATTCATGCCTGGTACTGTAAACCTAGTCAGCAGGAACCAGCAGGAACTATTAAATTCATGGATTTTATTAGAGCCTACTATTGCAATTTTCTAAACTAATAAAATTTATTTATTTTATTTTTCTTATTTGAATGACATTTTTCATTTATTTTACATACCGACCACAGTTCTCCTCACTCTCTCTTGTCCTCATGTTCCCCACTTCTTCCTAACTCCCCCACTCTCTTTCCATTAAGAAAGGAGCAGGTCTCCCATGGGTTTGAACCAAGCATGGCACATCATGTTGAGGCAGGGCAGAGGTCCTTTCCTTGCTTCAAGTCTGGGCAAGGCATTACAGCATGGGTAGCAGGTTCCCAAATCCCAGCAAAGAACCAGTGACAGGCCCGGATCCTACTATTACTAGTCTTTTTTTTTAATTAATTTTTACTGAGCTCTACATTTTTCTCTGCTCCCCTCCCTGCCTTTCCCTTCCCCTTCAACCCTCTTCCATGATCTCCATGCTTCCAATTTACTCAGGAGATCTTTTTGTTTTGTTTTTGTTTTTTCTATTTCCCATGTATATTTGATCCATGTATGTCTCTCTTAGGGTCCTTATTGTTATCTAGGTTCTCTGGGATTGTGATTAGTAGGCTGGGTTTTTTTTTTTTGCTTTATGTTTAAAAACCACTTATGAGTGAGTACATATGATAGTTGTCTTTCTGGGTCTGGGTTATCTCACTTAAAGTGATGTTTTCTAGCTCCATTTATGTGTCTGGAAGTTTCAAGATGTCATTATTTTTTCTGCTGTGTAGTACTCCATTGTGTAAATGTACCACATTTTCCTTATCCATTCTTTGGTTGAGGAACATTTGGATTGTTTCCAGGTTCTGGCTATAACACACAATATTGCTATGAACATAGTTGAGCACATGTCCTTGTGGCACAATTGAGCATCTTTTGGATATATGCTCAAAATTGGCATTGCTGGGTCTTGAGGAAGGTTGTTTCTTAATTTTCTGAGAAATCACCACACTGACATCCAAAGGGGATGTACCAGCTTGCACTCCCACCAGCAATGCAGGAGTGTTCTGTTTACCCCACAACCTCTCCAGTATAAAATGTCATCAATGTTTTTTATCTTGACCACTCTGACAGATGTAAGATGGAATCTCAGAGTTGTTTTGATTTGCATTTCTTTGATGACTAAGGATGTTGAAGATTTCCTTAAGTGTCTTTCAGTCATTTTATGTTCCTCTGTTTAGATCTGTATTCCATTTTTATTTGATTATTTATTCTTTTGATGACCAATTTAAGTTCTTTGTATATTTTGGACATCAGCCCTCTGAATGATGTGAGGCTGGTAAAGATCTTTTACCATTCTGTAGGCTGTTGTTTTGTCTTCTTGACCGTATCCTTTGCTTTACAGAAGCTTTTCAGTTTTAGGGGTTCCCATTTATTAATTGTTTCTCTTAGTGTCTGTGCTGCTGGGGTTATATTTAGGAAGTGGTATCCTGTGCCAATGCATTCAAGTATATTTCCCACTTTCTCTTCTATGAGGATCAGTGTGGCTGGCTTCATGTTGAGGTCTTTGATCCAATTGGACTTGAGTTTTGTGCATAGTATAGATATGGATCTATTTTCATTCTTTTATATGTTGATATCCACTAAGGCCAGTACCATTCTTAAGTATGCTTTCTCCTTTTCCACTTGATATTTTTTGCTTCTTTGTCAAATACCAGGTGTTTGAAGATGTGTAGATTAATATCTGGGTCTTCAATTTGATTCCATTGGTCCTCCTGTCTGTTTTGATGCCAGTACCAGACTATTTTCTGTACTATAGCTCTGTAGTAAAGCTTGAAGTCAAAGATTGTAATGCCTCCAGAAATTCTTTTATTGTACAGGATTGTTTTGGCTATCCTGGGATTTTTGCTTTTCCATATGAAGTTGAGTACTGTCTTTTCGAGCCTGTGAAGAATTATGTTGGGATTTTGATGGGTATTGCATTGAATATGTAGATTGCTTTGGGTAAGATTGCCATTTTTTACCATGTTAATTCTATGTTCCCAAGAGCATGGGAGATCTTTCCACTTTCTGATGTATTCTTCAAAGATTTAAAGTTCTTGTCATACAAGTCTTCCTCTTGTTGGTTAGCATTACTTTGAGATATTTTATTATATTTGTGGCTATTGTGAAGGGTGATGTTTCTCTGACTTCTCTCTCAGACCTTTTATCATCTGTGTAAAAGAGGGCTACTGACTTTTTTGAGTTAACCTTATATCATGCTATATTATTGAAAGTTTAAGATTTGCAGAAGTTTTTGGTATAATTTTTGGAATTGCTTGTGTAAACTATCATATAATCAGCAAATAGAGAGAGTTTGACTTCTTTTTTTAATTTGTATCCCCTTGATCTCCTTTTGGTGTCTTACGGCTCTATCTAGGACCTCAAGAACTACAATAAATAGATATAGAGAGAGTGGACAACCTTGTCTTGTTCCTGATTTCAGTGTGATTGCTGTGAGTTTCTGTCCATTTAGTTTGATGTTGGCTGTTGGCTTGCTGTATATTGCCTTTATTATGTTTAGTTATGTTCTTTGTATATTGACTTTCTCCAAAACCTTTATCATGAAGGGATATTTTATTTTGTTGAAAGCTTTCTTAGCATCTAATGAGATGATCATCTGGTTTTTATTTTTCAGTTTATTTCTACAGTGGATTACATTGACAGATTTTCATATGTTGAGCCATGCTTGTATCTCTGGGATGAAGCTGACTTGATCATGGTGGATGATGGTTCTGATGTGTTCTTGGATTTGATTTGCCAGTATTTTATTTAGTAATTTTGCATCAATGTACATGAGTGAGATTGGTCTGTAATTCTTTTTCTTAGTAATGTCTTTCTGTGGTTTGAATATCAGGGTAATTGTAGCCTCATAAAAAGAATTTGGCAATGTTCTGTTTCAATTGTGTGAAACAATTTAAGGAGTATTGGTTTTAGTTCTTCTTTGAAAATCTTGTAGAATTATGAGCTGAAACCATCTGGACTTTTTTTTTTTTGGTTGGGAGATTTTTGATGTCTGTTTCTATTTTTTTAGCAGGGATAGGTCTATGTAATTTGCTCATCTGGCCTTGACTTAATTTTGGTAAGTGATATTTGTCCAGAAAGTTGTCCATTTCCTTTAAGTTTTCCAATTTTTTTTGAAATATAACCTGATGATTTGTGTATTGCTTCCATGTCTGTTGTTATGTCCCACTTTTCTTTTATTATTTTGTTAATTTGGTTATTCTATCGCTACCTTTTGGTTAGTTTGGATAAAGGTGTGCCTATTTTGCTGATTTTCTTGAAGAACCAACTTTTTGTCTCATCGATTCTTTGTTTTGTTTTCTTTGTTCCTATTTTGTTGGTTTCAGCTCTGAATTTGGTTATTTCCTGCTGACTACTTCTCCTGGGTGAGTTTGTGTGTCTTTTTGTCTAAAGTTATTAAATATTCTGTTAATTCACTAGTGTGGGCTTTTCCCAGCTTCTTTATGTAGTCGTTTAGTGCTATGAACTTTCCTCTTAACACTGCTTTCAATTGTGTACCATAAATTTGGGTATGTTGTGTGGTCATTTTCATTGAATTTTAGGAAGTCTTTTATCTCTCCCTTTGTTTCTTCATTGACCCATTGATTATTCAAGTGAGCATTGTTTAATTTCCATGTGTTTGTGGGCTTTCTGGAATGAGTGTTTTGGTTTAATTCTTGTTTTAAGTGATCTGATAAGATACATGGGATTATTCCAAATTTTTTGTATCTGTTGAGGTTTGCTTTGTTACCAAGTATGTGGTCAGTTTTTGAGAAGGTTCCCTGAGGTGCTGAGAAGAAAGTATATCCATTTATGATTGGATGGAATATTCTATAGATGTCTGTTTAATCCATTTAAGTCATAACATCTGTTAGTTCCCTTATTTCTCTGTTAAATTTTGTCTGTTGACCTGTCCTGTGGTGGAATGGAATGTTTAAGTCTCCCACTATTAGTGTGTAAGGTTTAATGTATGATATAAGCTTTAGACCTGTTTCTTTTATATATGAGGGTACCCTTATATTTGGGGCATAGATGTCCAGTATTAAAATTTCCTCTAGATGGATTTTTCATGTGACTACTATGAAATGTCCTTCAATGATTGATTTTAGTTTGAAGTCTATTTGTTAGCTGTTAGGATAGTTACAGCAGCTTGTTTCTTAGGTCCATTTTATTGGAATTTTTTTTCCCAAGACTTCACTCTGAGATGATATATGTTTTTGAGTTTGAGGTGTGTTACTGGTATGCAAGCAGAGGGATGGATTCTGTTTTTGTTTCCAATCTGTTACCTTGTGTCATTTTATAGGTGAGTTGAGTCCATATCTATTAAGGGATATTAATTTCCAGTAATTGTTATCTCCTGTTAATTTAGATTTAATTGTTGGAGTTGTTAATTTGTGTGTTTTTCCTTTGTTTGGGATTTGATGCTCTGAGATCATCTATTGTCTGTGTTTTTGTTGATGTAGCCAACTTCCTTGGTTTGGAGTTTTCCCTCTCGTACTTTGTGTAGGGCTGGGTTTGTGGCTAGGTATTGGTTAAATCTGTTTTTTTTTTTGTCATGGAATATCTTGTTTTGTCCTTCTATAGTGTCTGAAAGTTTTTCTGGGTATAGTAGTCTGGACTGGCATCCATGGTCTCTTAATGTCTAAACAGCACTTGACCAGGACCTTCTGGATTTCATTGTATCCACTGAGAAATCAGGGGTAATTCTGATAGGTCTACTTTTGTATGTTACTGGGCCTTTTTCATTTGCAGCTCTTAATGTTCCTTCATTCTTCTGTATGTTTAGTGTTTTATTATGTGGCAAGGGGACTTTTTTTTTTTAATCCAGTCTATTTGGTGTTCTGTAAGCTTCTTGTATCTTCTTTCTTAGTTTGGGAAAGTGATTTTGTTAAATGTATTTTCTGTGCTTTTCAGTTGAACTTCTCCTTCTTCTATACCTATTATTCTTAAGTTTCGTCTTTTCATGGTGTTCCATATTTCCTGGATATTTTGTGTTAAGCTTTTGTTAGATAGATTGTTTTCTTTGACTGATTAGTCTATTTCCTCTACTGTATCTTCAATGCTTAAGATTCTCTCTTACATTGCTTGTATTCTTCTGTTTATGCTTGCAATTGTGGTTCTTGATCATTTTTTCATGATTTCTGTTTCTTTAATTCCCTCAGCTTGTGTTTTCTTTATTGTCCCTATTTCACTTTTCAAGTGTTGAATAGTTTCTTTCATATGTTTGATTGTTTTTCTTGATTTTCTTTAAGGGATTTGTTGATGTCTTTCAATTTTTTGTTTGTCTTCTCCATTTCCTTGAAGGAATTTCTCATTTCCTCTTTAAGAGTCTCAAACATTCTCCTGAAGTTATTTTTTAGGTCATTTTTTCTTATGCTTCATCTATATTTGGTTGTTCAAGTCTTGCTGTTTTAGGGTTATCAGATTTTACTGGTGTTGTGGTTCTCCTTGTCATGCTGTATTGTTCTTAACTTGTCTAGTCATCTTTTCGTCTAATTGGTGTAGCTGGGGCTGTTTGTGACTCTGGTGATCAGTCTTTCAGGTGCCAGTGAATCTAAGGCTCAGATGGTTGCTCCTTGGGGTACAGTCATTGCCAGGGTTGCAGTTACCCTATTGGTCACTCTATGTTTTTGGAGGTCTCTCAGTGCACCAGGGTTTGCTCTGCTCCATGGAGTTTGCTGTCTCAAGCCTGCTCTGGCCTAGACTGCCGGCTCAGACCCGTTTTTGTAAATGTTCGTGTTCTGGATCCGCTCCTGTGGAGGTTCCTGTCTTGAGGTTGGTCCTGCAAAGGTCTCTGGCCCTGATCTACTCCCTCTAAGATTACAGACTCAGGTGATCTTGGACCCACAGAGGACCCGGTTCAGGCCTATTTCCTCAGAGGTCCCAGACGCAAGCCTAGACCTGCAGAAGTTTCTGGTTTCTACCTCCTTCCTTTGAGGTCCCAGTCCGACACCGGGACCTGCAGAAGTCCTGGCTCAGGCATACTCCCTGAGAGATCCCGGACTCACTCCTGGTACCTCAGGGGTCTCTGGTCCCTGCCTATTCCCTCAGAGGTTCCAGACTCAAGCCTAGACCTGCAGAGGTTTCTGGTTACTGCCTACTCCCTCGGAGGTCTCTGTCTCTATCTCCATTCATCACCAGATGAAAATTCTATGGTGATATGCAAGATATTCATCAGTATGGCTATAGGATAGGGTCATTTCAGGTTCCCTATCCTCAGCTGCCCAAGGAACTAACTAGGGACATCGCCCTGGGTACCTGGGAGCCCCTCTAGGTTCAAGTCTCTTGCCAACACTAAGGTGGCTCCCTTAACTAAGAACTGTGCTTCCGTACTCCCCTATCCAACCTTCCTTTATCCCAATCATCCTGTTTCTCCAAATTCCCCCATCCTCCCCTTCTCACTTTTCTCTCCCCATCTCCCTTTACCCCCATACCACCCCACCCCCAAGATCCCAATTTTTTTCCCTGGCAATTTTGTCTACTTCCCATAGCCAAGAGGATAACTATATGTTTTTCCTTGGGTTCACCTTCTTATTTAGCTTCTTTAGGTTCACCAATTATAGACTCCGTGACCTTTATTTATGGCTAGAAACCAATTATGAGTGAGTACATCCCATGCTCATCTTTTTGGGTCTGGGTTACCTCACTCAGGATAGTGTTTTCTATTTCCATCCATTTGCATGCAAAATTTG
>NW_026068036.1:68129-95897 GCF_014885135.2 Alexandromys fortis
TGGCAATTCTACCAAAGGCAATTTATAGATTCAATGCAATCCCCATCAAGGTCCCATCAAAATTCTTCACAGATCTTGAGAGGACAATAATCAACTTTATATGGAAAAACAAAAAACCCAGGATAGCTAAAACAATCCTATACAATAAAGGATCTTCTGGAGGCATTACCATCCCTGACTTCAAACTCTATTACAGAGCTACAGTAATGAAAACAGTGTGGTACTGGCATAAAAACAGAGAAGTCAACCAATGGAATCGTATAGAAGACCCGAATTTTAACCCACAAACCTATGTTCACCTCATTTTCAATAAAGGAGCTAAAAGTATACAATGGAAGAAAGAAAGCATCTTCAACAAATGGTGCTGGCACAACTGGATGTCAACCTGTAGAAGAATGAAAATAGACCCATATCTATCACAATGCACAAAACTCAAGTTCAAATGGATCAAAGACCTCAATATCAGTCCGAACACACTGAACCTGATAGAAGAGAAGGTGGGAAGTACCCTACAACAGATGGGCACAGGAGATCACTTCCTATGTATAACCCAGCAGCACAGACATTAAGGGCAACATTGAATAAATGGGACCTACTAAAACTGAGAAGCTTCTGTAAAGCAAAGGGCACTATCACTAAACAAAAAGGCAACCTACTGACTGGGAGAAGATCTTCACCAACCCCGCAACAGACAAAGGTCTGATCTCCAAAATATATAGAGTGTTTTCTTCAATCATGTTCTTCCCTAACTTTTTGAGACATGATCACTCACTGAACCTGGAACAAGCTGAACCATGTGCACAAGAAATTTATGTTCTTTTAACCACTTTGAGGAGTGCTGTGGTAACATGTTCTGAATTCAGATTTCACTTAGATGCTGGGAATATGAACCATGGCTCTTGTGTGTGTAGATTATATTATATTGACTCAGCCTTCCTTGAAAGAAACATTAAAACACATTATTTGGGAAGAAATGGCCAAACATACAGATTTACATTTTTAGAATAGGTATTAGAGAGAGAATAAATGAGGCTCTGTTATTAATTTCTCGTTGATCATTATGTGAATACTTATACCAATTTAATTGGCAAGCATGACAAACCCAACCCCCAGAGTTCAATGCTAAACAGTTTGTTAAATATTTATTAATGTTACAAATGACTTAACACATGCCATTTTGTTTCATTTTTAAGATGATTGTCCTTTAATGAAAAATTTGCATAAGTCAGTGATTCCCTTTCCTAGTCTGATTTCTCAAGTCATAGCAGACATTCATTTCCAAATTATAACAACAGTTAATCCATTGCTATAGATTCACTGCCTCTTATATATGACAGATCTTTTCAATGGTGGCTAGTCTATGCCTGAAACCAGAGGCATTTTCAAACTCTTCCTTTTTGAACTTACCTATGATAAAGATTTTTAAATTGAAGATCTATTTATTTTACATTTGTTTGTGTATATGTATGTATATATGTATGTGAGTATCATGTGTATGAAGATGCTGGTGGATAAAGAGGGTGTTGTCTCTTCTGAAAAATAGTCATGAATTGTGAATGGCCGAACATGGGTGGGATAACTGAATCCAGGTTCTCTGAAAAAGCAGAAAGTACTCTTAACTGCTGATCTATCTCCCCAACCTCTATGACAAAGCTTAAGAATTCAGCAATGTAAAACAATACAATAAGCACTGTGATGGTTACTTTGTAACTTGATGGGTTCAAATCACATGGGGTGTAACCTTCTCCTTCTCTTGTTAAGGGTGTTTCTAATCAACATTAGCTAAGGAAGAAAGACCCATTCTGAATGTAGATTGTACAATTCCATCAGATGAAGTCCTGAACCAAGTAATGAGAAAGAACACTGTCATTCATCTCTGCCTACGTGTGAAGAGAATGAACCAACTGCCTCATGGCCTGCTGCCATGTCTTCCTTATTATAGTGGTTTGTACCCTCAAAGTGTGAGCCAAGTTTTGCCCTTCATTCTTTATTGATTCTCATTGGGCATTTAGCTAGAATGAAAAGGAAATTAATCAAAACAGTTGCTGCTAATAGAACAGGAAAATAATAATAATAATTATAGCAATGTAGGCTACCTACACCTTTCTAGAAATGTTAATATTTTGTGCTTGTATGAAACCTAGCCTTGTCACATCATTTGCAGCATTGGTAGGTCCTTTCCTATTCTAAGTCCTGGTTCCTCCTCACCACTTTTGCCAATGTAAGTTCTGCTTGTCATATGATTCTAGTAGAGATCAGTTTCTTCAGAACTAAAAACTTACATTGGTTGCATTTGATTCACTCTCTTTGTCTTCACTTTTGATAAAAATTAGGCCACAGATACCTCAATATCTCAAATACCTAAGGAAAATGATTTCAAAATAGGAGAAAGAATAATTTTAACTCACTGTTTCAATAGCTTCATCCCATAGTCTTTGGCTCTATTTCTGCTGAGATCACGAGAATGTGTGTTATGGTAGTAGGGTACATGGGAGTAAACTCTGGGGATCAGGAGCAAAGAGAAACTCCGGTCCCCCACAGGACCATGACCCTGGTAACCTACTTCTAACTGGTTACCAAATTCAAAAGTTTCTAAATTTTTCCAAAACTGCACCATCATCTGAGTACCTAGCTTTTAGTACATGAGGGGATACTAAGTTTGGTGGCGAAGGGCACTTCATATTACTACCATAACAACTTGCCTGTAATTTCTATATCTTTCAGTTTAAACACATTTCAGAATCTGTATAAAAAGCTATTGCTTACTGTCCATAATGACGTCATTTGTTCTCATCAATCCTTTGCTGAAGGTCTCAAATAAACTCAAGGCATTCTAGGCCAACATGATGCTCTCAGTCAGACACAAATTTTGTTCATAAGCTCAACCTGCAAATTTAATGCATTTCCATTATTCCATAATTATTTACAGTTTGAGATGAAACCACAACACTAGCACAAATGTATTTTTATTTATTTTTTTTTGTTTATATGACAAGATCTTTAATTCTTTGAAGAAGAAATTTGCCAACGATATCAGAAAATGAAAAGATTTCCCATGCTCTTCGATATGTATTGACAAAATAGTAAAAATAACAATCCTACCAAAAACACTCTACAGATTGAATGAAATCCCCATCTAAATCTTAGCAAAATTCTTCACAGACCTTGGAGAACAATATTCAATTTCATATGGAATACAATAAAAAAAATCCAGAATAACCAGAACAGTTCTCTACAATAAAGAAACATCTGGAGGAATTCCCATCCCTGTCATCAAGCTTTTCTATAGAGCTACAGTTATAAAAAGGCGTGGTATTGACATAAAATCAGACAGGTACACAAATGGAATTGAAACAAAGATCCTGACATTATTTCTCACACCTATGAACACCTGATTTTTGACAAAGAAGCTAAAATTATACAATGGAAAAAAGTGTTGGAAGGAGGGGGAGGCCAATTGTTGTTTTCAGGCCACCAGGATAGCTTAAACCCGAAATAATCACACAGAAACTGTATTAATTCAATCACTTCTTGCCCATTAGTTCTAGCTTCTTATTAAATAACTGTTATATTAATTTAACCCATTTCTATTCATCTGTATTTCACCACGTGGCTGTGACTTACTGGATAAAGTTCCCAGTGTCTATCTCCAGGGGCTTGATGGTTTCTCTAAGTCGACCCTTTTTTTTTTCTAAGTAGAAAAATGTTATATTTGATAAGCATTTTTTTTCAGTAAGCAGTAGCTGCTGTTAGCTTTATGATCGATTACAAATTCACATCACTATTTTCCCCCCTGAACTTTTCATCTTACCGTAGAAGGTACTAAATGCTTTTTTTTTTTTTTTTCAGCTTCTGGGTCTTTTATTTTTTTTTTTCAGCTTCTGGGTCTTTTATTTTTATTCCCCCACCGCCGCCTCCCCTTTCCCTCCCCCTCCCCCAGTCAAGTCCCCCTCCCTCGTCAGCCCAAAGAGCAGTCAGGGTTCCCTGCCCTGTGGGAAGTCCAAGGGCCACCCACCTCCATCCAGGTCTAGTAAGGTGAGCCTCCACAATAAAATAACTGCTACTGATATCTGCTATTCTCATGTATTAGTGCCTAGACAATTTTTTTAATTTATTTATTTCTTTATTTATTAATTAAAGATTTCTGTCTCTTCCCCACCGCCGCCTCCCCTTTCCCTCCCCCTCCTCCAATCAAGTCTCCCTCCCTCGTCAGCCCAAAGAGCAATCAGGGTTCCCTGGAACTGAAATCAGAGCAATCGGGTGATGAAACCCACATTGGAGCATTGGACAGAAATCTCAAGGTCCAAATCAGGAGCAGAATGAGAGAGAGCATGAGTAAGGAACTCAGGACCGCCAGGGGTGCAACCACACACTGAGACAATGGGGATGTTCTATCGGGAACTCACCAAAGCCAGCTGACCTGGGTCTGAAAAAGCCTGGGTTAAAACCGGTCTTGCTGAACATAGTGGACAATGAGGACTACTGAGACCCCAAGAACAATGGCAATGGGTTTTTGATCCTACTGTACCTATTGGTTTGTGGGAGCCTAGGCAGTTTGGATGCACACCTTACTAGACCTGAATGGAGGTGGGTGGTCCTTGGACTTCCCACAGGGCAGGGAACTAGACAAATTTTAACCAGAGAGACGTCCCCTGATAGCTGATGGGAGCAGATGTAGAGACAGACAACCAAACATTAGTCAGAGAAAGAGAACCCTCTTTGGAGCTTGGGGAACCTGTGGAAGATGGGGAGGAAGAACTGCAGGAGTCAGATAACTCAAGAACACCAGAGATCATGGTCCTAGAGTTTAGTCTTATAGTAATTTGTTATGCTGTGTTCTGCTGATATCCCTGGAAGACCTGCATTTTTTTATGAAGGAAAACAGAAGGGTGGATCATGGAGAGAGAGGAGGTATGTGTGTGTGTGTGGGAGGTTGAGAAGAATAGAGGGAGAGGGAACTACAGTTGGGATGTATTGGAAAAAAAAAAACACACACAGTAACTACACTTATGAGTCAGACTAGCTGCACTGCCCTGGTTCAGGTTTCACCTTCTTCCTAGCATGAGGAATTGTTTATATAACTGACCTGCTCCAGAAAGCTAAGATGCCCATCTCCCTAGTTACATCACAGAGCCTGCCTTCTGCAGCTCCTATTGGTTGGCTCCCCTCACAAACACACTCCCCACAATGCTGTCCTTTCATCCAAGACTGTGTGGCTAATAAGTTTCTGTAAGTATCATCTTTGATGGATCAAAGGCTATGCTTTTGTCTATTTCAAACCACATGGTGGAATCTCTTCTGTCAATGAGATGAACATCAAGTAGTCAGCATGATCACCACATTAACATTTTCCCTCCTGTAACAATTGCCTCTCGCCACGAGCTCTATTCTCCACAAGGTAATGATCTCACTGAAACACAAGTAACATTTAGATATCCTCTAGTACAAGCAATTCTGTAGCTTCCCATTTCACACACAAACCAATCTATGTACAGCACAGAAGTGCAAGCATCTTTCCAGAATACAGAGCTGGGCACAGCATTAAGTTGCTAACTTTCATTCACCCACTCATGTGCCAACTTTGTCTTCTTCTCTGTGATTCAAATATTTGTTGTCTTTCTTATCTTTCTTATGCACCCTACAAAGTGACAAGGACAGAGGGCTAAGAGTGCCACCCACATGATTCAAGTGGATCCCTGGTGACTATTTAAAACTTAGACTAAAGCAGATTGAGTTATGAAGGAATATTTTATCACTGATACTTTATGCAAGTGTTGATGTTGGTAAAAGTTAAATTTTATAAATTTATTTTGCATTCTAAAATTTTTATGTATAATGCACAACTTATTGTCTGGCTCTTGGTGAGAAAGGCCTACTGACCACTCTCTTCTTTGGTATTCATGTTTCCACTTAGTGTATTAGCATCAGGCTATTACTTAACCTAAATTGCTTTCACCCTAAGTCTTAACATTGCTTTTATTTCTGTTTCTTTCAGGTCATTGGTTAGGTGTGTTTTCTCACTGAATCCTCTGTGAATACCCTATTTAAAATGACAATATTGCTCCCATCTTCCATGTGATTGACTTTAAATGGGAACTATTTCAAGTTCAGAATAAAATTGTTTTGCAAATATTTATCTTATTTTCTTTTACAATTCAATTTCATTTCAGACTATAGGTCTATTTTATGCCCACTTCTGAGAAGTCATAAAAGGGAGGGATTGTGATAAGCCATTTGAGTCCAATCCTAATGGCTGTCAATTTAATTACATACCTCATTAGATACAAGATAATCTGCAGACCTTTACTTTCCAAGTAAAGCTGAGACATAGTAGGATGAGGAGCAAAGTGTGTTTGACTTCAATTAATTCGGATAATATCCAGAATATATTAGTAATAATTAGAATAGTAACTGATTAGCTACCTACCAGAGAATACATCTATTTAATATGATTGATTTTATTGCTGTAGGGATTTCATGAAATTGGTCTTTTTATGTTTTTCTTTTAAAGCTAAAAATACATAAGCAAAATGCCTTTATTGTTCTGGTCAAAGTTGTCCAGCTGATAAGAGGCTGTCAAGCTATGAGGAGAGCCAACCTTCACCATGGCTTACTGTCTAGAGTGGAACCTCATTCCTCTCTGTGGATGGAACCAGGTGAGGTGACACATGGAAGATGTCTGTATATTATTAATGCATTAATTCAGATTAAACAACAGCACATCAAATTCAGTTAAAAGAGAAAATAAAAAGAGAAAAATTTAGGTACATAAATTTGGGGTCAGAGATCTGTGTGGTCTGTTGCTTGGTGAAATGACCTACAGATGCTAGCTAGCTCTTTGACAGGTAGAAATACAGCCCGAATCCAATGTTAATGCAATGGATTCAAATGCTGCTGCATATTACTTTGATAACTGCAAACCAAAGGTCTGCAGTCATTTGCATGAAACACATAAATAAGGGATTTTTACTTGCATGTTGTCACAGATATAAATTTCGTTTATTTTTTTTTCTAAAAGGCAGAACTTGGCTATGAACATTACAGATGACTTGTATGACCATGTTAATCTTTTCACCTCATATTTCAAATTTTATGGGAACTTTATTACTAAATAATATATCTCCGAGCTCTCTTTTTGTAGCTGTGCTGCCCATTACTTGCCTAAACTACACTCTGTCATTACTTACAGCGATTTTATGCCTCATATACTGCACAGCCATGATGGCTGTCTTCCTAATAAATTCTTCCTCACTTTCAATGTATTCATCTGCATTGCGGCTTCATTAATATCCTTTCATTTCAACATCCACGTAGGCAGCACCCTGCCAAGGGAAAGGCTTTAAAAAAATTAATTAGGCTCAGGAACCTGCATTTGGGCTTTATTCAATGTCATGAAATAATGCAGGCACTTATATAATACTGCGACTTTTGAATAACAGATTAATTAGGAGCATCCTTATATGGAAGAATAAATAGGGTATTCATGACACAACTTTTACTGCCACAATAAAATGACAAAACTCAATATTCAATCAAGTTTCATTCTAACTATTCTTCCTCAGTGTGTGCTCATTTCTAAGATGCAGAAACTTTCTCTTTTTATTCTTTCATGAAGCAGGAACCCCAAAGGATGGTCTCAACTTCTTTAGTCAGCTTCAGCAGTTATTTTTCTGTAGGGCCTGCAAGTCCCGTCTAGCAGTTCAGGCAAGAGCAGTCAATTCCCCAAATGTCTAACAAACTTCATGAGGAGACTCTTTGGTGACGATCATCCTCTTGGAGTAGATTGGTGCTGCTAGGAGCAGATGAGTTTTATTGTCATGAAAAGTCTAAGTTCTTTTTTTGTTTGTTTGTTTGTTTTTCGAGACAGGATTTCTCTGTGGCTTTGGAGCTAGCTCTGTAGACCAGGCTGGTCTCAAACTCACAGAGATCCGCCTGCCTCTGCCTCCCGAGTGCTGGGATTAAAGGCGTGCGCCACCATCGCCCCGCTGTCTACGTTCTTAAAACATTTTAAATGCCATATTCTGCCTCTGTATTGATTCCCCTCCTACCTCCCAGTTATCACACCTTTCTCTAATTAATTTCTCCAGGAAATTGAAGATTTCTAAGAATTTCTCTTTCAATGTCCCTTTCTCTACAACTACTTCTCTCACCACTCTTGGACTCTTTCTATTTCCCTGGTTTCAGGGAAAACTTCAGTTCATAAGCACACATTTAGGAGTCAGAGCTAGGAAGCAAATCAAAAAGCATAGGCCATTTACTTTTCTGTTTCTGGGTTACCTCCCACAGTACAATATTTTAAACAAAGAACTCTGGCAAGATAATAATCAGAAGATCTTTTAGACCTGCTTCATGAAAGAATAAAGAGTCTACCAGACATTCTGCAGGACACAGGCAAGAAGAGACATGAGAAGTGATAGTAGGCAGACTGTTCATATTTATAACTGCTTTAGTTCATTATAAGATGTTAAGAAAAGTTTGACATTTCTAATGAGTGCTTGGATTTGACATATTTGATAAAAAATTTAGATTTTGATGCTATTAAAAATTAAAAATATGCTCTAGACCAATTTTAAATAGGGCATTTCCAACCCCGGTGATCCCCCAATCCTTTAATTAGAAGAGACTGTAGCCATAGGAACATATATATTCACAAAGCATTATTTAATTGTAGATAAATTCTTTTGCCAGAAACTTGGCTCAGGGACATAGAGCCCAGAAGTACTTTCTTCCTTAACCCTTTGCTTACAGAGGCTGGAAGACAAAGTTGGGTTTAATCCTTTTCCCCCAGGTGCTTACAACATGGCCATGCATAATTAGAATGCATGTACCAAAGACAGATAAGTCTGAAAAATGAAAGTGTTAATCTAAGGCAGACACAATCATCTGTCCTATTGCAGAAACACAGGCTTTATTAAAATTAATAAAATAGGAGAAAATGTGAAGCTCCAAAAAGTGAGCCTTTTCCCACCTTGTCTGATGGTTTGGAGATTGCTCAAAATTGTTAACAAAAAATGTAGAAACATATCCTGACTCAGGATGTGATTACTTGGTTCTTTTGACATTAAGATGGCTCATACAAATAGATCCATTGCATCCTGACAGATGATCAGGAAGACTGAGGAAGTCATGAAATAGGTCAGGTTCATCATCTGTAAGATCTCTGTAGACAGTACTTAAATGAGCTATGTATGAAGCTATGAGAGTGAGTGCTGAACTAAGATGAAGACCACAGGACATTGCATATGCCAAGAATACAGAGAGGATGCCAATAGAAGCCAGAGGTAGTGAGTACAATGAGACAAGATAGAAACTATGTGGTCTACAAAAAGGAAAAACCATGAATGAAGGATGCACCAAGATGCCAGAACTTATGTAACATTCTATATTCCAGTAGCAAGACAATGTGGTCTCTGAGATCTAGTGTCTGCCCTGTTTGGTTTTGTATTTCTTGTCTCTTGTTCCCCTGAATGTAATTTGTTCCTTCGTGTCACAGTAAGTATGAAATTTGTTTTAGATTTTACCAGGACCTATCTAAGAGTTATTTTGGATTGTTTTTAACCTTGGGTTGTTGAATAATACTGCAACTGTTAATACCATAGAATTAATGGAGAGGGATTGGAGAATCAGTGGACTAGCTTGGATATTAAATGCCCTCTGAAAACAATAATTTGTTGGGAACTTACTTATGTCACATTGTCCCACATTGTGTTCCCTTGTTTATTCTATATCAGATAGGAATGCTTATGATTTGAAATTTAGTTTTACACATTCCATAATGCAATAAAGGGAGAGTGAAATTTGGGTCAGGTAATTTCTGGTGATAGACATTAGAGGCAGACAAGTTGATACAACAAATATCTATCAATTGACAATATATTTTGAGCTAATAAAATTTGGTTTTATGACTATTAGGAGGGTAGCTGCTGATATGTGTGTGGGAGCAGTTGATGTTGTTTGTTGAAACATTCATTAATCAAACGCAAAATTCACTTTTAGTTTATATATTATAATTAACCTGAACCTAACCTTCAGCTAGGATTAAACAAAAATGTTGTCAAAGAATCAAAGAACCACATATTCTTAAAAATTACATATTATTTGTATTAAATTAAAAATTGAGCAGAATATGGGAGGCAAGAAATGAAATTTGGCACATCCATGAATTCGCAGCAGGTAGAACAGAGTTTCTTAAGTATTTTCATTCCCAGAGCCTGCAACAGAAACCAAGGAACAAAATTCCAATCCAATGAAGACAAGACCAGATATCATCACCTAGAATTAAAATCATCCAGAACACAGATATCTAGACACCAATATAAAAACACAATTGATAACAGCCAGGACAATATGTATCTACTAGAGCCCAGCGATCCTACCACAAAAGACCCGGAATAGTCCAACAACACTGCAACACAAAATAAAGATCTCAAAATAGCTTCTATGAATATGATAGAGACACCTAAAAATGAAATTAATAAATTCTGTCTAGAAACCCAGCAAAACACAAACAGTTGAAGAACACGAATAAAACTGTTCAGGACCTAAAAATGGAAATAGACTCAATAAGAACAAACCCAACTGAGGGATATCTGAAAATGAAAACTTTAGGAATTCAAGTAGAAACCACATAGGCAAGCTTCACCAACAGAAAACAAGCTACAAAAGAGAGAATTTCAGGCTTTGAAGACAAAATAGAAGGAATGGATATAGTCATCAAAGAAAATGTTAACTATAAAAACATTCTAACACAAAACATTCAAGAAATCTGGGACACTTGTCAAAAGAACAAATCTAAGAATTATATAAATAGAGGAGAAGAAGAATCCCAGCTTAAAAACCCAGAGAATATATTTAATAAATTCATAGAAGAAAAATTTCCCAATGGTACAAGAAGATTACAGAACACCAAATAGATTGGACCAGAAATTTTACTCATCACATAATAAAACACTAAACATACTGAACAAAGAATGAATATTAAAAACTGCAAGGGAAAAAGGTCAAGCAAAATATAAAGGCAGACACATCAGACTATCATCTGATGTCTCAATGGATAGCCCCCAAACCAAAAGGGCCTGGCCAGATGATCTACAGACTCTAAGAGACCCAACAACAACTTCCATTCACAATTGATGGAGAAAATAAGTCATTCCATAATAAAATTGAAATGATATCTACCTAAAAAGCAATATTTAATTTAAAACCTTTTGTATGGCAAAGGAAAACATCATTAATACATCATATATGTTCATACATATCTAGATATGTGTATATGTACATGTACATATACATATATGTACATATATGTATGCGTGTATGTATGTATGTATATGTACACAATTTGACTTAAGGTGTAGTTTATGAGATGGAACCAGTACCAATTATTGGCCTGAAACTAAATACTCCAGGAACTTAGGGTAAAACCCAATATCATGGTTCTAAAATTAGTAATAAAATTATTGCTAATGACATTGTGTGATACTCAAAAAGACCAGTGCCTGGTTTAGCCATCATGAGAGACAGATGGGACCATATACAGAAACCCACAATCAGACATTATGATGTGAGTGGGAGACTTACCAGATGGGGTCCTGGAACTAAAAGGAGAAGTAGACACATGTCCCCATCCATAACTCAGAAACCTTTTCCAACTGGTAAAGACTTGCCAGTTGAAATTTAATTACCTCTAAGGAAATCTCACTGAAGAAACAAACTACTCTTAAGGGTATGCTGCATGCCAACAGAAAACAAAATCAATGATATCTTGGAATTTCATTGTCTTATAATGTTGTGTAAGGACTTTTCTTTTTTTTCAATTTAAATATCTAGAGATTGATATATCCATGAAGGATACATACTTACACACACACACACACACACACACACACACACATATATATACACATTTACTCTACAAGTATATATTATCACTTCCAGTTTAAGTATTTTAATAGGTTTTGAGGGTGCAAACAAGTGGGTTTCTAATTTTTTACCCTCCTCTGGGGCTCTTTTCCTTCTGTTTGCTTGTTTTTACCTATTCTGATGTAATATTCTTTGTTTACTATTATATTTTATTTTATTATTATCCCTTAAAAACATGTTTGATTTCTAATGAGAAACAGAAAGTAGGTGTATTCAGATGGGAGACCATATGGAGAAAAACTGGGGTATAGGAAGGGAAAACTCTAGTCACGACATATTATGTGATAATAATATCTGTTTTTATTAATGGGAAACCAAGCAATATATATGTAAATGGAATACAGTGAGAATATTGACCCTTTTAGTCTTGCTTCTGAAGCCACTTGCTTGAGTCCTTGCTGAAGAAAGAACCCCCTCTGTGTGCTCATGTGGACAACCCCAATTAAATGTAGTGGGCCATACACAAGATATGACAGTAGGAGGGGGGGGGGCTTTGGGGGAAGACAAAGGAATTCTATGGGAGTAGGAGGGGGGATAAGAAAGGATACTGGAGAGGGGGATGTGGTTGAGGTATAGTTTATACACATTACACAATTGTGAAATAAGTTAAAGCCAGAACTTGGTAACTAATGCCATTTTCTCCAAGATATCATTTTGACTACCTTATGTAGGAGTAGCATTCTACCTTCTTAAGGCTTCTCCCATTATTTCTGTCATCATGTTTTTTTTCCATATTTTAACACTCCATGTGAAAGTTTCCAGTAACCAATGCATCACTTTTTTAAACTGCCATATCTCAGACACCAATATTAACCCATGATGGTAACATACCAAAATCTGTGTATATGGTGAATTATTAATTGAATTCCATGTTTTTGCTAATATAGTATTTAAGTTGAATATTTAGCTAGCAAACACTGAGAAATTTGAGACTATTTGGATATTTATTTTTAGATTCTTTTTTTTAAATTTACCAAACACAAAGGCAGTGCATAGTAGGTACTTCTATTTCATTTTACATTCCAACCCCAGTTCTCCCTCCTACCCCTTCTCCTAGCCCATGCCCACCTACTCTTCCCAAAGGGTAAGGCCTTCCATGGGGAGTCAACGAAACCTGGACATTTAAGTTGAAGCAGGATCAGGCCCTTCCCCTTTGCATTAAGGATGCCCATTGCATCTCACTATAGGGAATGGTCTCCAAAATGCTACCTCATGCACCTGGGATAGAACTTGATCCTACTGCTAGGGGCTCCTCAGACAGACCAAACTACACAACTGTTTCCCATATGCAGAGGGCCTAGTTCTGTCCCAAGGAGGCTCCACAGCTCTTTGTCTGGAGTTCATGAATTCCTATGAACCTTATTAAGCTGTCTCTGTAGATTCCCTATCATGACCTTGACCCCCGTTGTTCACATATTCCCTTCTCCCTCTCTTTGACTGGATTTCCCTGTAAATTTCCTGAATTTTGCTTAGATTGCAACTTATACTATTAGCAATTATCAGTGCTTTTGTCTCATGAAACTGCCCTCTGATAAGGTTGGTATAGAAGCTAATAAGCCTGTGATCCTTCAGAAATAGATTGGAGATGTTTGACCCTTATTTTTCAGTATTATTTGTACACAATAGTTGTATATAGTAATTGACCTTCACCATGATATTTTCATACATTTATATTATTTAATTTAATTGTAATCACTCCACTTCCCTTCCTCTCCCTACTGCTGTTAATGCCAACTGTCTCCTCGCTTGTCTCACTTGAAGTTTCCTGCCATTTTTCTTTAAAAACCTCATCAAAATAAGTAAAATGCCTTTTGGTGTTTTAGATTGAAATTTTGTTAACTCTATAGATTAATTTGAAATGACATATAATCACACCCATGAAATGTTTTCATTACATATTTCAAAGTGTTTTTTTATTATCTCTATAATTGAAAGAAATCAGAACAAGAACAAAACATGTCTAATCTACTTGAAGATTAATAAAATTACCCAACTTTGCAGTGCAGTAAATTGTTTTTCTGAGAACCAATGGCTAACATTTTTTTTTTGTTTTTTAGGGTTTATAAATATTTTTTTGTTTTGTAATTTTCATATTGTATACAAAATAACCAGTGATTATACTTATGTGCTGCTATTTATGGGTTTTCTCAACCTGAGGATTATTATCATACTATCTGTAGTCCAGTGAAAAGCAGTTTATTGCACAAATGGATAAATAAGTCCATGAGGAGCCTCTTTAATTCCTATCATCCTCTTGAAGTAGATTGGTGTTGCCAAGAGCAGATGGGTCTCATTGTCATGAAAAGTCCTAAGTTCTTAAAACATTTTAAATGGCAAATTTTGTTAGTCTTTGAAAGGTTTGAAAAATACCTAACCATTTGAAATATATCTCTGTATATCTAGAAAACCTAACTAACTTAACTACCACCTTGACTATTATGGATGATTATCTATTAACCTGTATTCTTAATTATACATTACATTTTTAAATGAGCTGTACACCCAAAATATCTTAATCAAGAGCATACATATACATATAACAAAATTGACGTTAAGTTTGTATAAATAAGTGACGATCCATACCGATGCAAAGTATTCAACTCTATAGCACATCCCCCTTTAAATGTAAAAAAAAAAAAATCATTTATAGACAATCATTTAGGGAATTCAAGCATTGTTTTCTAGACTACTTCTTGCTGAAAACAATTGGGGGCACTGTTAATCAGGTCTTTCATTGGGTATCTGTGTGGCAGGTCCATCTCAGTCAGCAGTCCTGAAGCTGTCATGGATATTGGACTATTTGGGCCATTGCATCAGAGGGTGTTTTTGATCAAACCATATTAGCCAATAAGAAATCCACAGCTTTTTATCTTTTGTGGAAACATAATCAGAACTTTTTTCTGAAGAAACATATCCTTAGATCCAAATTTTGAAGTCAAGATACCTTTAAACTATATATGTTGGTTTAGCTTAGCAGCCCCCAGAATAAAATGTCTCTCTGTAGTCAAAAAAATTAAAGAAAACATAACATACATAATTCAGACTCTCTGTGTATATTTTATCTTTATGTGGCTTATTTTTTATTCCTTTAATCTATGACTGTCTATACTCTGTTTCTTTCAAAACATTGTTTTATTTTTAAAATGTATTTATATTTTTATAACTATCCATACTCCTTTTTTCCTCCAAGCTTACCTATAATTTTTAAACATACTGTGACCTCTTTGGAGGTTTATTTCTGTCTGAATCTGTCTTTATTGCATATCTGTGATCATTTTCTGACCATGAGTGCTTTAAAATGGTAACCAGTGTTGTCGGGGCAGCCCTGGATGCTGGCTCCATCTCTGTCGGCCTTCTAACATGGTGAAGGTAGTTCACCACCAGCTCTGGGACCCCTGGGAGGGAGCCTTGCTTACCACCTCAACTCTGGAAAGCAATTGGTCCATGCTGCCACCAAGTTACTTACAGCACTCTGCCCACAAACCCCATTCAATGGCTTAGCCTCCAAAAACAGCCAGAGCTGTTCCTGCAATTAGCATAAACCAGGAAGTCTTTTTAAAGGAGTGGCTGCATGTTTTTTGCTGCTACTGGTGAGTCAGGAAGCCTTTTCTTAAAGAAATCATGACTCTGCTTCCTTCTAGCAAGCAAAGCAAAACTGAAAAATATGTGGCTACCAAGAAGCCATGCTTAACTCTGTTCTTTTATGTCTAGAATTCCTTTCCAAACTCTCTCAGGTTTTATGTGGATAAAGTTTACTCATGTTGGCATGCCATTGTATGCAGACGCTGTGCATTCATTTCCTGGCTGGCCAGACCTGAATAATAACACAGAAACTATATTAATTACAACATTATTTGGCCAATAGCTTAGGTATAATTTTATCTAACTCTAATATCTTAAATGAACTGATTTCTCTTAATCTCTGTATCACAGTTGAGGGAAGAGCAAAATTATTTTTATTGATGTTGCTGACCTGGGATTCTAACAGCCATATTGCCCCACTATAGAATGTGTTTATATGTAGCTTTGGAGAATAAGTCAAGTTTGCAGTGAAAAACTGAGGAAAAGATGACATACCTTGTGTTTTCAGAAACATTTCAGTTTTTTCTTCCATGATTTATCAATTAACATATTTCCTTTTTATTTAAAATGAACACATTTAAGTTTCTATATTTTAAACAAAGAAAGTCCTGGTAATGCATTATTTAAGAAGAAATGCAAAAAGTATTTCTTGATTTTTTTCTCTAATTAATAATTCTTTACCTAAACCAGCGGGTTTCAGTAGTAGTAGTAGTAATTTTCCCTCTTCTTTAGTAGATATCCATTTATATCTAATCCCACAATTATCATCTTAACACATAGTCACAATGTATATATAGTATAACCTTTTAGCAAATAGCTAAAGCTTTTCTATATTTTTTAAATATTTTATCTCATTTAGTTTGCAAGACAGTTCCTGTCCTTTTCTCTTCTTTTTGTATTTTTCTATAGTATGTGTCCATTGGCATCAGAAATTAGTCTATTTCATTTGAGTTTAATTTATTCCCAAAATTGAATTTAAGATTATCTGATAATGTTTTATTTTTTTATATACTTACTATGCTCATATTTTTTCTAAAACACTGTAAATTTGAAACCTTATCTCATAATTCTAATAACTGGTTTCTGGATTAATTTTAATTAAGAAGAAAATGAATCAATTCTGTAGGAAATATACTGATTATATTTTCCTGTGATAAGCAGATTTTCATAAATCAAGATCATACTGACTCTAAATATTTCTACATAACTTTGCTTTCTGATAATGCACAAATAATATATAAGGACTTTCTCTTTCTTTGACTTTGTGTGTATGTGTGATGTACTTTTGTGTGTATGTGTGTATGTATACATCTGTATATGCAAGTATGCTCACCAAAGGTTCATATATGGTGGCCAGAGGTCAAGATCAGGTCTCTGCCTCTATTACAGTGGTTCTCAGCCTGAGGGTTGAGACCACTTTATGGGCTGTATACCAGATATCATGCATATCAGATATTTATATTATAGTTCATAACAGTAGCAAGATTATGGTCATTCATGAAATCACAACAAAAATAATGCTATGATGGGGAGTCATTCCAACATGAGGAACTGCATTAAAGGTCTGCAGCATTAGAAAGGTTGAGGATCACCACTTTATTACCTTCTTCATATGTTTGGAAACAATATCTCTCAGTAAACCAGGGCTTGTTGATTTGGCTACGGTGGTTGACCTTAAACTATTTAACTGCTCTGACACCTACCACCTACTCCAGCACTAGTGGTACAGACTGGTACCATGCTCACACATGGGTGGGAGTGGGGCAAAATTATACTCCTTAGACTTGTGCAAAAAACATTTTACCAGCTGTTCTCTCTCCACATGATCAATATTTTAAATAGCAAAATATAGTCTGTGTATTACAATAGATTAGTTATACACAAAATATTAAAGTCTGATGGGTATGGCCTCGAACTTCCAGGTAAATGTGTTTCTAAGTATGGGGAGCTGAGATTAAGAATGGGGGTAAATTATTGGCCTGAAGGGTTCTAAGGAGGAAGAAAAGCAGAGTGTTCAACCTCGAGGATCTGCTAACTTAGATTCCTTGGAATGGGGGTGGCTATTAAGAAAGGTCACCCCCCAAAGGTCTGCTATAACACTAGAGATGAGGCTGGAATGTTATATCTTTTCCCCTGGCCTGCTAAGATGGTGTGTTCCCAGGGAATACCTGCTGGTGCTGGAGGATGGGATAATGAGATGAGTTCGGGGAAGGAAAGTTGGAAGAGAAGATCATTGTGATCTCCTAAGTATAGGGTCAAAGTGGAATCACCACTGCTGTTCTTCTGCAGAGCTGAGGAAGAGACTGAGGAGATTAGAATTTGAGGAACAGAAAAAAAAGTGAATATAAGCAGTCAAATTACCTGTTTCCCAGGCAGGGTTGGTCTTTGTGTTAAGAGGGATGCCTGCTGGAATTGAGGTCTTGGATAAACGAAGGAGTCTGGGAAATGAGGTTAGGAGGAGAAGGTCTGAGAGTTCCTCAGGGGATATTGTCAGGTCTGTTGAAGAGCTAGGAATAAAACTAGGGTACTGGATTTTGGGTAGAAGAGTGAGTGGTGAAGGTCTTCAGTTAGCTTTCCTGTCCCTTCACTGCTTAGCTGTGTGTTCACAGGGGATGTCTGCTGCTGTTGGAGGTTGGGATAATGAGATGAAGCTGGGGAAGAAAAGTTGGTGGCAAAATCTTTGTGATCACTTGGAAATATAGTAGGAGAAGGGAGGGAGACTACAGCAGGTGATCTATAGAGCTGGGATTGAGACTGTAAAAGCAAGAAAGACCCAGAAAGATGTGCTACAGACTCTAAGGTACAACAGGTGACAACCCAGACTAGTATACCTAGCAAAACTTTTAATTACCATAGATGGGGAACATGAGCTATTTTAAGATAAAGCTAAATTTAAACACTATTTACCTATAAATTTAGTCATAAAGAAGATTCTGGAAGAAAAACTTCAATCTAAGAATGTTAACTACAACCATAAAAACAGAAAAAAAAATAATTCCAGAGCAGTAATATCAAAAGAAAAGAAGCACATGCATACCACCATCACCACCAACAGCAACAAAATAACAGGAATCAACAGTCATTGGTCATTAATAACTCTCAATACCAGTGCTCTCAATTCCCCAATAAAAAGACACAGGGTAACAGAATTGCATGCAAAAACAGAAATGCTAGAGCCAATAGACATTATAAATAAAATGAACTGAACAGATTTTTTTTTCTTTATTTTTCCATTCAAAAAATTTACACTTCCTCCCTCCTCCCATTCCCCTCCCACTCCCCCACTCACCTCCTCCCTCCCTTTCCCCTCTTAAGAGAGGGCAGGGAACCCTGCCCTATGGGAAGTCCAAACACCCCCCCCCATCCAGGCCTAGGAAGCTTTGCATCCAAATAGACTAGGGTCCTAAAAAGCCAGTACATGCAGTAGAAACAAGTCCAGGTGTCCAATGGCTTCTCAGTCAGCCCCCATTTTCAGCCACATTCAGAGTCGGGTTTGATTGCATGCTCATTCAGTCCCAGTCCAGATGGGTTTGGTGAGCTTCTATTAGAACAGTTACACTGTCTCAGTGGGTGGACAACCCCTTGTGGTCCTGACTTCCTTGCACATCTTCTCCCTCCTTCTTCTCTGCAACTGCACCTCGGGGGCTTAGTCCGTTGCTCTGATAAGGGACTTCTTCCATCGCTGGACGAAGGCTCTAAGGTGATATTCAACATTATCCTCAGTGTGATAGTGAGGCAAGGCCAGTGGCAAAAGTTGGGAGCATGGGGCTAGGGGTGGGGCTGGCGAAAGGGGAGAGGGGGAAAGAGAAGGGAAAGACTGGAGAGTGCTTGGGGGAGTGGGAAGGTGGAGATGGAGGAAGGGCTGATATAGGATCAGGGAAGAAAATATCTACATTAAGGGAGCCTTTTTAGGGTTGGCAAGAGACTTGGCTCTAGAGGGCATCCCAGGTGTCCATGGGGATGTACCCAGCTAGGTCCGAACAGATTCTTAAAGAACATCTCAAGAAAAACAAAAGAACACACCTTTTTCTCTACAACTCATGGAAGTTCCCCCACCCCAAATTGAGCACATACTCAGACACAAATTTAATGATCCAAGAAAACTGAAATAATACTGCAGTAATAGTTTGTGATCTAACAAATAAAGCTTGCCTGAAGATTAGAGTGGGGACCTAGTCACTAGTTAGACATAGAGACCAGGCAGTGGTGGCACACACCTTTAACTCCAGTTCTCAGGAGGCAGAGGCAGAAAGGCCCCCTTAGGATACATGAGATTGATCTAGCCTAAAAGAGAAACCGAGTCAGGTGGTGGTGGTTCAGATTTAACCCCAGTACTTGGGAGTCACAGGGCTTTAATGCCAACACTAGAGAGGTGGAGACAGGAAGAGATATGACTGGCCAGAAAGAGGAATATAAGGCAAGAGTGGACAAGAGCTCAAGGCATTCAGTCAGAGGACTTATAGAGACAAGATAACCCTTTCAGTCTGAGGACTTCATAATATTAGGAACTAGTGTCTGGCTGCTCCGCATTATCTTTCATAGTATTTCACTCTGGGTTTTATTATTAATACCAATTAGAAATCGTGCTACATAACACTCTTTATCCTAAATGGTGCGGGAGAATTGTCCCCATTCTGTCAATCATGTTATAAATAAATGCTGATTGGCCAGGCAGGAAGTATAGGTGGAAAAACCAGACAGGAAGTAGAAATGATGTAATGAGAACAGTAGAATTCTGGGAAGGAGGAAGTTGATTTCTCCCACTCCTGCCCAGACCACCAAAGCAGCAGGATGTGATCTGCCCCACTGAAAAAAAGGTTCTGAGCCATAGCTAACATAGATCAGGAAAATGGGTTAATCAAGCTGTGAGAGTTAGCCAGTGAGAGGCTAGAGCTTATGGGCCAATCAACTTATAATTTATGGAGACCTATGTGTGATTTTCTTTGGGGCTAAATAGTTGTGGGGTACCAGGCAGGACAAAGACCCTAACAAAACAAACAGGACCCGTTCATGTTACGCTAACTGATCACTACAGGTTTAAAGATGAATATCAATAGCAATAGAAACAACAGAAAATCAGGAACTGAAAACAATCTAGAAATCCCTCAGTGGAAATATTGATAAAAAAATAATGTGATGTATTTACTCAATGGAGTTTGACTCCTTAAAAATAGCATTAAGAAATTTGCAGACAAATGGATGGAACTAGAAAAAAGTCATTTGGGGTGAGGTAATCTAGAACCAGAAAGATAAATGTATTATTATTCACTTATATATGAATGTTAACCATTAAATTAATAATAGACAAACTACAATCCATAATTCCAGAAAGGACGGGTATAGAGGAATTACTAGGAATAAGGACACGTGGAACTTTCTTGTAGGTGGGCAATCCAGTGTATTTTATCAGTGGATGGTGTAGGAGTTCCTTCTCTTTATGTGCTGCTTTCATTGGATAATGAATAAAGAAACTGCCTTGGCCTATTTGATAGGACAAAACTAAAGTAGGCACAGTAGACAGAACTGAATGCTGGGAAGAAGGGCAGAATGGCAGACACTATGGATCTCCTGCCTGACAGGGATGCTGATTAGAATCTTGCCAGTAAGCCACAGTCACATGGAGATACACAGATTAATAGAAATGGGTTAAATTAAGATGTAAGAATTAGCCAATAAGAAGTTAGAGCTAATGGCCAAGCAGTGATTTAATTAATACAGTTTCTGTGTAGTTATTTCAGGTGTAAGCTAGCTAGGTGGCCAGGACAAACAAAGGGCTCCCACGCTCTCCAGGCAACCAGTCGACTAAGGCTTGGGAATGGGAGGATCAGATGGAGAGTGGAGGCAAAATGGGATTTAACAAGAGAATACAGGGGAGACATTTAGAACTGAGGGGCATTTGAGAGATGGCATGGAAATCTAAAGCTGTGGAAACTTCCTAAAATGTATGAAGGGAATCTTAATGCATCTCATAAAATGAGAGAGACAGAGTTCTAACTGACCATCTCTTGTCAGCAAATTATGTCTCCATTAACAGTGGTGGATTGCATTTAATTATGCTATTGGCCAAAGGGGTCCCATGTGAATCCCCAAACAACCAAGGTAATTACCAAGACAATAGTTTGCACTCTATGAATGAGCTGCAAAGCCCCATTGCTGAAGACAACATTCATTAATTCATTGAACATGTGGAGTTGATGCCTTTATAGAACTTTTATCTCCATTTTCTAATTTATTTGGTACAGGAAGGTACTCTATAGGCTACCAAAAAATAAAAGTAAACACAAAACAGCCATAAACACTTTGTTCTACAATCTGTCTTGCCTGTAAAATATGCTAGGGCAATGGTGGCACAAAAACTTCTGGGAGTAACCAACCAATGTCTTATTTGACGTAAGAAACACTCTACAAGATAGAATCCATTTTAAACATGACTTGGGTAACCAACACCAGAGACTAGATATCCCAGACACATAACGTGAAATCAAATACTAATGTTTTAAAACAATCAATCAATCATCAATCAATACCCAATAAAATTACTTCTAATGGCATTATAAAATACTCATAGATCAAGTATTACTAAGCAATCACCAAAGAAGTTTTCCTACAGCATATGGGAACAAATACAGATACCAACAGCCAGACTTTATTCAGAAAGAAATACCTTAGAACACACAGCTGTAAATGGGAAGTCTCTATCAGATCCATGTCCCCTCCCTGGAGCTCAGCAAACCATACAGAAGAGGAAGTTGAAGAGTGTAAGAGCCAGAGAAGATGGAGGACAGCTGGAGAATGAGATCCTCTTAATCAACTGATCAAAGCTTAGATAAAACTTACAAAGACTGAAGCAGCAAGCACATGGGTATGCATCACAGTCTGTGCATATATAGTAGTGTTTCACTTCAGTATTTTTATGGGACTCCTGAGTGTGTCAATGAGTAGATCTCTGATTCTAGTGTCTTCCTTTAAATCCTTTTTCCTTTTTTGGTTCTCTTTGTTTACCTTTGTTGCTGGAGGGTGCTTGTTTGTTTCCTGGCCACCCAGACTCCCAAAATAATCACACAGAAATCTGTATTAATTCAATTAATTGACCAATCACTTAGGCATATTGCAAACTAGATCTTATATCCTAAACTAACCCATCTCCATTAATCTGTACATTACCATGAGGTCATGGCCTGTGCGCAAAGTTATGATGGGCTGTAGCAGAGGTGTCTGTCTCTTGTGGTGGATACATGGCTTCTCTCTAACTCTGTCTTTTCTCTCTCTACATTTGTATTTGTATTTCCTGCCTGGCTTTACTCTGTTAAACCATTGGTTTTAAGCAGCTTTATTCATTAACTAATAAAAGCAAAACGCATATACAGAAGAACTTCCAATACCACACCTTTGACATGATAGGTTTTTTTTTAATTATATTATATTTTATTTTGTTATGTTTCAAGGGAGAATTGTTTCTCATTTTGGAGTCTTTTGTTTTTCATTATTATTAATATTTAGTATTTTAGTAATAATATTTGACTGACCACTATCTCTAAATAGGTAAAGTTGATGTGGGAACTCCTCTAGCAAATAGCCTTTAGGATACCAGCCCACTTGGGTGTGGTCCCTTATACTATAAATACAGCCATAAAGCTGGTGTACTCTTTCTCTCTCTGCTGCTGGATTTGGTTCTTGTTCCCTATTAATGCAGAGGACTGTAATCTGTGGGTCTACCCCTAAATAAAGAACCCTTTATTATACTCATTTCTGAGCAAGTATGAGACTATTTTACTCGCATTCTCTTACATCTAGTCTACAACGTGGGGCTCATCCCAAAGACCCTGGGATTAAGAGTCCCATGCTCATGCTCTACAAACTGAGTTAGTCAGGCTGTTTGGATGAAAACCAGGAATCCTAACCACTAGATAAGCAAGTTGAGAGAAATGCAGATAAAGAAGGCTTGACCTGTGAAGATCCAGAGCGAGTTTTGAGAGCTACTTAAGACTATTTGAGTCATGGCATTTTTTGAGTTAAGAATCTGTGTCTTGTGTTAGCTTGGATTAAATAGGTGTGATTAAGAAGATATTAGAATAGGTATATTGCAAATTTGCTTTACTGGAATAATCAATACTGGCCAACCGAAACAGAAAAAAAGTCAGTGATTAAGAAGGGACTGAAAAAACTGATAGAAGCGGATGGCCCAAATGATCCAACATTTCACAGGACCTCTGTTGAAGTTTCCTCTGATTTCTATATCTAGGACAGCTTCAGTACTGTTGGCTGAGATGGTCAAACCTCACAGAACATCCCTGTCAGGACTTGACCATAATCTTAAATTTTCTTTAGGTCACCATGAGATTATCAACACCCCCAATTAGCAGGAAGTAGCTTAAAAAACTATGTCCACATTCCCTCCAAAATTGGATTATGGGTATTTGTCTTTGTTTAGAGTCTTGGTTACAAGTTGTTATGGAAAATGATCATGAAGAAAGCTAAACAACAGAAATTAGATTCAGAGTTTTTGTTTTGAAAAGAAAAAGGGTGGGGGAGGAGAGGAAGAAGTGCTGTGGGACAGTGGTCTTGTACCCTGTAAAGATTTGTCAGTTTTATTGGTTTAGTAAAATGCTGATTGGCCATTAGCCAGGCAGGAAGTATAGGTGGGGTGACCAGAACAGGAGAATTCTGGGAAGAGGAAAGACTCAGCCTATAGTCATCACCCAGACATAGAGGGAGCAAGATGAGAATGCCTCACTGATAAAAGGTACCAAGCCAAGTTAATTTATTTACATATACAAAACACCCAACCTTCTTGATTTAATAAACAATTATTTATTTCAATAAATGATACTTACTTTTTCCTATACTTAGAGAAGTCTGCCTCTGTCTCCTTGGTGATTCTCAGGAGGTCTCACAATAAAACTGAAAATTTATCATATTAAAATAGGACAATTGTAAGATTAAGGTCCTCAACTCAGGAGCAAAGGGAATCAACAGCTCCCGCTGAAGCCTCATAAACCACTTAACATCTATTCTTCTGTAATCATATCAGCCAAGATTCAGGTCTTAACTATTTTTTTATTTTATTTTTACTTTTTATTCATGCATATGTGTGTGGGTTTTCACATTTGAATACTCAACTCTGCTCATCTACTGAATGTTATCAGGAAGAAAGAAAATAGGAATCCAATATTTAATGCTTAGGGAGCTGTCACTGATAACTGGGAGACAAAAAATATTAATTTTAATTACATCCCTGGTCTTTTAGATTTATAATTTATTTACATATCTGCATACACACACAACTCTCACACCTACACAAGTCTTATAGTACTCTTTTTCAAAAGCACATATATGTGTATTATGTATGTGAGTTTTCCTCACAGCAAGAAAAAGAGAGAATGTTGTAGTAAATTTCAACTTGGTCTCATTTTTTCCCCTGTAACGTATAAATGGAGAAACTGATGTGACTGAGCGATTTTAGGGAGAGGAGAACACCATCTGCTCTGCTCACCTTTCTCCATATGCTCAATCCTTTGATTAATTTCATATGTTGGAAACTGTTATTTTGCATTTTATGTGTATTTTCACATGTGGACAATTTGAACAATGTTTTTGAAGCTTTATGGCATATATATTATTATCAATGGAAAATCCCTGATTTTCTCTCTGTAGAAAAGCTGACAAAACATCTGTGCGGCTTAAAGTTTCACATGTTCTCTTCAGATGTCACTTACACACACATCATATGTGCTTCCAGATACACGTATGATAAGAATTTTCTGCCAAGTCTGATATCAGAGCCAACAGCTTGTTCACTGGTTTTGACCATTCAAGAGTTTCATTAAAATGAAATGGAATAAAAATTCTAGGTTATAATGGAAGACACAGGTTTATGAATAAACTGACTCTGTGTGACCTTTAATGCTGTGTAAGGTGGCAGTTTCAACTATGCCTAAAGGAGCTGCTTGGATCTGAAGTAGAGGGAGCAACATTTATAACAATGTGTGAAGCTGCATTGCATGCTTCTCCTATTCTCTGAAAATGGTTAATGTCTTTCACTGTATTATGACTAAATGTAGTTATTTTATGCTTTCCAAATATGTTGTTTGCATTTGTATAGCTTTTATATTTGTGTGATACCTAGACTCTAACGCTGTATGGGCTGTTGGGTAATGTATTATTTAAAATACTGCATTGTTAATGAAAATTATCATTTCCAAATGTGAAATCTTTCTTTTATTGTGCTAGATAAATATGTGTATATTGTGATTAGGAGTTCATTTTATACATGTTAAGATTTATACAAACTAATTTTGAAATAAATTGAAGGTTCTTTTTAATCAGTCAGGGATTTCATATTAATCTTAGTGTTCACTTTTTTCTTTTGAAATTGTGTGTGTATGTATGTATGCATGTGTGTTTGTTTTTGACTGTGTGATTGTGTGTGTGTAGAGGGGCCATGATGACCTGGTGTATGAACTCAAGTACTCTCTGTTTAGAGTAAGCACTTTTTCATGAAATCTATTGCCGCAACACACCCTTGGTATTTATTGATGTACATATTCCATTTTTGACATGTTTTAGAAATGATTCTCATAGATTCTTAAATCATTGTGTCATATTTCATTATAAACACAAAATAGTTTTGTGCCTTAAGTCATGTAAGATGCTTAGATTTTTATTGTTTGTGTTTTGAGAAGTAACTGATTCCTTCTCAATGCAGGCAGGTCATGGGTAACTACAATGATGTCTTCAGGGTACTTAAGCAGTTTCACTGATTTCAAGAATTTACAAGGTTGGAATTGGAATCAGATGAAACATTTGTTTTAAAATGTTTCTCTTCTGTGCATATGCTGTATGCACCTAAACATTCTTTAGTGTCTTAGATGCGACTTAATGGAGTCTGGTGGACAGCAGACCCCTTCTTCTCACCATGACATGGCTTCATCTCTACACCTAGAAGTGACAAAGGAAAACCCATGTTCGCGAGAACGCAGATACTCTGGATGAAGAGCACATATTCTTAACCACTTGGTCATCTCTCTGGCCTCTTGTCACTTGCATTTCAGATCATCCTTCTTGATTTAATCCCATGAAAGTATACAACTTACTGTTAGTCATTTGGCAGGGACATGACATAGTCTAGAAAGAGTAATTTATAGACAGAACTTCAACAATGAACAGTAAAACATTAAATTCAGTGTATTCGGCAGGTGCCCGCAGACGAGCAATGCAGACCGCAGGCTGCGGACGGAACCGATGGGGACTGTGCAGGCAGCAGGGACCAGCGCGCAACACCGAGAGCAGATTGCCCCACTACAATTAAATCAAAGAGGTAGGCCTTTGGTTGGCGAGGTCCCTGGCAAACGGGGAGCCGGATCCTGTTCCTGAAGACCCTTCTGAGGGGTGAGAGGGATCTTGGCCCCCAGCAGGAGCCCGAAAACAGAGCAAGGGCAATTTGTAAGAGAAGCCTCTGGCCAGCAGAGAAACCTGATCCGATTTTAAAAGACTGATTGGATAGGAGGAGATGGGCAGGCGCCAAGGCAGAATTTTACATAATAATCTGAAAAACAACATGAAAACACCAGAACCCAATGATCTTACAAAAGAAGGACTTGAACACCCTAACACAGAAGAAGTGGAAAAAATTGACTTTATGAAAGCAATAGAGTCCCTTAAACAACATGTTAAAAACACCCTTATATAAATGGATGAGAAGTATACAAAAAGTTTGAAGAAATAAGTAAATACGTACACAAGACCCTGGGAAACCAAGAAAAAATGATCAAACCGGTAATGGAAACAGTTCAAGAATTGAAAACTGAAATGGAAGCAAGGAAGAAAACACAGATTGAGGAACAGCTGGATATGGAATATCTAGGTCAACGAGCAGAGCCTACAGAAAAAAGCATAATCAATAGAATACAAGAGATAGAAGAAAGAATCTCAGATTCTGAGGACACCATAAAGAAAATAAATGCACTGATCAAAGAAAACAAAATCTCATCACGAAACATTCAAGAAATATAGGACACAATAAAAAGACCAAACCTAAGAATAATAGGAATAGAAAGAAGGAGAAGAATCACAGCTCAAAGGCCCAGAAAATATTTTTAACAAAATTATGGAAGAAAACTTTCCCAACATAAAGAAAGATATCCCTTTGAATATTCAAGAAGCATACAGAACACCAAACAGACTGGATCAAAGAAAAACATCCCCTCGCCATATAATAATCAAAACACAAAATATACAGGTTAAAGAAAGAATATTAAGAGCTGC
>NW_026068036.1:101337-103303 GCF_014885135.2 Alexandromys fortis
ACAAGGAGAAGGTAAAATCTCAGAGTTTTGATTTACATTTCTCTGACAGTTAAAGGATGTTATATTCAAACATTTTAGGTGTCTCTCAGTCATTTTTGGGTTCGTTTGTTGAGAGTTTTTCAGTTTAGGTCTATAACAAATATTTTTATTGTATTAAATTTTTAATAACTAATTTCTCGAGTTCTTCATATATTTTTAAAATGGATTTATGATAAATAAAGATCTTTTCCCACTCTATAGTCTTGTTATACAAAAGGTTCTCAATTCAGGAGATATAATTTATGGTTTCTCACAATGTTTGTGCCACTGAGACTGTGTTTAGGATGTGGCAAAATGTGCTTCAAAAATTTTTTTTCTCTGTGAGATTCAACATAAATTTTTATATGCTGAGGCCTTTGGCTCATTTGGGCTTAAGTTTTGTACATGGAGATGGATATAGATCTATTTTCATTCTTCTACATGTTGGTGTCTAATGAGACCAGCATTACTAGTTAAAAAAAAATGCTTCATTTTTCCATTTTCCTATGTGCAAGGCAGACTTAAAACTTGATGGCTTACAAACTTTTAATTAGATATTCAATGGTTAAAGCCCTACTTATAATATTCTTATGGGAGACCTTGAGCTGCTAGGTAAAATTCTTACAAAAAACAGTTTCCAATAAAAGCCTTATACAGGCTGCCTAAAAGGTACTCAAACAGATAAAGTATAAATCAACAGGTAAAGTATACAATAATCAACAAATACAGTATATTAATTATAATTCAGCTATGACAAGAGTATGTATATTAAATGTAAAACTTATTCTACAACAGTTTTATAAAAAATGCTGTTTATGGCTAAACCTTCTCAGTTTTGCCAGTTAAGATATTAAACTCTTAATTTAAAACAGTAGCCTGTCTGATACAAAAGGGCAGGATAACATTTAAAAAAATGGTTTGACAAAATATTGACTATGATCAATGTTTCTTAAACTAAATAATAGATTCATTGATAATTTTAAGATAGATTCCTGGACAATTATGTTTGCTCAATTCAAAGGCAAGAACAATCTTTTCCCAGATCATTGCTACAATTCACACAACTGTATTTTGCTAATGTTATAGCAAAAACTCCCTAAAAGGATTTTATGCTAAAATTTTACAAATGGCTCTTCCAATGGAAGAACTGCATATATGGCTAAAAAAAATTGTGGAGCACGTCAAGGCTCTTTAAAAGCAGCTTATAGAAATTGCAAGCAGATCCAGATACAAATGGATCTGGCATGATAACACCAAGCTGACCTTTGCTAGGGCAAGGTGGAAAAGCCCTTGCAATGCATTATGAAAAAACCCGACATATATATTTGGGGTCGAGGATGTGTTTATGCTTTTTTTCACAAAAAGAAAATAAAAGCTGGACCTGACTTCAAGGCTGAGGACATCCCACTGAGGAGTTCCAGAGAGGATTGGGAAGAAGTCCTTGGTGGTCCAGCCTTCCCTGCCCCCAAGGAGAAGAGTACCTGATAACAGAACCTGCTAAGCCACTCTGCAGGGTGTCATCCTGCCTCCAGAGTCCAGGGAGACCCGCCTGAGATAAGTGCCAGGATGTGCTTCAGATAGCTAAATCCAGATCACCTCACCCAGGAATCCCACCTGCCCTGAAGCACAAATGCTAAACTTTCTCTACAGTTTGAACTCTGGTTTGCTTTGAAGCTAAGATATAGACTAAACATCAGACTGTTTTAATCTTTGGGACACAAAACTCATTTTAATTAAAATATTAACGCCTCTTCACTTAAAAAGGGGAAAGATCAGGGTTCCTGTCACTGTTGCTCAGAGACTGGAACTGGTGGTATTTGATAACAACAATGTATGTCATTGTACTCTTACTGCAATTGATCTAATGATATTTGTAACTGCTTATAGATGCTGAAAAAGGTTTGACACATGCTGTAAAGTGTTTGGGTTTAATGCATATGTTAAAAAA
>NW_026068036.1:107370-110418 GCF_014885135.2 Alexandromys fortis
TATAGATGCTGAAAAAGGTTTGACACATGCTGTAAAGTGTTTGGGTTTAATGCATATGTTAAAAAAATTTTAGATTTAGACCCCTTTTACACTGCACTAATTTTTGGCAGACAACAAACATAATTTTATATGGAGTAGGCATTTAGGAAGGAGGATACCTTAGGCCAGATTAAAAGGTGAATACTGGGTTTGGGAAAAGCCCTTTCTTCTTGTCTGGAAGATGGAGTTATTGGTGCCCAAAATTATAACATTATATCTTTTGTTTGAGGAGCTCCTCACAGTTTTTCATTAATGATAGACTCAGGGGCCCAATGACAGGAGTTAGTGTGGATCCTCACCTGAATAGCACACCATACAGAGGCTGTAAAGGCCGGCTCAACATGGCATGGTGCCAGGTACCAGGAACGCTCTCCACATGGCCTAAGACAGGATGCCCTGTGGTCTGCTTACTTTAATCCTGCTAGATACCTTTTATTTGAGAAGCTCCAAGGAACTAATGCTAATCATCGGGCACCTCTCTGTCCCCATGAGAGGTAAAATTGCTTCACCATTCGAGAGGAGGGTTTCTACTTTTCCCAGTCCCTTCTCCTTACATCTGACACCATGGTTGACTCTGACATGGTGCCCTCCACTTAATAACTGCTTGCCTTTATATAAGAGAGGGGGAATATGTCAGGAGCCATTTCCCCTCTAAGAATCATTACAGAAACCATCACCCTGGGGAGTCTGCAGGGAACCTCACACCCATAATTATGTTCTATTGACAGAATGCCCCTCACCCAATTAACTGTTAATCTGTTAGCAGAACCTGCCTCACATTCCAGCTATCCAGGGAACTAGGTGTGGCAACTTGTGACTCTTGGCCTACGTGACCAGGACCACGTGCATCCCGTGCCCTGCCCCCCATTCCTTACCATATATAAACTGTAACCCATCCCTAATAAACGGAGGCTTTGACAAATCTGCTTGGCCTCCTTCTTCTGTCTTAGCTCATTCCCTTCCAGGTAGCGCCCCTCCGTGACCCTGGAATAACTGATTGCAGGGTGAGTTACAAACCCCTAGACTGTGTAACCCACCCAAACGCAATCGACAGATGGAAATTGAAAACACTATCCTGAGTGAGGTAAGCCAGACCCAAAAAGAGGAACATAGGATTTACTCACTCATATTTGTATTCTAGCCATAAATAAAGGGCATTGAGCCTATAATTCGGGTTCTTAGAGAAGTTAAATAAGAAGGAGAACCCAAAGAAAAACATATAGGCATCCTCCTGAATATTAGCCCTCATCAGGCGATGAAAGGAGACAGAGACAGAGACCCACATTGGAGCACCGGACAGAAATCTCAAGGTCCAAATCAGGAGCAGAAGGAGAGAGAGCATGAGCAAGGAACTCAGGACCGCGAGGGGTACACCCACACATTGAGACAATGGGGATGTTCTATTGGGAACTCACCAAGGCCAGCTGGCCTGGGTCTGAAAAAGCCTGGGTTAAAACCGGACTCGCTGAACATAGCGGACAAGGAGGACTACGGAGAACTCAAGAACAATATCAGTGGGTTTTTGATCCTACTGCACGTATTGGCTTTGTGGGAGCCTAGGCAGTTTGGATGCTCTTACTAGACCTGGATGGAGGTGGGTGGTCCTTGGACTTCCCACAGGGCAGAGAACCCTGATTGCTCTTTGGGCTGATGAGGGAGGGGGACTTGATTGGGGGAGGGGGAGGCAAAGGGAGGCAGTGGTGGGGAAGATACAGAAATCTTTAATTAATAAATAAAAACAACAACAAAAAATTCAGTGTATTCTAGGGGTGTGAGTTTGTGGGGGAAGCTAAATCAGGAGCCTCTGAATTTTCATGTAAATGATCACGTTGGTAATTAAACTGAGTGGACATGCAGAATTTATGGTAGTGTTTAGTGTTCCCATTTCAATTTTATTTTATTATTTTATTTCTATTTCTGAAGGAACAACAGACATTACTTGAAAGCAAGAACTTGAGCTCTTTTCAGAGTAGATCAGAAGTTGACCATGACTTGGAAATTTCAGTGGGTCAGAGATACATAGATAGAAAATAGGTGTAATTTGCCCACTCAGAAAACTAAGACGCTCAGAAAATTCTCTTTTTACTACTTCCTCTATGAGAGTCTATAGTTGAACTTCATAGTTTTCTACTTTTTCTCTTTAAAAAGTTTAGTTTATTTTATAACATCAAAACATGTTTGTTTGAAAATTATTTTATTCTTTTCTACAACCTCCTCTTATTTCAAGAAGGTGATTAATTTGATAATGTTTATTTACATAGCCATATATTTCTGGATTTTAACCAATATATTTAACATTTTCATTGAAGTTTACCAAGAGATTTTATGTTCCTTAACCCTATAAATTTAAAGAATATGTAGTAAAAATAATGGAGTTTTAAGCTTATACCCCAACCCTGAAAAAACATGGGAAAATTTAAGGTATTGGCTAGTTGGCTTGGTTGAAACCAACGAGATTGTTGTGAAGACAATGTCCTCTTGCTCAGAGATAAGTACTAGGAAATCAATAATGTTACACATGAAGGCTGTCTCTTTAAAGAGGTAGGTAACTATTTTTCCACCAAGAAAGCAAGGAGTGGATGTAGTCTGGCGATTTCTGTTATTTTAGAACCTGATGACCTTTGTTCTAACTTCATGACCAAGGGCAAAGCTGATTCTCCCATACTCTTAAGGTTATCTCAGTCATTCTCCCTAAACCCTATCTTGAGCATTATTTCTCATTCACTAGAACCTATCTTTATGGAAGAAGTCACATGTACTTTACAAAGACATGATATAATCATGCCTTAAGCTTAATTGTGTACATGGGTTTGAGTCAATTGTCACCAGGAGACATTTTATTCATTCATTTATTTATTTATTTATTGAAAAAAATTTCCACCTCCTCCTAGCCTCCCGTTTCCTTTCCCTTCTCCCCCTACTCCTCTCCCCCTCCCCCCACTCCTCTCCCCCTCCATCTCCAGTCCAAAGAGCAGTCAGGGTTCCCTGCCCTGTTGGAAGTCCAAGCGC
>NW_026068036.1:110430-115414 GCF_014885135.2 Alexandromys fortis
CCTGGTCTAGGAAGGTGAACATCCAAACTGGCTAGGCTTCCACAAAACCAGTACATGCAGTAGGATCAAAACCCAGTGCCATTGTCCTTGGCTTCTCATCAGCCCTCATTGTCTGCCGTGTTCAGAGAGTCCGGTTTTATCCCATGCTTTTTCAGTCCCAGTCCAGCTGGCCTTGGTGAACTCCCAATAGATCAGCCCTACTGTCTCAGTGGGTGGGTGCACCCCTCATGGTCCTGACTTCCGAGACATTTTTACAAAATTGTGCTGTACTTAAACACACCCTAAATAAACTATCCGGTGTCAGATTCTAGAAGATTGAATCAACATTGGTTATCCTTCTTGCTTCTTAGGAAGCAGCACGCTGCTGGTCCTCATGGTCAAAGATACCCCTACACCAGATTGCTCCTTGAATTCTGGTAATTGGATATTAGGGAAGCCATTTGGCCTCTGTGAATCTGAGACTGCTCAACTTCCATAAAATCCTGACAATAAAATCATAAGAGATAATTATATGACTGCATTTAATGTACTCAGAGTGCTTAACACTCAATTTGGCAGGAATATTTGGAATTGCATGACAATTATTTAGGGATATTGATGACGGAGGAGCTGAGGTAATGAAGATGATAATAATTGAAATAGAAAGGAGTATGCTGGCAATGTTGACAGTAAAGAACAATTTACTACTCAGGATGAAATTAATCTTTTCCTCACATTAGAGTATCAGAAGGGCTTGCCTATTCAGGAAGAGCCCTGGAATGCAAATGTATTATCCCTGTGGCTATGTATAGACAGAAAGTCAAAACAAAGTGCAAAGCTTCTGTTAAATGTGTATATCCTGTTGAAGAAAATATATAAGTAAGAGTCAGGAAACTAGAAATTGTGGCTTGACTGTGGGTGATAACGTAGTTTAAGCTGTGATGTCCAGCAAAATAGCAGAACAAAGTGGAAGCAGGGGTATTGGGCATGGCAAAGTTTAGTGGGAGTTACAGGGGTATGGAGGCAAAAAGGGAGCAAAGGTGGAGATAGGAGAGAACCAACCAAAACAAAAAAAGTGTAAAAATGCCATCTGAAAACATGTTCATTTCTAAGTTAATTTTTAAAAAAATAAAATATTTTTTTAAATGAAACATTAACTAGAAGCAGATATTGTAGAAAGAAAGAGAGGAAACAGTGGGTTTGGGTGGTTTATGTTCAACAAATGAGAATTGAATGCAACCTCAGAGTTGCCATGTTATGAAGACAGGGCCAGAATATTAAAAACATTACTGATTTGGATCACCAAGGGAGGCACAGATATGCGAGGATGAGACCAAAGTGTGTTAGACTATATCTCAAAACTTTGTTATGTTACCTTGACTGTAGAAGGCACTTCTGCTTAAAATTTGGAAACTCAACAGGGAAAACATTAAATACTGAAGCTTCATGTACAGCATTTATTGCTTGTGAGGGAAGCGTATGGTCTCCTAAATGACTTGGAGAGCCCCACCTCTCCCTCTCTGCTGTCTGCTGCACAGTTAGCCTTTCTTCTGTTGCAGCTATTACTGTGATTTCCCTCAGTGATTTCCCCAGAAGAAATTTAACCTTGGTACATGCAAATCTTGGACTCTCCATTTCTAGTTAGTATTCACATTTACAGTCACCCTCTAGTGTTTCCAACTCTCATTTCAAAAGTTTCAAACCAACTTTATATTTTTTGACCTCGGAGTCTTTCTCAAATAGTGTAAGATTCTCAAACATCCTCAGCTCTACATTTTTTATGTTAAAAAGCACTGTCAACCAAAAAGATGAACATGGAATGTACTCACTCATTATTGGTTTCTAGCTATAAATAAAGGACATTGAGCCTATAATTCGTGATCCTAGAGAAGCTAAATAAGAAGGTGAACCCAAAGAAAAACATAGAGTTATCCTCCTGGATATTGGAAGTAGACAAGATTGCCAGGCAAAATTGGGAACTTGGGAGTGGGGTGGGATGGGGGTAAGGGTAAATGAGGAGAGAAAAGTCAGAAGGGGAAGATGGGGAGAGCTTGCGGGAATGGGATGGTTGAGATAAAGGAAGGGTGGATATGGGAGCAGAGAAGTATATATCCAGAGAAGTATATATCCTAATTAAGGGAGCCATCTTAGGGTTGGCAAGAGACTTGAGTCTAGAGGGGCTCCCAGGTGTCCAGGGAGATATCCCAAGCTAGTCCCTTGGGCAGCTGAAGATAGGGTACCTGAAATGGCCCTATCCTATAGCCATACTGATGAATATCTTGCATATCACCATAGAAACTTCATCTGGCGATGGATGGAGATAAAGACAGAGACCGATACTGGAGCACCGAACTGAGCTTCCAAGGTCCAAATGAGGAGCAGAAGGAGGGAGAACATGAGCAAGGAAGTCAGGACCGTGAGGGGTGCACCCACCCACTGAGACAGTGGGGCTGATCTATTGGGAGCTCACCAAGGCCAGCTGGACTGGGACTGAAAAAGCATGGGATAAAACAGGACTCTCTGAACATGGCAGACAATGAGGGCTGATGAGAAACCAAGGACAATGGCACTGGGTTTTGATCCTACTTCATATACTGGCTTTGTGGAAGCCTAGCCTGTTTGGATGCTCACCCTCCTAGACCAGGATGGACGGGAGAGGACCTTGGACTTTCCACAGGGCAGGGAACCATGACTGCTCTTTGGACTGGAGAGGGAGGGGGAGGGAAATGGGAGGCGGGAGGAGGTGGAAATTTTTAATAAAAAAATAAATAAAATACAGATGATTGAGGGTACAGTAGATTTTCAATAAATGAGTTATGTTTGACATATTTCTTTTAATAAAAAAGATGGAGAGGAAAAAAAGAGTACTGTCAACACTGCTGCCAAGATCTTATACCAGCTTGAGTTGGATCCTGATCTCTTGAACCACAGTTGCATCAGATTCTATTTGCTGTCCCTGGGGGAAACACATTCCTAAACCACTGCTTTTCAGGAGAAAGGGGTTCCTTCAAGGACTCTTCTGCTTTTGTCTCTTTCTTTCCAAATTAATTTTCTTTTCAGAAGATGAGACATTCAATAGGTGGGGTCTTGCCCTCAAGATACTTTTCTTGCTCAATTGCTTATTGTCAGGTTTCTTGTAAATGTTAACAATTTATTACAGCTGCTTCTAAAATTCCCATTTGTGTGGTTAAACTCACTGTTTATGAAACTGAAATTTGTTTCTATATATTTAAAAAATCTAATGAACATACTACAATCTTGACTATTATAGGGGACTATCTATTAACCTATATTTGATTATTTATTTCTTAATTATACATTATATTTCATTACATTTTTAAATGAGCTACACAAACATAATACCTTAGTCAATATATTGTGTATTATATATATATATATTGTGTATATATCGCAAAATTGACCTTAAATTTGTATCAACAAACTAAGATCCATACCAATACAAATTATTCCTATCTATATCATATCCCCCTTTAAATGTAAAAGAACATTTATAAACAATACTTGGGAACATGGGTGTAGTTTTGGCCATACTACTTCCTGCTGTTTGGGGGTGCTATTATTTCATGGCATATCCTGTGTGCTAGACTCATCTCAGTCAACAGTTGGGCAAATAATTTTTTGCGGGTGTTTATGGTGACCTTTCAGGAGGCCATGGTCTAGAAAATTATAAATACCTGGAAGCAATCCATAGGCTCTCATCTTCTGTGAAAACAAAAGAAGAACCTCTTTTCCCAAGGAACATGTTCTTAGACACAAATTTTGAAGTCAAGATACCTTTGTAATATACATGTTAGTTTAGCTTAGCAGCCCATACAATGAAATGTCTCTCTGTACTTAGCTCCTTTACAGTCAAAAATTCAAAGAAAATGTAATAATATACATAATTCAGACTCTCTGTAAACTTTTTTGTTTTCATGTGGCTTTTTTTTTTACTCCTTTTAATCTATGACTATATGTATTCTGTCTCCTTAAACACTTTTAGAAAACCTCACTAAAAGAGAGGAGCTGCGGCATGCCACCAGCAAAAGCAAAAAGCCGTGTTAAACTGTAACGGCGTAAATGAATGCAGACGGAAATTGTAATAAATATATATATATATATAGCTTTAATTGGGAAATAGACTTATAGACCAGAGGTTCCAGCGGAGAACAGGAAAGCAGAAAAAGGGGTGGCCAGGAGCGTGCCCGCAATCTCTATAAGTAAAAAATATCCTTGGGGGATCCTGCCCTACAAGTAAGGTGATTGGCTGGGTCTCTCCTACATTAAACTCTGTATTTTTGTGTTTAAAATTAAGCTCTCTCAGGTTTTTAAGTGGATTTAGTCAATCATATTTGTCAGGAGCCATTTCCCCACTAACAATCATTACAGAAACCATCACTCTAGGGAGTCTGCAGAGAACCTCACACCCATAGTTATGTTCTATTGACAAAACCTGCCCCTCATCCCTTACCATATATAAACTGTAACCCGTCCCTAATAAACAGAGGCCTTGACAAAGTTGCTTGGTCTCCTTCTTCTGTCTTAGCTCACTCCCTTCCAGGTAGCGCCCCTCCGAGACCCTGGAATAACTGGATTGCAGGGTGGGTTACAACCCCTAGACTGAGTAGCCCACCCAAAAGCAATCCACAGTGGCGCCCGAACCAATGACTCGGAGTACGGTCAGCTATCGGACGACACGCGCAGTCCCGGGACAACAACAAGAACAAAAATGAAGGTTCTGCGGCTGGAGTACTCGAACAGACTGCAGGACAGGAGGTAGGCGCAGGTTCACGTCGTCCCACAAGGGGTGAGACAATCACTTTCAAAGGAAGAGAAATTCATACAGCAATTTAAGATTTCACTCAGGGACAGAGGAGTAAGAGTCAAAAACAGAGATTTATGTGTTTGCTTTATGTATATGTCTTTAACTCCCTGCCACATGGAGCGAAAGCTGACAGGCAGGTTTGCTATAAAGGAGTCTAGACTCAAAAAGCTGCAGCTGCAT
>NW_026068036.1:118457-200500 GCF_014885135.2 Alexandromys fortis
ATATCGCAAAATTGACCTTAAATTTGTATCAACAAACTAAGATCCATACCAATACAAATTATTCCTATCTATATCATATCCCCCTTTAAATGTAAAAGAACATTTATAAACAATACTTGGGAACATGGGTGTAGTTTTGGCCATACTACTTCCTGCTGTTTGGGGGTGCTATTATTTCATGGCATATCCTGTGTGCTAGACTCATCTCAGTCAACAGTTGGGCAAATAATTTTTTGCGGGTGTTTATGGTGACCTTTCAGGAGGCCATGGTCTAGAAAATTATAAATACCTGGAAGCAATCCATAGGCTCTCATCTTCTGTGAAAACAAAAGAAGAACCTCTTTTCCCAAGGAACATGTTCTTAGACACAAATTTTGAAGTCAAGATACCTTTGTAATATACATGTTAGTTTAGCTTAGCAGCCCATACAATGAAATGTCTCTCTGTACTTAGCTCCTTTACAGTCAAAAATTCAAAGAAAATGTAATAATATACATAATTCAGACTCTCTGTAAACTTTTTTGTTTTCATGTGGCTTTTTTTTTTACTCCTTTTAATCTATGACTATATGTATTCTGTCTCCTTAAACACTTTTAGAAAACCTCACTAAAAGAGAGGAGCTGCGGCATGCCACCAGCAAAAGCAAAAAGCCGTGTTAAACTGTAACGGCGTAAATGAATGCAGACGGAAATTGTAATAAATATATATATATATATAGCTTTAATTGGGAAATAGACTTATAGACCAGAGGTTCCAGCGGAGAACAGGAAAGCAGAAAAAGGGGTGGCCAGGAGCGTGCCCGCAATCTCTATAAGTAAAAAATATCCTTGGGGGATCCTGCCCTACAAGTAAGGTGATTGGCTGGGTCTCTCCTACATTAAACTCTGTATTTTTGTGTTTAAAATTAAGCTCTCTCAGGTTTTTAAGTGGATTTAGTCAATCATATTTGTCAGGAGCCATTTCCCCACTAACAATCATTACAGAAACCATCACTCTAGGGAGTCTGCAGAGAACCTCACACCCATAGTTATGTTCTATTGACAAAACCTGCCCCTCATCCCTTACCATATATAAACTGTAACCCGTCCCTAATAAACAGAGGCCTTGACAAAGTTGCTTGGTCTCCTTCTTCTGTCTTAGCTCACTCCCTTCCAGGTAGCGCCCCTCCGAGACCCTGGAATAACCGGATTGCGGGTGGGTTACAACCCCTAGACTGAGTAGCCCACCAAACGCAATCCACACATATTAGCATCAATTGTTGCAAGGAAGCCTGCTTGTTCATCCTGGCTACCCAGCTAGCATAGCCCCAAAATAACCACACAGAAACTGCATTAATTAAATCATTGCTTGGCCCCATTAGCTCTAGTTTCTTATTGGATAATTCTTACATCTTAATTTAACCCATTTCTATTAATCTGTGTATCGCCATGTGGCAGTGGCTTACCAAGTAAAATTCCCAGTGTCTGTCTCTAGCAGATCCATGACATATCTCATACTCTGCTTTCTTCTCCCAGAATTTAGTTCTGTCTTCTCTGCCTACCTAAGGTCTTCCCTGTTAGGCCAAGGTAGTTTCTTTATTCATTAACCAATACAAGCAACACATAGAGGGGATTCCCACATCAATTGCTGATGATATTATAGACTTTGATCATGAGAATTAGAGAAATGAGGTTGGTACTGTTTAGGGATCTTCCTCTCTCCCATCTACTTTGAATGTCATAAGAAGGTGCTAAGTAGTCAGGGAGAGAAATGTTATCAACAATATTAATTTTCAGCAAACAGTGTAACACATTAATAACTTCTATAGCAAGACATGTCTATAGGTACAATAGTGGCATAAATGTTAAAGCAGTTACAAATTTATTTTTGACTATATTGAAGGTCCAATCCACAGAAGCAAACACACAGCAGAGGCTTTTGAGCAGGTTTACAGTATAAGGCACAGATTCCCTCCACTAGAGTTGACCTCTCATCCAGAGACAGGGTGGCTATCCTTATACTGCTTTGCTGCTATTGCACAAGTGCTCTGTTCACATCTAGCCTGGCAGGTTAGTATTGTAATTCTTTGGGTTCACATCTGGGTAAACCATTGACACCTTTTCTCTCCCAGCAGCCTACCTACTTCCTTCTGTCACTAGAAAAGCTGGTTAGCAAGGAAGAAGCTTTTGGCTCCTTTTCATCTTAATTTTTCTGTATGTGTCTTAAGTAAATAGGGTCTCATCATCTAATTTTCATAGTTAATGAAGATGAATGACAAAACCTTGCATAGTTTTGGTGGTCTTTAGGTTGTCCTCTACCATCCACTAATGAAGATGATATCCCACACTTTGCATTGAGGTTCTGTTTAATAACTCATAACTTTTAAAACATGTTTTTTTTAGCCATGCTAGGTGTCTCTTTCCAACACACACACACACACACACACACACATACACACACACACAAATTATTTTTTTTCAAGTGGTTGCAAACTTATCTTATGGCCTTTTCATACCCTATTCATTTTGATTAACTCTTTGTCCAACATGGGCCACCCTCTACCTGTATATAGATTCCAACCTTTTTCTATTTTCGTACAACCTATATTATCTGTATTAGAACATCCATATCTCCGTGGCATCTTTTTAGATTTTTAGACTTTACAGAAACACACAACATGAAAAACTCAAAGGTAAGGACTGCATACAAAGAGAAACACACGCCATCTGCTTTTCTGTATATGGATGTACTGGTTAGATTTGTCAACTTGACACAAACTAGAGTTGGCTGGGAAGAGGAAGCCTTAGCTGAAGCATTTCCTCCACCTGATTGGATGGTTAGCGTATATTTGGGAGCATTTTCTTGACTAGTCATGATGCAGGAGAAACGCTCCCACTGCAAGGTTGCCGCTCCTGTGGAGGATGTCCTGGGTGATAACAGAAAACAGGCTTGAAAAAGCTATGGAGGGTAAGACAGCCAGTGACATTCCTCTGTGCCTCTGCTGCACTTCACATCTCTGGATTCCTGCACTGAATTTCTCTGTTGACTTGCCTTAGTAACAGACTGTAACTGTAAGCTAAACAAACCTTTCCTCCCCAAGTGTTTACCTCTGTTGGTATCATTCTTTTTGTCCCCTCCATTCACTTTCAAGAGTAGAAATTTTATTTTTCTTTACAACTGAGTAAAATCTCATTGTTTATATTTACTACATTTCATTATCCATCCACCAGTTGGGGGACATCTAGGCTGATTCCATATCCAAGCAGAACAACAGTAAACATAGGAGAGCAATTATCACCACAACAAGAGAAAAAGTCCTTTGGGAATATACCCAGTAATGTTACAGCTAGGTCATCTGAATGTTACTAGCTTCTCAAGGACTCTCCACACTGTTTTACCCAGTGTCTGCACAGTTTACACTCTCCCAAAGAGTTACTGAGGGTTTTTCTTTCCCCACATCATTGACAACATTTGTTTTCTTTTTGTTTTTGTTTATTTCTTGTTTGTTTCTTATGACAGATTTTCTCTGCAACTTTGGAGTCTATCCTGGAACTAGCTATTGACCTTGAACTCACAGAGATCCACTCGCCTCTGCCTCCTGAGTGCTGGGATTAAAGGTTTGTGCCACAACCAGCTGTCTGAGAGCATTTGTTTTTATCTAATTTCTCAACTGTAGATGGTTTTATAATTTGGCGTTTTTTTTCTAGCCAACTTTTCTTAACTAATTATCCCATCTATCTTTTGCCTCTGGGCTTTTATGTTTCTATATTTCTGTATACCTTACTTTTACTTTACTCCATGGCTGGCTGTGTGGCTGGGTGCCTGGTCCCTTGTGTCCTCCTCTCCTTATTCTTGCTTCTCCTTCCCATTTATTCTCTATGCCTGCCAGTTCTGCCCATCCTTTCCTGCCAAGCCATTGGCTATTCAACTCTTCATTAGACCAATTAAGTGTTTTAGACAGGCAAAGTAACACAGTTTCACAGAGTTAAGCAAATGTAACATAGAAGAATATAACACATCTTTGCAGTGTTGAACAAATATTCCACAGAATCGACAAACTTAGCACATCTTAAAATAATATTCCCTAATACTCAATGATAACCATTCTTACCACAATTGGATGGAATCTCAAAGCATTTAATTTGCATTTTTTTACTGGTTCCTGATGTTGAACATTGTGGGAAGTATTTATTAGTCATTCATATTTCTTCTTTTAAGAACTGTCCATCTGTATCTCTATACCATTTGTTTTTAATTGAATAACTTGTTTACTTGATTCTTTTTAATTCTTTCTTTATTTCTTCAGTGATTTATTTTTCTTCCAAAAGTGTGTTATTTAAACTTAACAATGTTTGTATTTTATGTGATTTCTTATTATTGATTTCCAAATTTATTCCAGTGTTGTAACAGAATGTATCCTTAATTATTTCCGTTTTCTTAAATTTGCTGATTTACTTTACGGCCCAATACTCAGGGTGCTTTAGATAGCTATACATGTGCTCCTGAGAAGAATGCACATTCTTAGTGGCTGGGCTGGATATTCTGTAACTGTCTGTAAGGATTAGCTCTTATCCTGTTCTATTCAGGTTTTTCTTTAGTGACCCATACATTGGTGGGTTATTGAAGTCACCTAGCATTGCATTGGTTTTTATACATGGCTTAATGTCTAGTAGTGTTGGTTTTAGGAAAATGTTTTTAACTTTGGCCCATAGATGTTGAGACCTGCAATATTCTCTGGGTGGACTGTTCTCGTCATCAGAACAAAGTGACCTTCTTTATCTTTTTCTGATTAGTTTGGTCTTGAAGGTTCTTTCGTGAGTAAAAGAGTGACACCTGCTTTTCTGGTCTCATTTTCTTGGAAAAGTTTTTCGATCCTTTCACTCTGAGAAAATGCATATCCGTGACACTGAGAGTCTTTCTGGTGAGGAAACAAAAGCATGAATCCTGTTTTTTATTCTAACCATATCGACTGTGTCTTTTAATTGTGACATTGTTGTCATTAATATTAAAATTAAAATGTGTAATAGTTGCTGTCATTATGTTTTTTTCATGATTATTTTCTTATTCCTACTTTGTATTTTACTATCATTTATTATTTATCTACAGCCTCCACAGCTTCTTTGAATGCTTATTCTTCTCTCTGTTATTCCTTATAGTATTTTTTATGGTTGGTTTAGTGGTCATGACATTTAGCCTGTTTATTATGGAAATTTTTATTTCTTCTTCAGTTATTGTTAATAGCTGTGCCAGGTTAATTATTCTGGGTTGTTATATATATTTTTTCTTTCAGAATCTGAAGCATATTGCTCCAAGCCCTTTTTTGTTTTTAATGTTTTCATGGAATAATTAGTTGTTATACTTCTGAACCCACCTTTATATATGGTTGAAATTTCCTCTTATAACTTTCCATACCCTTTTCTTTGCTCTACATTTTTGATGCTTTAACTATAATAAGCCATGAGGGTTTCTGTTCTGGTCCTGTCTATTTAGCGTTCTGTATTTCTCTTATACCTTTACTAACTTCCTGGATTTGGGAGGCATTCTTCTGTGCTTTTATTGAAGGTATGTTTTGTGCCTTTGACCTGGAATTTATCTTTTTATATGACCATAATGCAAGATGTAATCTGGCCATGGTGTCCTGATTTACCTGTGTTTTGTGTTCATGGGTTTTTACCTTCTCATCTTCACTAACTGAATGATGGTATCCTAAAGTTAATCTTCATGCCCTCATATTCTGTAACCCAGGTTGGTTGAAATAGTCTCCACATGGAGCCTTGGACAAGGATGCCTGTGACTAGTTTCCCAGCGTAGAGTGGTTGAGGACAAAATAGGGAAATCCAGGTTGTAGTGGTATCATATTTGTATTTTAATAAATAAATCTTGTCTGAAGATCAGAGGCAAAGCTAAAACCCTTAGAGGTCAGGTAACTGTGACACATACCTCTAATTCCAGGATTTGGGAGACAGGCAGATGGATCTCTGTTAATTCCAGATTCCCTGAGCTTCACAGAGAAAATGCAGAAAGGGATCCGGAAGGGGGTGGTCTACAGCTTTAATCCCAGTACTAGCAGTTCATAGGCCTTTAATTCCAGCACTAGAGGGAATAAAACATGAGAGGAGAGAGAGGCTCAGTCTGCTTAGTCTGCTTTGCCTTTCTGGTTTTTGTTGAACCTCATTTCTGTCTGTGGGTTTTTTTTTTTTTTAATCTGTGCTACACCAGGTTTCTAGTTGGAAGTCAAAGGTCATAGAGGGACCTTCTCAGGCCAGAGAGAGCAGTGCTGAAGTGGAGGAAGCTAGGTTTCCTTTCAGGGTCTGCACATCATCTGTGCTGTGTCGTGAAATTAATTTTAATAATAAAATACGTTAAACAAATTTTGTTGCTTTTTACTTTGGACTATTTTTAATAAAAGTTAAATTTTCATTTTGAATACAAACACAGTTGTATAAAATATGATTTTTTAGTCATTTTCTGTAAGCTACTATACAGAAAATATATATGCATTTTTTTTGTTGGAACTCATTTGATAATTATGGATCTTCACTGGTATATAACTATCATATATGTATATAAATATATATGTACATGTGTGTTTATTTTGAATATATATAAACTAAAAAAGCATATATATTGGTGATACTGTATCTTGTATTTAATTTCTATACATGTGTGCCTGTATTTTAGTAGATCTGTGCTGGCTATCACTCTGAGCTATGTGGTAGACAAAACTGAATCAAAGCACAATTGTAAAACTGTCAAATATGATCAAAAAGGAGAAATCGCTACAAAAGCGAATTCTCTACAGTGACTCTTTACAGTTCTCTACTCAGAGGCCTGTGGCCTCATCAAAGATAGAAGAGATGGAAAAGGCCCATTAGGTCATCAAACCTATCCCCTCACCAAAGAAAAAGAAATGAATTCAAGCAACCTTATCTGCTGGTTTCAAACCAGATGCAGGATAGAAAGACCCTGCAGCTGCTCTTGATACATTATTTCATGACACTGGATGCCATTTATACAAAAACCTGAAATGAATTGTCTGCCCCCAGCATCCTGGAACCACAGAATAGGCTTTGAGAGCTGGAAGGTGCCAGAGCCCAGCCTCCTCATTTTGTAGAAAAGAACCCGAAAGACCTGAGAGGTTAAATGACTAGCTCAACTCCACAAAGCCTCACACAGCTTGACTAGTCAGAAAACCAAAGTTTCCAGAGATAACTAAACTGCTATTTCTAGAAAATAACCCTCTTTGTGGGTTGGGAAACCCTTGAAATAGCCTATTCTATACATTACATTTAACACTTTTGATTTGATGTATTTCTTACAATGACCTAATTTTGAAAATTCCTACTTGGAAGGGGTCACAATTAGGCCTTCACTTTAAAATACTGACTCACAGCTGGTCCAGAGGCAGAAGGTACTTCCAGTTTTAGCAAGGCCCCTCCTCTCTACTAGGCCCACAGTATTCTACAGAGAACTTGTCTTCCTCAGCTGAGTGTTGCAAAGGGACCGAAGGCAGTCCAGTGCTTTACCTTTCTATTTCCCCTCTCCTACATAGCAAGCTATTTGAAAATTTCTGCTGGGGTTGATTGTCGCATTTTACTAGAGAAGAAATGGAAAAGACAGATGGTTTGAGAAGAGTCCTGGCATTTCCTGAGAGATTCTGTGCCAGACTTGTTTTTCAGTGTAATAGAACAACGCAGTGTTAAAGCTGAAATAGCCGAGAACCCCATAGAGATGCCTTTTTATATCTATAGAAGACAGATCGTTGGTGCTAATGCATTGTAGGGAGTGTAAAAATCAAGTTAAAGACTTTTAAAGGATGACTTGAATTTCATATTTTAAAGGAAATTCTCTCTCTTTTTTTTAAGAATTCTGCAAGGGAGATGCAGTCAAACACATACACTATTATCATAAGCTTTTGCATATTACACTGTATTCTACTAAAAGCAATGCCAAATGTCGCTATGAGAGCTTCAGAAAGTAAAACTCTGATGTAATTAGGGAACTAATTACTAACAATGGGGAACTCACAGAAGGAGAAGCTGGACCCTGAAGGTTCCTGAACTAGCTCATGCTGTACACCATTGGCGTCCCATAGGAAGTCTCAAAGTAGAAACTGGTTGTATATGATGCACAGCACTAAAATCTTATTTTTTATAATTTGACTATTCTTCATTTCTAACAATGTGTGAGTATAGTAGCTATTTATTGCCTACGTTTCACAGATAAGGAAAACTGAACACTGTAAAGTAAGTTGTCGGTATTATAAAACCTAGTGAGGGTTGATGCTGGAATTCATGGATAGGATTCAATCCCTGAGCTCGAGCCCCCAAGCCTTTCCGATTGTCTCATACTGCCTCTCAAAACAGCTGCTTTTTGTCCTTGTCACTGTGTCTTGATTCCTTTCACAAGCCAACTTCCATTTCGTTTAGTAAACAAAGCGTGAATCAACTAGTGCTAACTCTTTGCAAGGCAGGCTAACATTTAGCACATTTACTCACATCAGAGGTGCTATAAAAATTTGATAACAGTTGCTAAAAGCCAGTTGAATGCAAATGAATCTCCCTGTGCTCATTTCTTCGCTGGATTCATTCTGTGACTGGAAATGAGCATAGCTGATATTATAACCAGGACAATGGCAGAATGGCTTATGTATTCTTTTTTTCAGAAACCATTTTTAGGGAAAATAGAGTTCATTGTCATATCAACATTTTCTATGCTAATATTTGTTAAGCATCCATGTATAATTTATAATTTTGTTGGGCTTTTCTTTAACTGAAGTCTCCAGAGCGTGTGTGTGTGTGTGTGTGTGTGTGTGTGTGTGTGTGTGTGTGTAGGGGGGAGGGGGGATGTTTCTGTGACTGTCTTTAAATCTCCATTTTTTTTCCCCTTCTCATTTTCTCCTTCTTAATTTTTCCCATAAATGTTACTGGAACACTCTGCATGGAAATTAGACAAAGGATCCTGCCTGGGCCTATTAGTTTGTTTATTCTGTCACATGATTGTTTCAGTGTGTTTGAAGCACTATTTTGGAGCCAGACATAATTGCATTCTGTAGTTCCTCACCTTATTAACTGACAGAGCCCTGTTCCTATTAGACAATTGATCCTGGGCAGATGAAGCCATTAAAAACAGTACTAATTAGCCAAAGAGAGGAGACAGCAACACAGGCTGCCTCACTTCCTTTTATGCTTAGGGAAGCTGATGTTCCAGACAAATAATAATTGATATGTAGTCTGCCTTAATTGTGGTTGTTAACAGCCTGTGGTATAATGACAGCCTGACAATTTCTGTCTAGCCTATTGTGTGTTTATTCCAGAATTCAAGAACTGCTGGGTTCTTGAATTCTTTTTGGTTAACTTGGGCTCCGGAGAATCGAATTCATTATGGCCCTAAAAATCAAGACTCCATAGCTAATCCCATATTACGAGCAGCCTCATGCAGCCTATCTCCAGATGTCAGACACTTGTCTGGGATGACTGAAGTACCCCAAAACCTGTGGACTTTGCAGCATGGCAACTTTGAAGAATAAGCTTCTGTATTAGAGATACATTTTAAACACACACAGACACATACAGACACACACACATACACATACATATTTCAATTTATTTGCAAACAGAGAATGAGTTACACAGTCTACCAAGATTCTAACAGTCACATCATAACATACAAAACCATACAATACTAACAACAAAAGTCATTCCTTTCATCCATGAAGATAAACACCCTTATATGAAATTTATCTTCAGTTTGAATATGGCATATATATACATATACATATATATATATATATATACTCTGTTTTAACATGATATGACATGGAGCTTTAATTATTTAATAATTTGATGGATATTTAATTATTTGATAAAATAGTAATTCAACTATTTCAAGGGATAATTTTTCCTCAGCATGAAACTATTGCTGAGTCACCTCCAGGTAAAACACCAACTATTGCGAGTCCTTGTCCCAAGGAAAGGTCTTCTTCTCCAGTCTTTCTCCAGATGGCAGTACAGAAAATGTGACATTGGCATTTCACAGCATGGTGCCTGAGACAAGACTAACTGGTCTTGGAATCCAGGCTGTCTGGTGATAGCCAGAGCAGAGTGCCCAGTGTATTTAATCTTACTTGCCTCAGTGCTTCCTTCTGCAGCAGAGTGGTGGAGAGCTTCTGAAGGTGCTGTTAAGTGTAGGTGGAACCAAATAATTTTTTAAAAATGACGTTTTTTTCCAACACTCTATTTTGCTGGATTTCCTTCTGTACTACAGATACGCTGTCTTCCATCTTTTCCTGCATTTGAATATCATCTAACTCTTTTTTAAGAAGTAGCAAGTTGCAGATGTCCATTCAAAACAGTTCCCAGTCCCTTATTTAATTCTTAAATAATTTCATGTATTTGTTGATTTCCCTTAAAATACATCAAGATATATTTTCTAGAGAAGAAAAAAAATGTCCTCCATGTTATTCTTAAAAAACGATGAGAGAGAGGCTACAAACGGTCCCCGGGCGGACTGGCGGAGCCCACCATGGGAAAGCGGCTACAGGAGGGCACGCTTCCTTGGCCCACGGTGGCGGCAGGTAACAGACACGTAAACACAGGAAATAGCCATAAGTATTTATTAAGGAAGGGGGAGAAAGAAAGACAGAGAAAAGAGATAAAAGAGAGAGAACGCGTGCACACGCTAAGGAAGCAGAAAGAGAGAGAGGGTCCCAAGATGGCGATGGGCGGGTCAGAGGTTATGGGAGTGGGCGTGACTAGGGCAGGGACCCAAGAATAATACTCCATCCTTTTTCCAGTCAAGGCTGGGTGATTTTTGGAATCGGAAGCAATGATTATAAAAGCCCACGTCAGTACAACACTAGTTGAAACACAAGTGATTTATTAACCAGCAAGTACTGGGGATTACTTGTAATAACGTGGACCTACATCACCAAGCGGTTCCCCGGACAGATACCCTGTGGAAGAGTCCTGCCCACAGTGTGTGCTATTCATGAAGCTATGTTGTTTACTTCCACAATCTGGAAGGCGGTCACTATGCTCAGCTCACAGACAAGTGGTGTGTTTTCTTTCAAAGAAGGGTATATACTTTATTTAAGAGCAGATGGAGATTCAGGGGAAATGTAGACAATATGATATTTTCTCTTATACACAGCTTTCACTAGCATTAATATTTTGTATTTCCATGATATACCTGTTACAATTAATGAGTGAAAACATATTATTTTTTAAAATTGCTGCCTTTTCACTTGTTTTGTGGAGTACATTTGTGTACCATGTACTCACATGAGGTTAGTAAACACCCTGGGGTATTTGGTTCTATCCTTCTACCATGTGGGTGCTGAGGATCAGACAAGTGGTCAGGTTTTGCAGGGGGTACTCTTACTGTGCCCTCTCACAGGCTGAGGTTCCCTATTTGAAATAAGGGGGTATTTTTCCCGGGTAGTCTTTTTTTTTTTTTTTTCCTGCTGCAGTCTTACCACCTCAGGGTTCCATAGAGAATGTCGTGCTTCATTCTGTAGTCTTTTTTCTGAGCTTCCTTGGACTGGGTCCCTTCCTTATATAGTCTTTGGACTGCAGTCTTGAGGGATTCTGGTCATGAAGTTTGTACAAGGTCCCTTGTTCAGGATTTGTTTAATATTTCTCCAAATTTAGAACACAGTTTGGTTTGAGGAAAGAAATCTGAGTAAACCACCTCCTTACAATAGAAGTGACGGGGGAATTTGGGCTAAGGTGGAAAATAGGAAATGGCTGCTTTCAGAAAAGTTACTTTTTTCCTGGGTTGATTTCCATCAATCCCTTGCCTAGGAGATTGCAACTTCTTCAGAATGTTGGACTGAGGGGAAAAAGCCTGAGAGGGTGGGGGCGGGGCTGGGTGTTGGTGGACCAATCAGGAAGAAGAGGAAAATTAAAGAGAGAATCTAGGGGACAGGATCTTAAAGTCTGAAACAGAGTTCTCCTAGAGGACCCTTCCATCTGCATGTGGTAGCTGTTTTTTCTTTTGGGTTTTGTTCTTTTATTTTCTCCCTCTCTGCGGGTGGTGTTTCTCTGTTCCCTGTAATTGTGTTCAAGGCCTCAAGATCTCCACTTTCAGTCTTGGATGGATATGGGCTGACTTAGTGTTCTTGCCTCAGCATTCCTAACCTGCTTTATGTATGACATACCCGCGTTTCTGCTCCCAGGGCCCTGGTGATGCCATTTTGTTCTTGCAGCGGATCTGTAACTGTTGCTTTCTGCCGGGGTTATTCATTGCCCCTTTCAGGTCTCTGTCTCAGATATTGGTCTATCACGGTATCTCAGTGGCACCTCACTCTCTACACTTCTCATAGCTGTCTGAGTGGATCTTCTTCCAGTACGAATATCTGTCCATACCACAGCAGTATCCCTAGACAACACCCTTCACCAAGACACACACAATTGCCAGAATGTACCAGTGGTACTTGCTCTCAACATAGCCTGTCACTAACTTTGAGTCGGTGATGAAGGGCGATTTCTCAATTGCAATAATTTCTTCCCTACCTAGACTTCTTCTGGAAGGCAGTCAATTAAACATACTCGACTGGAATGCTTTCTTTGAAGGACGGGTGTATATTTTAAGTATTTGTCTTTCTTTTTTTTTTCCCTTGCTATCAGTTTTCTGATGCGTGGAGTTATATTTATTTGTTGTATATTTCAGCGCTGATCATATGTTGGAAACTCCATCAGTTAGGTTTTCTGCTCCTTTAACACATTCCTGCATTAGAAACCACCCTTGCAGAAGCTCTGGTTGTGTAGGTCGGTAAGGATATGTTGAAGAGTATAAGGAGGAGGATATGAGTTCGAGGCCAGCTTGAGCTACACTTAAAAACAAAACCAAAAAAATCAAAAGAAACCACTTTACTTTCTGAACTTACATGATATTCAGGGTTTATCCCATGCCTTGTGTGCTACAACACTGTATACTAAATTTATTTGTAAATGCATTGTATGTATATTAGAAACTTTTGAGTGCATGTATTGCCCTTGGTCCAGGTCAGCATCATTTTGGAAGACCTATTTATTGTGATTACTTTTATTCTACCATGAAAGAAAGGGGAAAAAATAAAGAAATGCTTAGCACAGAGTAAAATGGAAGACTAAAGTGTTTTTTAATGAAAAGCAGTTATCTGTCTGATTCAATGTGAAACATTCCATACTATTTGCTTTTGTTGTGATAAATTATTCACTAATGACCTAAAAGTTCCTTTGCTGTACCTGATTCCTGATCTTTCTCTTCAATATTCGTTTCCAGTTGGCAAGTTAAGTTGAAGAGATTCTGAGTACTTACCTTTATTTCTTTAGATGGTTTTATGATAAAAAGCACAGTCTGATACAAAGTTAAATGGGTAAATTTATGAAATATTTAGAGTATATGGTGAATGATAGGTATTCATGTGACTGTCACCTGGGTTTTAACAAATGTTGACATGGCTTGATTGTCATAGGCCCTTTTGTTTATATTACGAGCTATACTGCCAAACATACTGAGTTTATCTCCTATTCTGCCACTGACTTTTTTTCTTGAAGTTCGTGCATATATTTTTTTCACATAAGTTTATAACCAACATATACAATAATCATAGTATATCAAAATATTGTTTTCTTAATGTATTTTCAAAACATATGAATTCTAATTTTATGTATTGTTTGGAATTTTCATGAATATTACAGCTTCAAACCTAGTATAAAATGGCTTTTTGGAGAATTGCATTCTCTGAAGTCAGCAGAAGTATATTCTAGCTGCTCTTACCTGAGAACCTATCTGACATCATTTAACGATAATATTATTCTTAACTGCACTATAGCTTTGTACTAAGTTCTGCTCAAAACATCTATGAGTATTAAACCACTCAGCTTTCACAATAAATTGATAAATTAGGTGGTATTGCTATTTTCACTTGATTAAGGAAGTTTAGATCATCAAAACGCTTTGCATAAAATTACACCTCTAGTAAGTGATAGAGCACTCCTTTTGTGTTGTTGTTTTGCTGTTTTGTTTTTTGAAACAGGGTTTCTCCATAGCTTTGGAGCCTGTCCTGGAACTTGCTCTGTAGACCAGGCTGACTCAAACTCACAGAGATCTGCCTTTCTCTGCCTCTTCAGTGCTAGAATTAAAGGCATGCACCACCCTGCCTGACATGGCAGAGCAATTGTTAAAGTCAAATTGTATGTTTTCACACTTCCCAATTGTTCCCTTCTCATTAGCAATCAGGTTAAACAAATGTTTATTTATCTAACATCAGATTTACTCCTGTGTACCCTATTGAAGTTTATCTTTTGTTCATTTATTACAAGGGTATATTTGTAATATTCTTACATATTTAAAAGAGGTTCTTCCTATCACTATTAATCTGTGGCCAATTATTGCAAATGAAATATCTTTTTCCATTGTAATAAAGATATTTTGTCTGTTTTAGTGACTTTTGTTGTACAAATTATGTTATTAAATGAATAAATATATCAATTATTTTCTGCTTTTAATGTTTTTTGCATCTTGTTCAGTAATATTACTTCATATTTCCTGGACAAATACATAAAGTCCTCATATATTTTTCCTATGCATATATAAAATTGACTGAAGAGCCTATTTCTGAGCTTTCTATTCAAGTCAAAAATAAATATGTGTATCACTGAATTATGATAACACCATTTCAATAATTACTGAAAAGGACATTTGTTGATGTGTGGAAAGACAAATTCCATTTCCTTGTTTTTTTAATAGGAATTATCCTATAATATTTTTTCTTTAGCCCCCATATAATTTTATGTATTCCCCAAGAACAACACATGCTCTTATTAGAGTTTTCCTTTTCCTGTGTACATTTTTTTTGTTTTGATCATTATGAATAGTATAAATTTTATTGTTCTATTTTGTCTGATTTTGTTTTACTAATGTTTAAGTAAATACATTACTGTCTTGTATATTGTTACTGGATCCATGAACTTTCAGACTGTTAGACTTGGCTCTTACATGTTTTTTGTTAGTAGTTCAATTCTAAATCAGGATCCTTGCACCTGACAAGACAATCCCCTTGTCTAGATTGTTAGGAACTTATTGTGTGGAAGAAGGAAGGTGGTTAAGGTAAAGATTAGCTAGTACAGGCAGAAAGACATTTGCTGTATTGTGATTCAGGACAATAAGTAACCAGAAGTGTGAGATGCTAGAATTTAGGGTGTACGAATGTGATGTCTGTGAGCAGGAGCAGGAGTCCACCTCATGGACCTGTGGAGTCTAAATAGAATGGAGGGGTTATCTCTCCTGTGGATCTTCCCTATTGTATGATCTCTTAGAGATGTGATTGATAAGTGAATGCTGCCATGTGGGAAGTTATGCTTGCCTAAGCTTTCAGAGCTTGATCTGTTCTGTACGGTGTCTATGCAGATGGTGTGTCAGAGCTGAGAAGGAGGTGTGGATTACCCTAATGAAACTGGTAGCTTAATGGTTAATGGACAAACCCTAGTGTGTGATAGGGACAATTCCTAGAGACTGAGTTGTTGTAGAACTCGATCATGGTTAAAAATGTGCAATTAATTAAGAACATTGAAGGTGATTAGCAGAAAAATATGAAGCTGAATTAACTTTGTAATGTGTTGAAATCAAAAGTATTAGTGTGAATATTTCAACACATATTTATAGGCAAAAAAATTCTTAATTCTCTACTAACATGATCTGGAAGCAACACTAATCTCACAACTATTAATACATTTACTACTCAATTCCTGCTTTCAAATATACATTAAAGCAGAACAAGTTATAAGAATAGCCTAGAGTCATGTAAGAGAGCCTGAGAGAATGTAGAGTAATGGAGTCATTAAAAAGAAGTTCACAGAAACAATATGAACAGGTTCTGTTCATCCCAAACTAGAGCACTGTAAGCAACAAGCTAACTAAAATAATGTTAGATCACAACTCATTTTTAAAAAGAGATATAGGCTTGTAGTCCATATTGAAAAAAAAATCAATGAAACAAGTTTGGCCAGATATGATTTCCTGACTTCAAACTCTTTGAAAACTATTTATTACTTATAACTAGAAAATAAACGTCACTTTCTAGTGGAATAGTCTCATAGACATTGCCTTAGTTAAATAAATAAATCATAAGCAGATGACTAAGAATTAAATATCACTCATAGTTAATTCTCCTTCAAACCACTGAGGAACATGAGGTAATTCTGATTGATCAGTAGACTACACAGTTAACTTGCCTGAATATTCAAAATTTCACAGTTTATTGTACTCCAGGAAAGAATGATTCACTATTTAGGGTACTGGAGAGGCATAATTGCTAATAGCAAAATGTAATGATAAATGTTTAGTGAAACTTAGTAGTGAGGTTTAAAAAAGTCCATGCATGCCTAGGAGTGTGCTTCATTGTAAAATCCCAACAATGTAGAGGATGGGGCTAAGGGGGTTGCTGAGGCCTGCCTCAATTCAGGTTAAGTGAGTGACCCTGCCTCAAAACAATAAGGCAGAAAGTAGTAGAGCAAGACATTTGACTCAAAGGCTCTGGCCTCTGCATGCACTCCCCCCTCACATATATATAGTACATGTACCAGACACATGCATACATACACACACACATGCAAACACACATACACAAACACATAAGCTTTTTTTTTTTTTTTTTTTTTTTTTTTTTTTTTTTTTTNACCTGTCCTGGAACTAGCTCTTGTAGACCAGGCTGGTCTCGAACCCACAGAGATCTGCCTGCCTCTGCCTCCCGAGTGCTGGGATTAAAGGCATGCACCACCACCGCCCGGCTAACACATAAGTTTTTAAAAAGAGCATTTTATGTAGAATCATTATCTACCACTGATCTATAGAAATCTTGTTAATATAATATAGAAATTTTCAGATCTCTTAAAATTTTTCCCTTCTATGAAAAATTAGTAAGAAATTATCCATTTCTCTATACAATTGATTAATTTAATAAGATTCTTTAGTGTTAATGCAGAGAACACAAGTGATGCTGGAACTATTTATCTTCAACCAATATGTATAGGAAAAAGATTTGGCCATTAGAAATATTAACAGTTTGCCAAGGCTTTATTTGTTCAAATATATTTAATCATAGCTATAAATTATACATAAAACAGAAACAAAGTGGTTAATAATTTAAAGATTAACTGTATGTCAAAATAATTTGTTTAGTCTCACAATAATAATTTAATTGCAAGTTGTTGAGAGAAGTATGCACAACACATCATAAATATTTATTGTGTTGAACATGACAAAGAATATCTAAGAAATTAACAGTTTAGTAAATGTTTGCGCATTAAAAGCCTTTATTATTTGCTTAGACATGGAAGTAATTTGAGAGCAAATAATTAAAACCTAATACAAACTGTGTGGCTTTCAGATATGAGTTACATAGAGATTATTTCAAGAAGATTAATCTGAGTAAGAAATGTTCACATTCACTTATTCTCTACAGACCCACTAATGCTTCCAATTTTTAGAAGCATTTTTGGTAAATTAAGGAGGAATAAAACATTAGAAATATTTTTACAGTTAGCATTATTAGCAATAGTCAGACTTTTGACCTCCACATTGTACTGTAATGAGAAACTGGAATGCTTAAAAATACAATTTCAAGAAAAATCATCAATATTAACAATGGGAATTTATAATGAATGAAGACCCTCACTTCTTGACATTATCCTTCCTCCAGGGCAGCTCTAAGTTGAATAGTTCTGACTACAATTCTGTTACAATTTCCATGAGGTTCCGGCAAAAAGATATAGATAGATATTTGTGCTATTATTGACATTAAATGGCAATCAGGGATTGTATCATTATATCTTTCAAATTAGATTCAACATTTGCTATGGTAAATCCCAAGTTTTACCATCTTTACACAGTTAAAAATGCAGCATAAATAAATGTAATACATCTTTGCCTAATTAATTTGATTCCCTTCATATGCTGTGAATATATTTTATTGCCATTGTTTAATAAAGAAGCCATTTTGGCCTATGACAAAGCAGAATAAAGCCAGGCAGGAAATCCAAATAGAGATATATAGAAAGACTAGGCAAAGTCAAGGAGATACCATGTAACTGCCAAAGGAGAAGAACACTAGATAGAACCTTTCTGGTAAGGTACAACCTTGTAGAGATAACCAGATTAAAGGAAAAGAGTTAATTTAAGATGTAAAAGTTAGTTAATAAGAAGCCTGAGCAAATAGGCCAAACAGTGTTGTAATTAATATAGTTTTTGTGTTGTTACTTGGGTCTGGGTGGCCAAAAAACAAAGTAGTCTACTTTTACAAATGGCACCCAACATAGGGCAACAACACCCACATAGAACCTGAGAAAGCTTGGTAAGGAATTCTAGACACAAAAGAATAGAGTTAAGCATGGCTTCTTGGTAGCAGAATTTTCTCTGGTGGGCTCTGTTTGCTAGAGACAAGTGCGTCTTCTTTAACAATAGGCTTCGTTACTCAGCATTAGCAGCAAAAATTGGGTGACTTCCTTAAAAACCAGCTTCCTGGTTTGTGCTGGGAGCATGAATAGCTCTGGCTCTTTCAGGAGAACTTACATTTAATTGGGCTTTGTGAACAGCTATGCTACAAGTTGTTTAATGGTGACATAGACCCACCATGTCCCTGGAAGTGGGGCTCTTAGCATGGCTCACAGAAACAGTAAACATATCTCTGCCATGCTGAACGGGACAGTCAACAGGCACGGCTACAGAGGTTTTCCTAGCTACTTCTTCTTAGCATTTTTTTCAAAGGTGCTCCTGTTTAGAAATTGATTACAGATATGAAATAAAGACAGATTTAGAAAAAAAACCTCTAAATGAGTCACAGTGTTGGATAAATGTACATGAGTTTAATAGTTGGAGAAAAAAAGAGTACAGACAGTCATAGATTAAAAGAGTAAAGATAATAAAATAAATATTAATAGATTAATTAAAAAGTCACAAAAAGATGGAAAATACATAGGGAGTCTGGATTATGAATGTTATTGTGTTTTTTTTTTTTGAACTTTGACTGTGGAGAGACATTTGATTTATGAGGCTGCTAAGCTAAAACAACATACATATTTTAAAGGTATTGTAACTTCAAAGTTTGAGTCTAAGGATATGTTGCTTTGGAAAAGAGCTCCTCTTTTGTTTCCACAGATGATGAGAACTAGGCTAATGTGGTTTGATGGAACAAGAACCCCAAAAGTTTTCTGTGAACTCTAAAAATGCTTCACCCAACATAGAGCAGCAAGCAATTTGGAGAAAACTGTGCAAAGTTCCAAAAATGATTATTTATAAATGTTTGTTTTCATTTAAAAGGGGTTGGGTATAAATGGCTTAATGGTCACAATCAATTTCTTTAAAAATGAGGGGGATATGATATAGAAATGAATACTTTACATTGGTATGATTGTGGTCCTTTGATACAAATTTAAGGTTATATTATTCAAGGTATTATGATTATATAGTCCATTTAAAATGTAACATATAATTAAAAAATTACAGATTAATATTCACTTATAATAGTCAAATTTTTAATCATATTAGTTAGGTTTTTTTAGATATTCAGAGATATATTTCAGTTAGATAAGTAATCTTCAATACTTAAAGACCTACAGATGGCATTAAAATGTAAGAACTTAGACAATTTTTGACAATGAGACACATCTGCTCCTGTCAGCACCAATCTGCTTCAAAGAGATGATAGGTGTCAAAGAGTCTCATTATGGAACTTCTTAGCCATTTGGGCAAGAACTGCTTGATGTCTTGCTGTATAAACTGGACATGTAGGATCTACAGAAAAATGACTGCTGAACTTTCAAAAAGATGAGACAGTTCTTCAGGGTTCCTGTTTCATGAAAGAGTGTGCCAGACATTACAGTTGGAGGCTGCTCTTTCATTTCCCAGCCTTGCAAAATAATCACTCAGAAACTATATTACTTTCAACACTATTAGACCAATATCTTACTCTCATATTTTAAAGTAACCCATCTCCATTAATCTCTGCATCACCATGAGGTCGTGGCTTACCAGGAAAGTTTCAGTGGGCTCCAGAGGAGGTGTCTGTCCCCAGTGGCAGCTACATGGCTTCTCACTGACCCTGACTTTTTTTCTCCCAGCATTCAGTTTAGTTTTCCCACCTCGCTCTATTCTGCTAAGCCACTGGCCTAAACAGATTTATTTATTAACCAATAAAGGCAACACATAGACAGAAGGACTTCCCACACCAAGACATTCTGCAGTACACAGAAGAAAGTGACTGACAAACTGCAAATAGAGATAAAACAGTCTTCCAAATTTCCTACTTTATGTCACAGTCTGCCAGATACTATGGGCCTATAGGCTGAAGATGGATGCCCCAACATTTCAAGAGAACTTTGCTTGACCAGTCAGCAAGATGTCTTTGTCAATTCTAGAGTTTTGGATGTTGCTTACAATGCATTTTCTGTTTACTGATGTAATATTATATCCTTCGGGGGCCTTTGAAGAGTGAAAGACAAATAGTTATAGTTTTCCTTAGTTATGGTAAAAGATAAATTAGATATAAAACTTTAGACTCAGAAAGATAGGTATTTTTCCTTATTTGTCAAATGTAAATGGACTAAAATATTATAACTGTCGTTTTTGCTTTATAACTATTTTGTATATATAGCTTTATTATATTAAAATTAAGATCTTCCTTTTTGTTTAGAGAGAAAAGGGGGAATGATATGGGATTCCCCTCTACATGCTGTGAGTATGTTTTATTAACATTGGTTAATAAAGAAGCTGCTTTGGCCTATGGCAGGGCAGATTAAAACCAGGTGGGAAATCTAAATACAGATGTATAGAGAAAGTACATAGAGTCAAAGAGATGCCATGCAGTTGTCAAAGGAGAAGGATACTAGAATCTTTCTGGTAAGCCACAGCCTTGTGGCAATATACAGATTAATAGAAATGGGTTGATTTAAGAAGTAAGAGTTAGTAAATAAGAAGCTTGAGATAGTAGGCCAATCACTGTTGTCATTAATATAGTTTCTGTTTTATTATTTAGATCAGCATAGCCAGGAACAAAACACAGTCTCCTTTTACATTAAAGTAATATCCCACAACATATCAGTGTTCAAACATAAAGCCATTTATAATGTCTGCACAAATCCTCACTGTCCACTCAATGTGTGTTTTCATTCAAATCTCTCATGCAATCCTAATTTGGCCTACTCCAACAAGAGTAGCTATATTTTATCATAAATCATCCATTTCTACATTTTTAATCTACCTTGTCATCTCTTTTCCTTTTCAGCTCTCAAATGTCCCTTCCTGGGGTGGGGGAAGACATTTTTGGATATGGCTTAAAAAGATTAATCCTGCTGTTAGTTTGAGTCCAGACCTTGTTTACAGAATCAGTGCATTCTGCCTGAGGATGGTTGCTTTAAAATACAGAATAATCTGATCTGTCTGGTATTCATAATTGGTTTTGATACATACATATCTGTAAGAAATACAGTCTTCTCTTTATCCTTTGCTCCTATGAATAAAGCCTTGTCATTTCCAATGGTATTTATACACAGTAACAGCTGTCCCACATGCAATAAATCAGAAGAAGGGTTTGGTTATATATTGTCCATGACCTGATAATTATTATGAACGCATATCAAATGTGCAGGGGTATAGGGCCTCCAGCAAACCAACTCAATGCAAAATACTGAGTACCAGCACTGGGGTGGACCTCCCCACTGGATAGCAGCCCTTTGGCTGGTCACTATTCTTGTTAGCAGTGTAACATTCTATCTCTACAGAAGAGGATGGCAGCTCTGTGGTTGGGAGGTTCCTCTTCTGCCCTAATCCTTCCATTTGCCTGATTTTGACCTGTTTCTTTTCTGTATAACAAGCTCACACAGTGTGTGCACTAAGTTCCCAGGGAGAACTGTGAGTCCTCACAATTATCCCCAGAGACTTCAGCTAATAATGTCAGAGTGAGGGAAGTCCTGAGGGCTGTGCTTTTAAAAGCTCAGTTCAGCTGATCGTAGGTGGTATGAAGCCTAGTACTAAGCAAAATCCTTGAAGTCAATACAACTGTTTGTCTCTCAGTCCTGTATGTCATCAGTCAGTCCATCCAACTGATGCCTCCCCAAGTCACCTCTGCTTTAGTTCCTGTCACAGCTCTTTTTCAGGACACCATTGTCTCTTAACCTGGATTATTGAAATGTTCTTTCAATAGAGTCCCTTGCTTCTATTTTGGCTTTTTAAAGGGTGTTCTTAAAACATCAAAGAAATGCTTTTGAGTCTGAAATCTGATGTGATGCATTTGAAGTAATGTCTGAAATACACATTGCCTTACTGTATGGGCCCTTCCCTTAAGGCCCTTCACCTCAGGGTCCCTGCTGTGTCTGGATTGCACTTTTCATCCTACTTATATCAGACTTGGTCATATCATTTGATTTAGAAGATCAAATGCAAGGATATTTGACTTTTGTTACTTCTAAGCAGAAGTTTAAGGAACGATTGTATGACTTTTACCTTCTCACTCATCTCTTTGGTACATCAAATGTAGTTGTCACAGAAAATGCTGGAGCTAACATGAGCTGGAACACACTGGATAAAGGAAAACTTTATTGTTAGATAAAAGAATATCTGGGATTCTGTGCTAAAGAAATATCCTATTATAAATCTTATTGACACAGCTTATAAGTGGGAGACTGAAATGACAACAGGAAAAAATGAACTATGTGACTTTGGTATTAAGGATGGATGATCATGAGAAAAGTTGTTATTAGAGGTTGAATTACAGTGCACACATGTAACGGCTAATTAGTTTTGCTAGGAACTGCAAGAACTAGGAAAAATATACCCAGTAAATTTATGGTTGTAGATGGAAAAGTAACAGAGCAGAGTTATATGAGATTTCTTGATTTGGCACTCACTGCATTTTCTACGAACTTATTAAGGTGGGGAGAATCTAAGAAAAAATAGATGGAGAAGAAAGGTTAAAAAACATAGATGATGCTGAAATTATGACACATTACAGTTGGAAGATTTAATATCTCTAAATAGGAAATAATAAGTAAGGGAAACAAATATGAACATAACATCCAAGGTTATTAAAGTTTTGTCCTTTTACCAAGTACCATATTAGAGGAGAGGAATTTCTAACCAATGAGTTTAGATGCCAAATATTAAGATAAAGCATAAAATATACTAAATCAAATACTAAACAGCCACTTCCGATTTTGAGAAAAATTTTATGCTAACAAATCTTATTTGTAATTTGTATGAGTCTTAAAGAATGCTGTTGGTGAACTTCACTTCTCACATGATAGGTATAAGCAGAAAACACCCACAAGGCAACTCTTTTTTCTCTCATTGGAAACAGTACATAAACATTTGACTGGGAAAAGAAAACTGCTAAACTGCCTGGTTTTTGTGACTACCTTCATGGGCACAGATATGAGTTCAAGAGGCTCAAGGAGCTCCAATATCTTCACAAACAGATTCAATATTTGAGTTGAATAAGAGGCTATATGTCTATAATAGAGGTAGGGAAGATGGAAATAAGAATAAGAGTCTAGAGTTGATATGGAGATCCCAGCTGATCCTTCCTTCCTTGGCTAAGGGCTAGGCTGTAAGAGACTTGAAGCTGACGTGGGTATCCCCACATGTCTTTCTTTGGCTAAGGGCTAGCCTGTAGTTATGCATGATGAAATTATGAGGTCCATTTCAGAATAACCATTGCTAGAGTGATTGCTGGAAAGAAATACTGGAGATTGTCAAGCATGTAAAGAGATTGTTGAGTGCCTTTGGCATTTTTTCTATTTCCCAAATGACCATGATTTAGGTTAGACTATAAATAAAATCCATATATAACCAATATGTCAAAGAATAATAGCAAGATCAATAGGCGTAATCACAGTTATAATGTTCTTTCAGTCTAAAATGCAATGTTTTTACTTTTTAAGGAGTTTGTTTATTTATTTACTTATTTATAGTTACTTGATGTTTATGAAAGTTTTAGCTGCATGCTTCCTTTTATGTCACATATTTGTAGTGCGCGCCCAGAGGCTAGAAGATGTTGTTAAACTAAGGAACTTGACAAGAGGATTGTGGGCCTCTATGTGGGTCCTGGAACTGAACCTATGACCTCTTGAAGAACAGCCAGTGCCCTTAATCACAAAATCATATATACGACCTCAATCTCAATATTTTTGAAGGGATACAGTATACTCTACACTTGCTTAACTATAGTCACTAAAACTTTTCAGTATATCTTAAACATATAACATTAAGAGAAATAAAAATGACATGCAGAAAAAAGTGATGTCAACTGAAACTCTTCAAAATGACCCAGTTTTTATCTGTTCAGAAGAGCTTTAGAACAATTCATATTGTAGTTTCAAAGGAAAGCTACCTTTACTCTAGAAAAGACACAGAGTACAGAAGAAAAATAGATACCATGAAATGATTGAAAAGTGAAATTATTGAAAATCACCTCCTCAGACATTACAATCTCTCCTTTTCCGCCAAGCCTTCTCATGTCACTCTCTTTATCCATGTCCATCTCCACTCATCCCTGTTACGTTTCCATCTGCATCTCCATCTCATGCATCCATTTCTCCTGTGTATTTTCTGCTCTCCCATCTACTCGTGGATGTCATACTCTTCATACATTCTCATAGTTGCAGACCTTCAGCTTTGCTTCTATTCTTAGTTTGTCCTTATCAACAGGATTGTCAGAGCTATATTTTCTGATCTTTGAATTTCAAGTTTCTTTCCACAGAGGAGAGATTTGAAAGTCACCGTTTGTCCTGATCATGATATTGTAAGACACAAAAGTTCGTGTAATAGTGACTTTTGGGTTTTACATATCCAGTATGGTAAAGGTTGACTAGGACTAGTGATGCTATGTCAAAATTGTATCTCTTGAATCTTTCTAAAAGGAAAATATGAGCCAAGGAATTAACTGCACCTACATCTTTGTTTGATAAGAGCAGAAAGAATATGAGTAGGAGAAAATAAGGGACTATTTGAATAGTACGCTTTTTTCTATAAGTTATAGGTAATACACTTGGAATGATATGGATAGTCCAATGACAATGTATGTTCAAAAGTCACCAAAAAGTTGACTATTTAATGAAGATGGAGACCTTTGCATGATTTCTAATGAATATCAATTTATTAGAGGTTACTTTGTTGACAACCAGAGAAGTGCAGACACACATTGCAGAAATGCATTTTTTTTGTTTTTGCAAATTCTAACTTGAGAAATTAAAATTTTAGTGATGCCTGTAATCACAACTTCATAGTCAACATACATCTAAACCATTTTTATGTTAGGTATTTATACATATTATGAAAACATCAGAGTTCTCCTGTAGCATAGAAGGAGAATTATTGCTGAGTGCTTTTGTCATTTTGGGTTTTACATATCCAGTGTGGTAAACTGGTAACAACCATGTTACTTCAGGGGTCAAAAGTAGGGAACAGAAATGCGGGTTACCTAGGCAACTACTGAAAAATCATAACCTTTCTCATAGATGTCCTTGCCAAAAAGTTATATGCACATTGCTTAAGTAAGTGGAGCATTACAACCCTTCCTCCATAGAAAGAAGACACACCCAGTCCCTGGGGATGACAAGGCTGCTGACATTCTCCACGTTCTGAAAGAAGCCCTCAACTCCTTTCTTACCACAACCAAGCAATGGGAACCTTTCTTCAATGTTGTTGGAGCTCAGGTTTAGAGGAAACAATGACATTTTAAAGTCAATGTACAGGTTGTTTTCATTTCCTTTTCCAGGATGCCATTGGTGGCATATCCCTTAAGTATACCTGTTCAGGCTTAAAATAATTACCAACCTTAAGTGTACCTGTTGAGGCATAAAACAATTACCACATGCCAGTGTATTTACTTGTTACTTTCACAAGCGGGAGGCAAAGGCCATTGTGCTTGCTTATTTTCAGGTTTAAAGATTGGTTTACAAAAAGGAAGAAAAGAACAGCAGATGCTTTATTCGGGTGGTGCATCAAGTAGTTGGTAACTCTGTTTTGATCATTGGGGCCTTGTGAGGATTCATCATATGTCACTTGTAATTACTACAGAAGGCCAGGACTCTGTAGCATTTGACCCTTGGTAAGCATTTTCCCAAAAGCATCATTTCTCCTCCTAGTCAATGCCAAACCTGCCTCTTTAGTGCGGGTGAGCATTTGTTGTCACTGAGAAAAATACAGGGTAGAAAGTAGAGATAAGTAGGAGAAACCAGAAAGGCAAATTTGCCAAGGAGCATGGGAGGCACGCGGGGCCAGGGATATGAGGCATGGAACAGCAAAAATATCTTCTCTACCCTTTGTCTGTATCATTGTTCATTTCTCCTTAGGATATGATTACTTATCTCATTAAAGCTTCTACTCAAAATAAAAAGAGCAAGAGATTGCCACTTTAATCATTTTGTCCTAGTCATTGGCAACTTGTCAAAACAAAATGTCATTTAACGTTTTATTTTTAAATAGCAGGAAGTTTTTGGATGTTTTAAAGATTTTGCTATAGTCAATCAATGCAGCTGTTTGTGTTGCAGATATCTAACTTTTTACTGGATCCTCAGATGTACCTTGTGAGCCTGGGCATGTAAACTTGCAAAGCCTGTATGGATCAGACCTAGTTTTATCTTTTATTCAACACTAATCATATTTTACAAGTCTGGTCTCCAAATACAGTCTGTTTTTAGATAATGGTTTTAGGATATGAATTCTGAGTAGATACATTTCAGTCACCAAAATCACTATAGTAGCAACTGGTATAATGTCTATGTTTCATTCTGGAGTAGTCCATCTCCAGACCATAAGACTTTGTTCCCAAGCCATGCATAAGAGAGGTTTGAAAAGACTGTTAACACATTTTCAAAGATCATCTATGTTCTGGTGAGGCATTTCATGTTATGAGAAATAGGTTTAGCAATATCTGGGGTAGATTGACCATTTTTGCCTCACTGTTTTTGAAGTAAAATGTGTTTCTCTCCAAAGCAATGTGCTATCTAATCTCAAGTATATTAATCTGTCAGTCAGTAAATTACTGAAAATTTCTGCTCATAAAGCATTGCTATATACCCAGCACTTGCTAGATACTTCATTCCCATAATAACTTCATGATCAGTGTTCAAACACTCATCTTCAGCAAGGACTTCATAAACTCCTAGAAAACTATATTTCAAATGAAGAATATTGTATAGAAAGCATATCTTATTTAACAACCTTGGGATTTTAATGGGTTGGGACTTCTGAGGTGATTCTTTTAACCACAGAAATATTTCTAATAGTGGGTCTGCCTGACTTCATAGGCACAGAGATAGTGAAGGGGGCAGCAAATTCTGCACATGAGTCATAAAGAGATGCTTCTTAACTAGCTGATTAAAATCCATAGTTTCTAAACCATAATTGGTCTGCAGCAGAAATTCAGGGGTGCACTATATTCTGACTACAACACTCGCAGAAGGGCACCAACCACTATTCCTCATCCACACTGATAGATGTAAAATACATATGTTTAGTTACTTGTCAAAAACTTTTGCTGTTGTTGTGAGGCAAGGTCTTATAGTACAGCCCAAACTAGTTTCAAATTCATAGATATCTTGCTTTTGCTTCTAGAATGCTGGGATTGGAGGAATAAACCTTATTACTCAGTTTTTCCTAAATATTATTTGTTGTTATTTTTAAGTGAGAGGACATGTTCTCACATAACTCAGTTCTCCATTTCATAGCCTTGAAATTCATTTTAAAAGAGAGTTTTTTCCTGATTTTGAATTGTTTGTATGTGTCTCTGTGTGTGAATATGTGCAAATGAGTACCGTTCTCTATGCCTTGCACATCTGACTGCCCTGGAACTGAAATCAGAGCAATCGGGCGATGAAAGAAGACAGAGACCCACATTGGAGCATTGGATAGAAATCTCAAGGTCCAACTCAGGAACAGAATGAGAGAGAGCATGAGTAAGGAACTCAGGACCACGAGGGGTGCAACCACACACTGAGACAATGGGGATGTTCTATCGGGAACTCACCAAGGCCAGCTGGCCTGGGTCTGAAAAAGCCTGGGATAAAACCGGACTCGCTGAACATAGCGGACAAGGAGGACTACTGAGAACTCTAGAACAATGGCAATGGGTTTTTGATCCTACTGCACGTATTGGCTTTGTGGGAGCCTAGGCAATTTGAATGCTCACCTTACTAGACCTGGATGGAGGTGGGTGGTCCTTGGACTTCCCACAGGGCAGAGAACTCTGATTGCTCTTTGGGCTAACAAGGGAGGGGGACTTGATTCGGGGAGGGTAAGGTAAATGGGAGGCAGTTGCGGGGAAGTGACAGAAATCTTAAATAAATAAATAAATTAAAAAATTATATAAAAAAGAACATAATTCAGGTCCTCTGAAAGACCAATAAGTGCTCCTGATTGCCAAGTCATCTATCCAGCTTTATGATCTTGAACCTCTGAGCTCTTACCTCTACATACTAAGTTAAGGATGACAGGCATAACTCACAAATTCTGCCCCTGTTTTCTATGCTGCTTATGCTTATGATTAAACTCATATAATAATGCCAGCTAGGTAAATACTCTACAAAGTGAGCTCCATCCCTATCAAATGAGATATATAGGCATGTATTATACCACTGTGCATTAGTGTGTGTTCATACAAGAGGTGCTGAATCTTCTGAGAGCTTACAATTCAGTAGAAAATTATTTCTTTATAGAATACATAGGTTATTTCCACAAACTGTTTGTTAGGTAAAATTAGAATGATGGTTTCCATAAATGATATCAGAACATAGAACATCAAATCTTCTACAGAATATTAATTCAGTCAATATATGTAGGCTATATACGGAATGGTACACACAGAAAAATATAGAAATAAAGAGATATATGATAGATAGATAGATAGATAGATAGATAGATAGATAGATAGATAGATAGATAGATAGATAGAGTTAACAGGTACGTTGAACTGCTAACTAACCTCCCCTTGCTTGTGAAATAGATATTTGATATTATTATTTATGCAGTTTGGAACAATGTATTTCATTTGTGCCTAGATATTACATGCTAACTTTTATCCAGGTAGTATTATCACCTGAGATTTGGTGTTTCCTTTGATCAAAGTAAAAACATGTTTCACACCCCATTCCATGAGACCACCAACTAGAATCACTTAAGAAAACAAGTGCTTCAGTTGAGTATATTAAGGATCAAAGCTTGATAAAACTTAGAATATTTAAGTTCACTCACAAGTTCTTTCACAAAAAGAAACTGATGTGGGAGAGTCTTTTGTCTATATGTTACTTTCATTGGTTAATAAAGAAACTGCCTTGGCCCTTTGATAGGACAGCAGCTTAGATAGGCAGAGTAGACTGAACAGAATTCTGGGAGGAAGAAGGCAGTGAGGAAGATTTCATAGCTCTCCTCTCCAAGATGGATTCAGATTAAGATCTTTTCCTGGTAAGCCACCACCTCATGGTGCTACACAGATTATTAGAAATGGGTTGATCAAGATGTGAGAATTAGCCAGCAAGAGGCTAGAGCTAATGGGCCAAGCAGTATTTAAAAGAATACAGTTTCCGTGTAATTATTTTGGGTAAAGCTAGCCTGGAGCTGGGCCGCAACCCTCTACTCCTATCACTACAGATTTGGCACTGAAAATTAGGTGGCTGCGAGCTGGGTGGAGGGAAGCGGCCCGCAACTCCTTCTACAAGAAACAAAGAGATAAACTGGTATATCTCACAGGCAAGGGAAAGCCAAAGAAAAAGAGCAGGAAAGAAAAGAAACAAAAAACAACAGAAACACATATAATATAGGGTTGTTTTCAGCATTGACCACGGTAACTTATTTCTACTGTACTGTATGTTATGATCCATGAGAACCAGAGTGATAGGAGAAGATTCTGGAGGTTTAATCTGCTTTCTAATTCAATGCTGGGGGATTGGGACAGGAAGAGTATGGCTCCTTAAAGTTCAAAAATTGGGATTTTTTTCCAAATGCCTGAATTAAATAAGTTATATGGCAAAGGGGATTAGTAGTTTATTTAAGTAATATAAGCAGCTGACCTTAACTTAGAGAGTTTGTTTAAGATTATTTGCATGGGTACAAATTTAAAGGACCTTAAAATGAAAGAGGAAGGCAGGGTCAGATAGATTTGTTGTGACAAAGAATATACTGACTATGGTTAGCTCATGCTTGGTCAGGAGCCGGAAGACAGCTAGCATTCTCTAGCAAGCAAAGAGCCTAGAAAACAGGTTCTCCTGTGCAGTCTCCAGAATAAATGTAACCCTGCCAACAGCTGGTGTACCAAAACGTCCTCTGTCTTCCATCCTTAAGTACATAAAATCCTCAAGCTGTAGCACTGTTTGAAGTAGTTTCTTGGAATAGCACTAGGAAAACATACTAAACACAACATTTCTTGATGCCTGTATTTTGTCTTTGTTTAGTGAACAACTGAGCATTCAGAAAATGTCTGAGATCAAAAAATGCAAGAAAACGGCAGTCATTGCTAATAAGGTGTCCTCATAAGTATGTTTGTGTGTGTGTGTGGGGGGGAATCCACCACCGTTTCAGTCTTCTTATTGCAGAGACAAAAAGATTAGTCAATTATAAATGACACCTGATTAACTGATTATTGTGTGATGCTTAATGCAGGCCGTCAATGATCCATAGTCCCTAGAAAGCAATCACACATAATATTTTATGCTACCTACCTGTTGAATTAGGAGCGGCGGGGCTGCATCCCCGGCACCCGGCCGCCTGCATGGCTAGGTTATGCCCCAAAATAATTACATGGAAACTGTGTTCTTTTAAACACTGCCTGGCCCGTTATCTGTAGCCTCGGAGGATCTTAACCTGCGTCTGTCTGGAGTGGGAGAATCATGGCGACTCTTGACTCGGCTTTCTTTCTCCCAGCATTCTCTTCTGTTTACTCCACCCACCTAAGTTCTAACCAATAAAATGGGCCAAGGCAGTTTCTTTATTATAATTAACCAATGTCCTTCCTCCATCACCTACCTATTGTACCTATTGTACAAATCATCAACTAAGCTTTCCTAAAATCGTGAGAGATTTTAATGGAGCATGGGAAAATGTTGGAGCACCAAGGGAAGAGCTACACTAATATAAGAAACTGTTCAAATGACAACTGAGAGGGTCTTACATGGTTTGGTAATATCGAAATTAATTAGAATCTCAATTATAAACACTAAGAACAAGGTTAATTGCAGATTATATCATTTAAAATATTTTTGTCTCCTACAGTTCCTCCCCCCTTTCCTGTGAGGTTCATGGAGGACACCATGAGAACATGGGTTATAGAATCAACTAAGCATGGTCCTTAAGATTTCACAGACACTGAGGTATCAGTCACAGAGTTCTGAAAATGAAGCATGGATCTATGCTAGATCCTCTGCCTATATTCTGTGGTTGTTACCTTGGGGTTCTTGTGGGACTCCTAACAGTGGGAGTGAGATATCTCTGACTTTACTGCCTCTACCTGGGACACTTTCCCTCCTATTGGGTTGCCTCACCCATTCCTGATATCATGGTTTGTGTCTAGTCTTATTTTAAATTGTTATGCCATGTTTGGTTTACATCCCTGGGAGGCCTGCTATTTTTAGGAGGGTAACAGAAGAGAAGTAGATCTGGAGGAGAAGCAAGATGGGAGGGGAAATTAAGAGGAGTGAAAAGAGGAAAAAATGTGGTCAAAATGTACTATACGAGAGAAGAATTTTTCTTTTAAAAAGAAAAGAAAAACAATATGGGATATGGAAACAAAATTGGGTTTGTGTTATGGCTTAGTAGATCAAGGTGCTTGCCACACACTTGGAGACCTGAGACCTACTTGTGGAACACACATAAGGTATAGGAAGAGATACACTCTACAAGTTGCCCTCCAACCTCTACATCTAGGCCTTTCTTTATCTAACCCATGAATGAAGCACACATGCATGCACACACACACATATGAATAATGATGATGATGATAATATAAGTAATAACAAATAAAATTAGAAAAGTACTTGTTATTTAAATCATAACTACTCACAAAACAATAAATTATAATGTCACAAAAGTAAAATAAATATTGAGATAAATGATTATTGCATTTAATATAATAACCCAAGTATCAATTGACAAATTTAGGAAAGAGAAGAAAGCACAAACAGAAAAAGATGTATGAAAACCTGCAGCCTGATTGTCACTTATGGGATGAAAATTGAAACAATTTTAAATGCTTTAATCTATAATATTATCAAAAATGATTGATGATGTCAGAGTTGAAGCAGATTAAGAAATATGCATTCTAGCTCACTTAGATTATGTATCAAATTGACAGCATTTCTATAAAAGGCAAAGAAGGCTGCATCAAAATATAAAACGTATTTATCTTATACGTAAAATTATGGTTACAAAAATGTAATGAAATGATCATTAAAATTCATACAAGTCCACACACAAATATTTTAAAGTATTTTTTGGTAGAGGGTGTTTCAGAATTCAGATAAAATGTCAACTGTCATAGTTTTAGCTGTCAGCTTGACACTTGTGGAAAGAAATCCTTAACTAAAGAATTTCATTTTTACATTGGCCTGTAGGCATATCTGTGGGGACTTTTTTCCCACTGTGTACATATATAATTGTTTTTTAAAACAACCTTTTTATTTTACATATCAATCCCAGTTTCCTCTCCCTCCCCTTCTCTCACTACCCTGAGTTGACTTTTCTCCCACCTAGCTCCCCTTCCATTTCTCAGAGAGGGGAGGGCCTCCCATGGGGAGTCAACAGTGTCTGTCCTATCACCTTGTTGAGGCAGGACCAAGGCTCTCCTCTCTTTATCTAGGTTGAATAAGGTATCTCCTCCATAGGAAATGGGCTCCAAAAAAGCAGTTTATGAGCTAAGGATAATACTGGTTCCAAGGTCAGTGGCCCCACAAACTGCTCAGGACATACAACTGTCACCTATATTCAGAGGGCCTAGTTTGGTCCTATGCTGATTTCCCAGCTGCTTGTTCAGAGTCAGTTAGCTCCCGCTAGCTTGAGTCACTGATAATATGAGGAAAGGGTTCAGAACCATAATGAGGAAACCCACAATAACAGGGGACAGTTTGCTAATTGACTTAGGAGACTCTAGCCTACTGTTGACAGTACCACCTCGAGGAAGATAAGCATGTACTCTATAAGCAAGATTTGGCCTTTGTTTCTGTTCCTACCTGAGTTCCTGTTCTGACTTCTTTCCATGATGAGCTGTAACATGCAAGTTCAATAAATACTTTCCTGTAAAATTGTTTTTCTTCAATATTTGATCAGAGCAGCAATAAGAAGCTAGAATATGTACAGTAAGAATGACTTATGTAAGTGTGTGAAGGCTTTCACAAATTTATTACAATTACAAAATTCTACTTCCCTGCTTGTGGAGGAGCACCTGTGCCTGCACAGGCTGCTCTGGATGCTTGAGTCAGCAGTTTATAATGCAGTGATTCTATATCACTCATTAGAATTTACGTTGAGGTGTATGGCAAAGGCATTAGCTATGAGTATTCAGGAAATGATAAAAAAGATTTCTAATGCTTTTTATAAAGATTTGAAGAAAATACAAATGAAACACTAGAATGTAGCTAGAAAATCCAAAAGAATGTTTAAAATTTAAAAAGTTTCTTTAGGATTCAAATGTGAAAATTACTAATTCTCACTATTAATGGCTCATTCCTATGCTTTATAACTGCTTTGAATCAGTTGGACTTGAATGTCCAATGCTGAAACGAGTCCGTGCTTACTAGGACTGACTTAAAGGTCTGTGCTTATATGCACCCCACCAGCTCCCCAGTTTGGCAGCCCAGCCACATTTTTTGCCCACAGTCCACCTGATGCTGCCTCTCTCACCGCCCTGAACGCAACCTGCTGCTGCAACCTCTTCAACCTGTGAGGGATTTTTTTTTCACACCACAATCTCCCGTGGCATTACATCCACTGCCTGCGCACATTGCAGCTCATGACTGACAGAAAGCGTTGGGTTTCTTTCCTATTCTGACCACCAAAAACTTTCTCCATGTACAGAATTGCTTTAATTGTCCACAATAACTGCTCTTAGTTTGTTAAACAAAGCATATTTGTCAGTATATAAGCAGGAAACAACACATGCATGCTGCTCATGTCTCTCTGCTATCGCTCTGTCACGTGGCTGCAACTATGACACCTGCTCACCAATAAAGATTATTTCACTTACAATTCACGGATATTTCCTGATAGAGGTAAATAAATTAATACATTTGAAAGTTACATAATTACTGACAAAATTACCTTTTATGAATTTAATAACCTTTGCTTACACTATGAATGGTATTTTCCTAGGTTTATGTGATTTTCCTTATACATCCCTTTATTTTATTTTGGGAATTAGCTTTGTTTTTCACTTTATATCCTTAAGAAAATGGTTTGATAACAGAGCCAAGAATGAGGCACTTTTAGAAATGATACAGTCTTTACAGACTATTAATAAAGTGATGTGGGAGTGTCATATATCAATCTGTTGATTTCATTGGCTGAGCAATAAAGAAACTGCTTGGCCCTGATAGGTTAAAAGATAGATGGGAGGAGGAAACAGAATAGAATTCTGGGCGGAAGAGGAAGTGAGGTCAGACTCTGCTCTGCTCCCGGAGAGGCCGGACGGAGGCTAGAATCTTCCTGGTAAGCGCACCTTGGGGTGCTTACACACATCATTAGAAATGGGCTAGCCCAGGTGCGAGAATTAGCCTGTAAGGGCTAGAGTTCATGGGCCAAGCAGTTCTTAAATGAATACAGTTTGTGTGTTGTTATTTCGGGCATAAGCTAGCCAAGCGGCCACTCCTATTTATACAATAAAGAGCTAGCTGAAAAAATTAATGCCATTGAAAAGGATAACATTAGACAGACAAAATTTAATCCATGCCAAATGGTGCTGAGAAATTATCTGAAAGAATTCATACTGTTGAATTTAATAATAAAAATCTGATAAAAAGTTATGATAGGTTAATGGATAGGGTATCTCTCCATGGAGGCAATATGCACATCATCCAAGTAATGTCCAAGGATGAGACATTATCTTTACTGAAAAATTTTATAATTAGAATCATATGTACAGAATAAGATCCAGTAGCTAAATAAATCAATGAGGGCATTAGAACTATATTCAGGACAGGAGATTCAGACTTACAAAAGGCAGTGTAAAAAAGATCTGAAACAATTGAAATTATTGATGAGCAAGGACAGAAGTCCCAGGAACTAGATTTAGCCTCACCAGTACTTTCCAGGGTCAGGGATGACTAATGCAGTAATTTCTTCTGACAAACCATCCAGTATTAAGTACCCTAAAGGATTCAAAGAACATAAATGTAAAATAGGTATGAATGGTCTAAAGGAAATTAAGAAAGCAATAGTGTCTCAAGGCTTGCATTAACCATTTGTAAGGGAAATAGTAAAAATGTGGACTTCCAGCAATAATGCAACCTCACAAGACTGGTTTCAATTACTTTCAGCAGTCCATGAAGATGGACCACAGCTGCTATAGAAGTGCTACTAGTGAGATGAGGCAAAAACTTTAGAACAACAGGGAAACATAAAAATTTGAGGCTTCCCAAGATCAAATTCTTGGTAAGGGCTGTGATGTGGATCCAAAGGACCAGGTTCTATATGGTGAACACACCTTGTCCCTATGCCTCACAACCAGCCTTAAATGCTTGGGATTGGCTTCAAGAACTAGTAAAAAGAATTGAATCATCTAACAGTGTTAAATATAACCACAGAGAACACTTCAGTACTTTTTACAAAGATAAACTAAGGCTGTACAAATAGGAGTAACAGACCCAGATGCTAGACAAGTACTTATTGAATCTCTGGGTTTTGAAAATGCCAACTTAAAATGAAAAACGATACTTGGGCTTCTAAAAGCACCAATGGATAAATAGATCCAGCATACAAAGAATGTTGAGACATTTGACTATAACACTGACAGTAAGAGAAGCAATTTCCAATGGTATGAGGAAACACTGAAATGCCAAATGTTTTCATTGTGGTAGGACACTTGAGAAGGGACTGTAGGCAAGAAGTTCCTAGAAATGATGTCTCCTCTGTGAGTGGTAAAATTAGAAGGTCCCAATCTTCTGGTCTATGTAGAAAATGTGGCAAAGGCTGACAATGGATCAATGAATGTAGATCAACAATAGACAGATAAAGCAACCCAATACCATCAGGAAATTCTTTGAGGACCTCTCACAGGCCCCCATGTCAAATGTGGTCCAGTTGTTCCCAGTCATTGTGGAGAACATGTCTTATCAGGAAAATTAAAAAAATCTACTGCCTACTGAAAAAAAAAAGCTATACTGTTCTAGATGATGAAATAGACAAAGAGGATGAATCAAGTACTACAGTAAGAAATAGGAAACATATATTTTGGCAGACTTCTATAAATAATCAAAGAACAAAGCTAATATTATATATAAATAACATTGTAATTGAGGGATTACTGGGCATTAAGTGCAGATGTGACTATCATTACTCCAGGATTTTGGCATCCAAATTGGCCTCCTCAAGAGTGAGATGTTCAATTTCTAGGAATTGGATCCCTATCTCAAGTGAAACAAAGCAGAAGACAGGTTGGATGCACAGGGCAAGAAGGACTGAAAGGAAGACTGAGGCCATGTGTAGCTAATATCACAGTGAATTTATGGGGTCATGACCTGCTATAGCAATGGAATACCCAGATTAATATTTCTGTAGTACCAAAAACTCATGTTTATAGGAAGGATATTATAAGGTACTATAAACAAAGGTTACCAGCCATTCAGGTTACACAAGAACACAAAGAAACTATCAAACCTACAGAGGTACTAACTGTCCTATCTTTAAAGTGGTTAACTGAGAAACCAGCCTGGATTAAACAGAAGAGAAAGGGCAGAGTATAGAACAGAGTACAGAAGCAACTAGATGCTCAGCATATTAAAGAATCAACCAGTCCTTGTAATTCTTCTGTATTTGTTGTTGAAAAAGAAATCTGGAAATTGGAGAATGGTGACAGATCTAAGAGCTGTCAACAAGAAAATTCAGCATGTGGACCCTCTACAATCTGGAATTCCTCTGCCTTCCCTATTACCTAAAGGATGATCTCTTATAGTTATTGATTTAAAAAGTTATTTTTTCACTATACCTTTACCAGAAAAGAATAGAGAAAAATTTGCCTTCAGAGTGCTTACTTATAATAGTTCTCAGCCTACTAGGAGATATCAGTGGACTGTCTTCCTACAGGAAATGCTCAATAGTACCACCCTGTGCCAATACTTTGTAACTCAGCCATTGGAAACAATACATAAAAATTTCCTAAATTTCTATAATTTACTATTACATGGATGACATTTTGCTATTTAATTCAAATGCAGATACCTTAGAAATAATGTTTGAAGAAGTAAAAAATGTTTTGCCAAAATAGGGATTACAAATTGCTCCTGAGAAACTACAAAGAAAAGAGTCTGTCAATTATTTAGGTTATAAAATAGGTTTACAGAAAATTAGAACACAAAAGGAACAAATTAGGAAAGATTGATTGCAGACTCTTAATGATGTTCAAAGATTTTTAGGAGATAATTTCCAGTCTATGACCTGCTGCTGGGATAACTTTTGATCTAGTAATTCATTCAAACAAAATCTTAGGTGGTGACAAATGCTTAAATAGTCCCATGGAATTAATAGGTGAAGCTGAGAAAGAATGAACTGTTGTTGAAGAGAAATTATAGGAACCATGGGTGGATAGGGTGGATCCAAATCTTAGTTGCATTCTAGTTGTATTGCCTTCCAGAATTTCCCCCACAGAAATTTTAATGCAGAGGGAAGATATTATTTTAGAATGGTTCTTTCTACCACATAAACTAAGTAAAAAAAAAAAAACATATGTGGAAAAGGTCTCTGATTAATTTTTAAGAAGGAAAATTGAAACTTTGTCAACTAGCCGGAATTGACCCAGCAAAGATTATAGTGCCATTTAATACTAATGAAATAAAAATCATTATGAGAAGACAATGAACCCTGACAAAGAACTTATGCTAATTTTTAAAAGAGAGATTAATAGCAACTTTCCCCAAAACAGTGGAATTAACCTAATAAAGAGAGATTCTTCCCCAAATTATATGTGATGCACCAATAACTGGAGCCCATACATTCTATACTGATGCAGGTAAATTAGCAAAGGCAGGTTACAAATCAGAAGATTTAAGTAAAGAGGAACAAAGCTCTTAAAATTCTTTTCAAAAAATAGAGTTATATGCTATTTTCATGATATTAAAGAATTTTAAAGAGCCTCCCAATATAGTTACTGATTTGCAATATGCAGAAATAATTGTCTTGCATATTGAAACCATGGAGTTTATCCAAGATGATACAGAATTGTCTTCATTATTCATCCAGGTTCAAGATACAATCAGGAATAAGCTTTGTTCTTCATATGTAACACACACCCGATTCCATATGGGCCTACCAGGTCCTCTAGCACAAGGTAATGCAGAAATTGTTTGATTATTGATTGGAAGTGTGCTGAAGGCCTCAGAATTTCATTAAAAATTCATGTCAATAGCAAAGGTTTAAATAAAGACTTTTATATTACATGGCAACCAGTTAAGGGGATTATAAAACGATTTCTTACTTGCTCTTTCTGTAACCAAACACTTTTATCTGAAGGGAGTAATCCAAAGATTACTCAAAGGAATAACATCTGGCAGATGGATGTGTTCCACTTTACAGAATTTTAAATATTAAAATATATACACCATACCATTGGCACTTATTCAGGTTCTCGATGGAAAACTGCTTTTAGCACAAAAAGCTGATTCAGTAACCACAAATTTATTAGAAGTTTTGGCCATCATGGGTATACCTCCCCAAATAAAGACAGATAATGATCCAGCATATGTCTCTAAGAAAATAAAACATTTTTTGCTTATCATAATATAAAGCATATTACAGGGATACCGAACAATCCTAAAATTCAGGCAGTTATTGAATGTTCAAACCGAACTAGAAAGATTATGTTCAACAAACCAAAGGGATGCAAAATTCCCCTAGAAATAGATTGCATAATGCTTTATTAACCTTGAATTTTCTTAATGCTAATGAGAAAGGAACATTGGAGACATTGGAGAATAGAAAAAAACTTCTGAATTAATTTAGCCATTGTATTACAAGGATGTGTTGACCTCCGAATGGAAAGCAAGAGATATGCTATTTTGATGAAGAAGTTTAACTCTTGTTTTCACAGGAGAAAAAAGCTATGGATATTATCAAAATTAATAAAGATTCAATTTTAAAAGGAGAAACCTCTTGAGAAAAAGAAATGACAGCTCATCCACAGAGGTGACAACCATACCGATAGTAAGAAAACCTTATAAGGGTTGGGGCAAGGCTCTGTCCTTGTCTTTGCAGGAAAATACTCATCTTCAAGAAGTCAAGAGACCCTGAATATTTAGATGCCTAAAGAATAAAAAATAACTATCCAGTCTGAATATCTAGAAAGGATCATTGAACAAAAAGAAATATGACTTATGAGGACAGGTCATCTACAGGGAAAAATCTTCAAACATATATATATATATTTATCTCTACTAACCAGTAGAATAATATACTCACTTACAAGTAGAAGCTGGCTTTGGAGTTATAAAATAGATATCCTTTTTAAAGTCTAAGCATGTTGTTAAAAGAAATATTCAGAGTTTCTGTCTCATGTCAGGAGCCATCTGGAATGGGACATTAAAAAAGAAATATTTTAGGAAAAAATTTACTTTTCTCCATACCTAATTTTGTCTATATCATACCTTTCATTGAATACATGTCTACATGAATAATGTTTATGTTTTCCATAATGAACAATAGATTTTTCTGCAATAATCTTTGAAGTTTCCAGAAAGAAGATGGGGTCCCATAACAATGACTTCACCTGGTTGAGATGATGTCATGATGCTGGTAGTGCAACTTTAAGACCAGTTTTGGGTATCAGCTGCTTGGGTATGGGATGGTTCTAAATTGGTTAGCTGAAATGGTGTACCTTCTTACAATGTTCTGGCTGGAACTCCAAATAAGAACTTCAAAAATTCCTGTCAACTACCAGAGACTACTTGCAATTATACCAGACAGTAACATTGAAACTTAACCATCATTTTAGTTTTATAGGATCCCATAGAAAGAACATCACTCCCATGACAGCTGGAAGTAATTTTAGAAGATGACGGCCTTTCTCCCAACTATGTTTGTCCTCAGGGTTAGGACATCCATTAAGGATTGATTATAACTGGTACAGGATTGGAGGTTGGGATAGAAGTTTTGTAGGCTCATGGATCTCACAAAACAAAACAACAAAAACATAAACTAAAGGAAATTGAATGGTAGATAAGTGTGCTAATAGGCAGATTTATGTGAGGTGGTCCTGGGAGGTACCTGCTTCATGAAAGTGCCTACCAGAAATTTTGCAGGACACAGAGGAAAGTGACTGACAAACTGCAAATACAGGCAGAATTGTCTTTGAAATTTCGTGCTTCATGTAAAAGTATACTGGATTCTATGAACCTTTAGGCTGAAGATTGGATGCCCCAATGTTACAGAAGAACTTTGGTTGACTGGCCAGGCAGCAAAATGTCTATGTCAATTCTAGCGTTTTGGAAGTTGTTTACAATGAACTTCCTGTTAACTTAGCTAATATTATACCTTCTGGAGTCTTTGATGGAGTTGAAGAATAGATATGGTTTTCCTTAGTTATAATAAAAGATAAAGTAATATAAATATCATAACTATAATTCTTGCTTGATAACTATTTTGGTGTATGTAATTACTATGTTAAAGTTAAAATCATCTTTTTAATTTAGACAGAATAAGGGAGGTGATGTAGGACTCCCCTTTGTATTCTATGAATACCATTGGTTAGTAAAGAAGCTCCTTTGAGTGGGCTTATTGCAGCACAGAATGAGTAGGGCAATGTGAGAATTCCAAGCCGATAGAGGAGGAGAGAGTAGGCAGAGTCAAAGAAAAGCCATGTAGCCCCAATAGGAGACAGACGCTGGGCACCATCCAGACAGAGTCTTATTGGTAGGCCACACCTGCATGGTGATACACAGAATAATAGAAATGGGTTAATTTAAAATATAAGAACTAGCTAGCAATATGCTTAAATGATTGGCCAAGCAGTGTTTTAATTAATACAGTTCCTGTGTAGTTATTTTGGGACTAGGAAGCCTGTAAATGAACGAGCAGTGTCCAACAACGCAGACTGATCAACATCTCAGCATAGCTTTGCAAATTTAAAGTGAAAGACTACATTCTAGCTTTGATCTTACCTTTAGTGGAATGATAGTTGTACATTTCTGAAGTATATAAAGTTAAAATACAACATGTTTACTCTTTACAAAAGTGAAAACAAGTATAGCAATCCACTTCTCAGGCTTGTTCAAGAAGTCATCAAGAGGTAACAATCAGAAGTCCGAACTCACTATGCCACAAAGCTTTATGATTTTTCAAAGAGATAATAATAGGATTATTGTAGTATTGCCATAATGGTAGATGATATATATGTATACATCATTCAAAGAAATTGATTCACACAGCAGACAAATCTTCTGTCTGGTCTCACTATGTTTTTGAACAACAGTCTTCTTCCATGAGCACCCTGGCTGCGACAATTGTAATTAAATTTGGTGTTCTGTTCTGGCTAACAAGGGCACTGTTGTGTACACATGTTCTAGTACACTGGAACATGTGGCACATAAACATCATTCATATATTTTGTGTGTTGCTTTTTATAAAAAATCCTTCTTTTTATTTTTTCTATTCCTTTCCTGCTTTTATTATGTCCTGGACATTTCAGAATCTCTGTGGATCATGTTTCTCTCATTTCTCCTTGAATATCTTGTATTTCCCCTATAGGAGACAAAGTGGTATAGAATAAAGAATAAAGATTCATCTTTGGCTGATGAGTTAATTGTGAAAATTTTGATTTAACTAGAGGTAAACATTAACCATTGGAGACAAAACTTTCTTTCACTTTGCATGCTGCTGTAACCACAAATGCTGCCAACTGGGAAGACTGTTCCACCTGTATGTGTGCCTAGTTAGAAAACTAACTTTGTTGCTTGCTGTACTGATTATGCTTCTAATGTCAAGGCTACAAATCAGTTAGATAATGATTATCAGTGGAAAAGCTGAGGGACAAAAATTAAAGGCAATAAGAAAATAAAATGGCAATTATTGTAATTATTATTAAAAACTTTAAAAAGTATGTTCGTAAAACTGCTTATGCAAAATATTAAAACTGTTTAAGTAAAAATGGCTTAGGCTATCCAGGGTCACTTGTTTAAAACAGGTGTTGAGACTTTTCTTCGTTTAGCAAACTTCACTCATCCATTCCAAGTCATCGGACCTGTTAAGAGCAAGGTCCTGAGCAAACAACAACAAAATATATTTTATTTAATGCCAAAACCATCAGTTATGGCAAGAACATATGTAACACAAAATCTACCACAGTAAGTAATGTCACCAATGCCACGTAGAAGGATGGGGACATTGGCTCAGAAGTGTATTGAATTAGATTGACAATTTTCCAAACAGAAAGCTCTCACTTGACCCCAGCCTTATAATTGAAATAGAATTTAGAATGAATGCTCTCTGTGATTTGTTCACTTTTTAATACTTCAAATGGATAACTAATTTAAACTACACAGACTATATTAGGCTTGGTGAATGTAAATATCCAGAGTTTACATTTATTACAATTCAGTTTCAAAGTAGGCTTTCACAGATGACTATTTAGCCCTCTTATAACTTTTGTCAATCACAGTGTTACTGATATTTTTATTGCAATCTGACTTCAGCTTCAGAAACATTTAAAAATAATAATTTCCCAGGCTGTAAACATGACCCATTTCTAGAAGTTATGATAGTATGCCAATTTTCAACCCCACAATAAAATAAACAGTTCAATGATTGATTCAATATAATAGATGGGTATTTACAGTAAAGTTGAGGGGCAGAGGCACATGAATAACCCTGCAAAATTCTCTCTACTCTTAATAACAGGCATAGAAATGGGACAGTTCTTACAAATGACAGAACAATACTTACTTTTTGTTACTGAAGATAAGCATTTATATACTAAGATGCGGACTTTCGAGTTATGGGTTCTATGGGGTTTAGCAAATGAATAATGTTTTAATGAATCTATCATTTGCTTTACCTATAAATTTCTGCTACTCTCACTATATCTCTTCCCATACTTCTGGAGAGCAAGCATTGACTTGTCTGAACCCAGAGCATCAAAACATTTGAAATCATAGAACACATGGTTTTTCAGATTGTTCTTTCCCTTAGCAGCATGCAGTTAAAGTTCCCCAGGTCTCTTTTGAGGCTTGTTGGCTCTTTTCCCTTACTATGTAATATTCTGCTATATGAATATTCTATAGAATTTAAAAATATATTAAGTATAAGATCTCATATATTTCTGTTTTTGCTATATGTAAATGAAGCTGTTATCATAAGCAGATTTTTATGTATGTATATAAATTTTTAGCTCATTTTTATGAGTTCTAACATGATCATCTACCAGATTGTAAAGCAAAATTACATTTAACTTTAGGATAAATTGTCCAAAAATCCTAGAAAAGATAAGTCTGCATGTCATCCTCAGTGCTGGAATTTAAAGTGTCACTCCTCCTGAGTTCGATGTTGAACTTTATATGTTGAGGTGTTTTAATGCTCTGTCCATTTTTCTTGAATTTTAAAAATCTTTATACTGTGTTTTATCAAATACATTTTTGACAGAGATTTTCCCCCTAGAATTTCTTTCTTTTAACAGCATGTGTATCAGATTTCTAGCATCATGTAGCATTGGAAAGATTAAAATCCCGATAGTCTAGTATCAACTTATCATCATTTTTTGTCCCTGGATTTGACATACTATGGAGCAAATCAGTGTGCAATAACAGCAACGTGATCTTGAATGCAATAACTCAGACTTTTTTCTAGTTTTTTTTGTTTGTTTTATATTTAGTCTGACATAGTGTTTGTTTGAACAGTGCATGCTATCTAAGTGAGCAGTCTTGTATATGCTTGAGTTGTTTTTAGAGCCAGACTCCCTGAGTCTTAACTTTATACCTCCCACTATCTGGAGGGCATGAGGTCAGCTACATAAATTCTGTGCTTTCAGGGACTTTAGAGCTAAAGACAGTACTTATAAGAGTAAGATTTCATGGTCAGGTGGAAATGAGCCACCACTGTCATCCTGTGCCTTCCAGAACCTTCCCCGTTCCAAACTTACTTGCAGAATGTGTATATATTCTGCTCAGGTACCCACTAACTACAATAATTTAGAAGGAGGACTTTTATTTTATTTTTCTAATTGCAAATTTGAAGAGTATGTTTGTAAAATATTGAGATCAGTCATGTTCAGCTTGACTGCCATTTAAGCAAAACAATTGCACTTGAATCGCATTGTGATGTACCATCATTACTGAACTTTCCTATTAAATTGAATATTATTCACTTTTCAAAAAATGGCAGTTATTTTGAAAATCACTTTTATTTCTTTTGGGGCATTTTTCACTCAAATATAGATCAGACTTAAAAATTTGCTATTTTAAAAATTCTATTGCTAGATAAAATATCACTACTTTTCATCTAGTTGAAAATCATCATCTATTCTAAGCATTTCCTCATTTTGTTTTTCTCAATTTCAAGAATACGAATTTTGTTTTACTGCCTTGTTTTATTTTTCCCATTGCTTTCAGTTCTGATGGAGATTACCATAAACACATCTTAAATCTGACTAGGTCACAAAATGAAATTTCTTAATTAGGTTCCAAACCCTGGACCATCTGGGAAAGCCTTCATAACTTGTCTTCAACTGAAATGATCTTCAACCTTCTCCACTATCTCAACATTTCAAGCATTTATCTATAGCTCATGTCTTATGACCTTCATTATGAAGAACACACACACACACACACACACACACACACCACCACCACCACCACCACCAACCACCACTATCACCACCCAAACCAAAAATAACTCTCTTGAATGAGATGCCTTACTTTGCTTTCTTTCTTTCTCAAAAATCTCTCTTTATCTTTAGTTTACATTTCATTTTATTCTTATCTCTTAGGAAGACCTGCTCCCTTTCTTCCCAAAGACTGACCCCTAGATGCCAGCTCTTTATCTCATCTTCCCTGTCTCGGGCTCTTATTACATCAATTATTCTCCTTGCCAGCCTCTTTAATCTTTTGTTCTCTCCTCCATCACTCCCCTCTGCCTTCAAATAGGTTTCTCTCTTCCCGTGCTTGCACAAAGGAGGCTGCCCCATAAATATTTAATGAAGTGATTGAATTGAACTAAATTCCTCAAGCTCACAGAGCTACTGAGTAGCAGATCCAAAAATTAAAAACCAGGATTTGTGAACTTAGTTCAAAGTCTTTTCAAAGATAAATGAACATTTCTTAAAGATATATATTTTGAACAATCCTCTATAATCTAAATTTACTGAATATATTGGTTAAAGTGTAAATATTTAATACTCCAAAATATGTTGTTCCTTCATTGGTAAATATTATTGATCCTAATATAATGATATTTGGTCATTAAAATGTTATGCATTATACATGTAAATCACAAGATACAGAATTGGAAACATATTACTCATCTATGCTGGATAAACTAATTTGAAGAGCTTATTTTATTATATAATTTAAATGATGTTATAGGTTAATTTAATACCAAGGACTTTTTATTTATTACAAAATTGATTATTACTTAATAGCTTGCCATGTTTATCTCTTGGATATACTTGAGAAACAGTCACTATTAATTTGAAATCAATTATAGTAGTTGAATAAAGAACCATTATCCTCTTTTCTGTCTAGAAAATAAAGTCCTTGGACAAAAACAATGCATCACTTCTTAGAATTTAAATCTATTCTGAGAAAAATGATGCCAATCACACAAATGCAGAACCAACCTCTGACTAGACATAATTTTATTATATTAATTTATTGATTAACTCTTCTTAGACTACTGTAAACACAACAGGAGCCAGACTATGATTTGCAAAATATATTCCCATTACCTAGCCAGTTGCACTGAATTTCAATGTTATATGAAGGAGCATTTTATTGAACAAGGTTCTCAGCTTCTTAGTTCTTGTTTCTGTGAGGCCCACAGGCTTTATTGCTGAAAATACTTAAGGTAGTTCAATAGGAAGAAAATTTATAAGAAAGCATTTATTTTGAGTAGACCTATGCTCAGATTCTCTGAAAGCAGGAGCTTTGAATTTGAACTTTTAAGAACAATAGAGTCAAGTATCCAGATGTAACAAATGCTGTTGAGAATCCTGTCTACCCCTACTCATTTGGCTGACCTTTATTGGTCATTGCCTAAAAAACTGTACATACAAAATTTTTGAATTTTTCTAAAAATTAATCACATGACTTCCTCAATACTTTTAATTTTGGTCACAATTTTATTTTTATATATACAAAACTTATGGATTTGCAATGCGTATTTTTTATTATATGGATAAAATTTATTAGAATTTTTAAGTTAATGTACAGATTGATGAGAACTCATCCTGTGACTTCTCACCGTGCACATATCTGCCCATCTTTAAGCAGGGTTAGTGTCTGCACACGATTATTTTAACCATTGCTCCAGGATAAGGAAGCACAGAAGTTTTGTATGGTGCACATGACTTTGATATTGTAAGTGTATTATGAGACAATGTCTTATACAAGATTGGTAATGGGTCTTAAGTGGGCTTAGGTTCTTGTATGCTACATTAAGTCAGCTCTAATATTTTCATTTTGTCATGAGGATTAGGATGATTTGTATAGGAAATCCATCAATAATAGCATTAATTAAACTTTGGCAAAATGCATTATGAGAATATATATGCATTACATATATACATATCCCCTTCTATCATTAAGAAAATGATCCTGAATAATATAACTAAATGCAAAATGAAACAGGATGTGTGCTTTGGTTTTATGGGGACATTTATTTCCTCCATCATCAGTGTCACCCAGCTAATGTTTACATCCTGTTCAGAAGGGAGGAAAAGGGCAGGAAAGGACAGCAATGTCATTTACCTTTTATTTCATATTGTGACAACTATTACATATGAGACTAATGAATTTCAGCATCTCCTAGACAGCACCTTCCAGAAGAAAAAAGAAGAAAAAGAGGAATTGGTGGAGGCCATCCTTAGATCCTCAGAGATTTTTCTGCTAGATAACTTTGTCATAATTCTGCCACAATAAATATTCTTTTAATGCAGAATGGAATATAACTACCTTCTCATTTAGCATGTCATAATCTCTTTATGTAATAAAATATAACAGGACTGGAGAAATAGCTCAACAATTAAGAACACTTGCTGTGCAATAATGGGGACTGGAATTCAGATCCCAGTGCCCATGTGACAAGTGTGGCATGCACGCAGCTGATGCTTTAGTTGTTAGACATCACATGCCTTCTCCTGGCCTCCTAGTGAGAAGTGTATGCTGCCACACACTTGTGAACATAAACTCACAAACACAAGCATATAGACAAATAAAACAAATATAGCAGATTCTCTTTAGATCACACTAACATTTCAAATTACACACTTCATTTCCAAATTCTAATAATTTAAATTTTAAAACTGCCTTGATGTTTTTATATATTGAATATTACATACTTACTTCATTTACACTGATTTAGACATGAAGCGTTTTGTAACATAAGAAATATATATGTTAATTATAACCTTTGTTCTTCACATTTCTCTAACAAAGTTCTTATGTTTTCTTTATTTTTTAAACTGGCTTCTCTTTTTCAGGCTTTTCATCTGTGACTAAACTCTATGGGACCTCACTTCTTCCACAAACTTTTCTTATTATTTCTTCTTCACTCACAAATTATTTTACTTTTTGAGAAATTTATATGTCTAATGTTGCTTTCCCTATTCATTCTATCACTGTAAGACGTACCAGTAACTGATATTATTTTATTTCATTTTAAATAGTTTCTTTCTCTCTAAAATATGACATCCTTGAGATATTTCATTTTGTTTACTAATCTATTTGTGTTATGTAGAATATTAATAGATGGTCTATTTTAGACAGTCATTTATGTTACTGAGTAAGTGAGTCAGTGAAGGTTTGAAACATAGAGAAATTAAGTCATGTTATATTGCCTCAACTTCCTCTTCAATGAGCCTGTCAATTGCTAGTATTAAAAACTATTTGAAAATATTTATTAAAGCTAAGTTCTTTAACCAAAAACAAATAGTAGTATTAATTATTTATATCAAACTAGGTAAAAGCAATAATATTCTATGAGTTTTCAGATTTGACTAGTATGAATTTTGAAAATATTAATACAATTTTAGGAGAAAAAGGATGTTACTAATAGAAGCAACTGACTAAATTCCCATAGATTGATCTTATTTATTTTTAGTATTTTATACATAAATATACAATGATCTGTATGGTACAACAGAAAAATAATAAAATCGCAAAAGATTCAGCTAATTGGGGGTATAAAAAGATAATTTGTTTATTTTTAAGCATCATAAATTATAGAGATTGCATTTGACAAATAAAATCAGTGGATGCAATTACCTTACCTGTCCCCAACTTCAAATTTAAAAAAAAAAGCTGTCAAATTTTGCATCTACATATCTTCTTGTGTGATAGGAAGATTACAACTACCTACTCTTAAAGATAACATACAGTTTCCTCATTCTCAGAGACCCATTTATGAAATTCTAAGAAAATTATCATTGGTTTTGCTGCTCTAATATGAACTTAAGCAAGAGGACATTCTGGACTTAAGAATAGAATGTTTAATAAAGCCTGCTACACTCATGGTAGCTACTGTAGTAATCTGTGGCCCATAGAACTTTAGTTGTGAAAGAGAAACTGATTTTAAGTGATTAATACTGCTGACTTTATATATAATGGTGGGACCTGTCTTCAACCCATCATTTGGCTGTTACAAAGCTTATTGCTCCAGACAGACCTGAAGCAGGCTGAGTGCTTTCTGTTTACAGATCTTTCCTGTAGTCAGGGCATTCTGTATGTGAACATCCTTGATTTAAACCTAAATATTTGAGCTTTGTACATTGATAGGCCCTCAAGGGTACTTGAGTCCTATGGCATAGTCCACAGAGGTACATTTCTTATAAGGTTTATATGTGATGGTTAATTTCTTTCAAATCTAACATTCTTTGATTGTTTAAAAGCTAATATAAAATTCCAGACCTTAAAAAAAGAACCCATTGCAATCACTTCTGCAGTTATTTGGGGATGTTAGACTACAGAAAGAACCTAGTTCTTATGTATAAAAGGCCTATGTGTATTATGAGAGGCCTAAGTCAATATGCTCTGCTTTAAACATCAGGTTCTTATTTATCTCAGAACTTTTACTCAAGACACATTCCTATATAATAAATTAAAATACAATAGCTATAAAATAAAATACAATAATAATATAAAGTAAAATTATTTTTTGGAAAACACATTGAATATAGTACTATAAAAGTCACATTCTCATTCCCAGACTGTCTTAAAGATTAAACTGGAATAGACTAAAAGCATGTGTTATAGGAATAGGTATATAGTAGGCACCCAGAAATATTTGAATTTTTCTTACTTTTATAACCATTATAGTCATTGCTTAAAAGAATTTTAAGTATTTGTTTCTGGTAAATTCAGGTAACATTGCTGGACGATCAGTACACCCAGAAGTGATCTTGCCAAGGAAAACACACAGAGGGCAGCAACCCAAAACTGTGTTGGTAAAGAACACACATAGCACAACACACCCAGAACTGTGCTTGTCAAGAACACACGGAAGAATCTTCACTTTCAGATAAGATGATAAAAATTTACTGGCTGTCTGCTGAGATGCCACTTCTTGTAGTAGCTGAATTTGTCAAATAAATGACAATTTTTAAATAAAAATTTGTCACCATCAAATGCAAAATTTAACTGATATTACAAAAACCAGAAAACGAAGAGATTTATTTTCAAGTGTCCACATACAGAAGGTCAGAGAAGAAACTCTAATCTCCCTGTTTTGTTTTTCATAAATGTTAAGGGTAAAATGGCGGAGCAATAAAAAGAGAAGACAGAGAAGACACTGACCGATGCTAGGAGCTCCTGCTTTGTGTCACTTCTACCTTAACATATTTTTCTGCATGTTCATTTTCTTTGTGTGGTTTTCTTTTCTAAAGAATAAAAGAAAAATCTGCCTCATGAAAATGCAGGAGAGCCATCCCACATAAAGACCATCTTTAAAATGCGCATTATTTATTTGACAGACTGTAATGGCTGTTTCAAGGATATTATGGGCTGTCACGTGAATATGTATTTTAGAATGAAGACTACAGTACAAACACCGTGCTTGCACAATGCACATCAAAAATATAACATAATGAAATGTCTTTTGGATATCAGGCCATATATGATAAGATGTTGAAAACGGGAAACTCAACTGAGTAAAATATGAAAAGATCATATGGCCCAGATGAGACATAGGTCAACTTTTTTGGATGTTAAAGTAACATAAAAAGAGAAAGAAGAAACGATAGCACAATGTAGTGATGTAATTTATATTTGTAACTCTCAATCCTGATATGTTGGAAATTTATATTGAATGAATCAGATCTATCATGAGTGTCACGGAACTGTGTCACATTCGCAGCGTTCCGGGCTAGTTGTCAGTTTCAGAATTAGAACTGATAAATTATATGAATCTTATTTTAGTTTAGAATTAAAAATAATTATGCACTCAATTAAGATGTTTTTTAAAGATTTTTCCTAACTCCTATGGTTTTATGTTAGGTACAGCAGCAGACATGATGTACAAAAAACACGAGTTCTAACCTGATAACTAAGATCAAATGGAAATTGAAGATGGGTATAATTTATTATAACTATCTAAAAGTAATGAAGGGTTTTAAGAGGCCTATTGGTAAGGTTCTGTTTGTTTTAAAGGAAATACCAAATCTAAGCAATCTGATCTCTCTAAAATAAAGCATGATTGAAGGTTTCCATGTTTTGGGCATGTTCCATCAATAATTGTGACGTCAATTTAAAATCTCTGTTACCCATATTTATATCCCAAAGGTTTAATATATAAATATATATATTTATATTTTTTATTTAGAATATGTAAAAATAACTCCCCAAAGGATTATTTTATGTCATATGACATCACCAGTTACCAATCTGCTATTGGGATTAAGAATCATCTAATCCAAAATATAAACATGACAGATAAGTTTCAATTAGTCATTGAGTTTTAACTCCTACTGGGTTTATTTGTGCTGTGATTTTATTTTTTATTTTCCTCCTTATTTCCTAAATATTATTAAAATAGAAAAATCGGATATTCTGTGTAAATGGAGATCTATCACAGTTCTTCCCCTCTCTCACCAATTTCATTAACAAAAGATAATTTTTCAGTGGTGTTCATAGGACCCACGTGAAGAACTGAAAAATTAGAAAACGTAATTGGATACAACTACTGAAATTATTGAAATCAAACTTTTCTTAAACGCTTACTATTTAGCAGAAACTTCTTGAGATTGGTGCTATACATTATAATTACACTGTAATTCACAGACAATGTTCTTTCATGGTCACATTAAAAAACTAAAAACATGAGAAAGATGAAATAAATTTTAATAATATGTAAATTTATTAACAGTTCAATGTATATTTGGTTAATGAAATATTTATTGTCATTTAAATTTTTGTTTTTATATTATCTTTGAAGTCTGACAAATTCTTCACTTACTACATCTTAATTCAGTCTATTCCAGTTTCAGGTGGCCAAAGGTTTGGGTGGAAAATGGCTGCACTATCTGGAGGTGATGGTCTAATATTGTCAGTTTTATTTAAATAATTATTTTTGAGAACTTTATATATGAGTCCTGTATGAACATAATTTTCTAGCTTAGTCCTCTCATGGCAACTACTCTACTATACCCATTCATTTTCTCTCAAATTCATGGCCTCTTGTTTTTTAATTATTATGATTACACGTACCCACATGCACGTGCACGCGCGCACACACACACACACAATCTGCTGAGTATCATTAGTGATGCTTTTGTGTATGTGTGTTTAAAGCAGATCACTTGGGATCTATTCACCTATGAAGGGGCATCTTTAGAAGACTGATTCTCCCTTTCTTAATGGCCACTACATGCATGCAGATATTCATCTAGGGTAGGGTGTATGAAATGTTCCTCCTTGATCTTTATATGTCTCCTACCAGTGCTGTTGTTAAGTTCTTGCTTAGTAAGTCATATGGTTGAGATTTCACGAGTGTAGCTTCCATGCCATGTCTAGAAGGTATGTCTTTTGTAAGAGATGCTACAGGACAGCAAAAATGAGGAAATAAATATGATTCCAATACATCACCACTCATACCAGAGATTGTTTTACCATATTGATTCTTGACTACGAAATTAAGAACTTTATAATTTTGACTTTCAGATAAATAAATCTCATATTACATATTCCCTGGAATTTATTATTTAAAAAAGAAAGGGTTATTTTGTCTCCCAAAATATTTACAAATGTAGAGAACCCCATAAACCCTCTCTGGCCTATAACTGTTATTGACTACTGATTTGTTCCATTTCAAAGTATAAATGGCATGTAATTGAAATTATTCCTTTGAGGATATGACTTTTCCTGAAACTCTGTTAAAGGCATAAGCTTGTTTTGTGGTTTTTCAAATTACAAAAGGATACTGCTTTGTTCAGAGAAACTCTTCATGATTTCATTGTTTCTATTATTTGGGTGGTGACTTGGAATTATTAACATGAGACCTGTCCTTATCTCTAAGTGATTAGATCCAAAGACTGATTATGAAATAAAATAAACTTATTAAAAATCTAATAAGAAAATATGTGCCAACCTTCACCACGGCAGTCTTAGACATATTAAGGGGATTTCATTGTCAGCTTCAGTAAGTATTGTTATTGTCAGTTCTCCTAGGAAACTCCATTTCAGAAAAAAGGTGCACATTTATAAAAGGTTTAACCTGTACTAATCATGTAGCAAAAGCAAGGTGTTCAGAGGTAATGGAGACACTTGGTTTTGCAGGTTGGTACAGAGGCAAGGAAACAATACATCAGGGAAACTGAATCTAAATAAGACAGATTTCTGGAAAAATATTAAAGGGATGTAAGCAAGGGAAAATTAATGTTGAGACAAAAACCAAAGGACACTTTGGAGATGTCAAGGGATCTCCGCAGTGAATGTGGAGAGAGCATCAGGAGACACTGAGCAAGGGATCGGATAAGCTCTGTACTCCTCTACAGTGTATTACTGAAGGTTTCTACCTATCTTTGAAGGGCTAGATCTTTATGCTATACTTGATTGTCATTTGTGATTGAGAGGCATGTTGTATCAGGTAACTTTCTAATGACCGTGACAAAACACTGAAAATAAAAGAACTTGATTGGGGCATGTGGTGGCATGGTGAGTGTATCTGTGCAGGATTGAGTGTCAAAATACTCCTAGCATGGTAGTCAGAAACCAAAGAGACAAAGGGTGGATTTCTCTTGGAGAGTATACTACTTCTAAAGGCTCAGTGACTTCCCAGTTGTGCTTCTCTAGGGACTAACTCTTGTCACAGCGGTCCTGAAGATAAGTTTATCAACCAAACGAAACACACATCTCATATCTCACATCCAGCCTGCATTCATTTTCATAGTTTTGTTTTGAAAATTATTTTTTGTGTTCCTTGTATTCATTTTATGTAACAAATCTTTCTAAAGCAACAGAAAGAAAGAAAGAAAGAAGAAAATGGTGAGAACTTCCCATTCAGAGTATGTTTTATTTAATTGCTTAGGCAGTTAAGAAATTCCTTGTAACAAGCTCTCAATATGACTACGTTTTGTAAAGCAGGGTCATCCTGTTGCAGGGAAGCCAGATTTCGTACAACACAGGCACTCTGGGAAGATTTCAGACTATTGTCTCCATTTCCGTTTTCCTTTCCTTTTTTCAGTTGCCCTTGGGCTGCTTCCTCTGCTTTGTCACCAGTTTTCCTGGTGGGAAGACCTCTTCCCCGGTTGACACATTATGGCCAGTCTATCCACTCAGATGACTGTATGGAGAAATACTAATGATAATCCAGGACAACAGCTTTTTTTCTCTTGCGGAATTTAAAAATTGATTGGAGGAACCGAGAGAATAAGAATGTTCATCATCTTCCCCAGGTGGTGTGTGATCCCTGTTATCTCCCTGGGATAGTTTCTGCTTCTACTTCTTTGCCCAATCCTTTAAACTCCAAGTTTTACTAAATTAATATGAATACCTGATATCTTCTTTAAAACTAACTTTTGCTTAGCGTAGTAATAAATATTATCTTGTGTTGTCAACTAAAGATCTCTGATAGGCAAAATTAACAGAAATATATTGGACTTCTCTTGACTTCTGAAAAGTAACTTGATGTTACTAATGTTTATTTCTTGTAATATAGGTATTTTAGCCCAAAATATTTGGGACTATCAAGTGAAATAATAATAAGTCCTCAGGCTAGAGTAATTGCTTAGATCTTGTGGTGACCATGCCTACAAAACGACTGTTCCAAACCTCAGTTTTAGTGTTTGTATCCTTCATATTATACACTAAATACATTACTTTAAAATTCATGGTCTCACAAAATTCTTGAAGCAGAGTATACCTCATCTTTCAAAATCTAGAACTGTGTGCTTGAGTTTAGAACATAGTTTAATTTATACCTAAATAATAAAATTCATTCTGCAAGAAGTTGTATTTGATGTTAAATAATATTTGAGGCTTTATGGAATATTTAAATTTATGATAAAATGTGTATATTTCTTATAGAATTATATTTTTTCTAGTAAGAGTCTTATCTACCACATTGCATACCTCAAATATGTGTACATATCTTCAAGCCTACAATACATATACACATATATCAGAAACTATATGTATACATGTATATAAATACACATATGAACATATGTTTATTTAATCCTATCATATATATTTTTGATTGTGTATACGCATACACATCTTGTTTGTACATTGTGTGCATGTACATATATGTGTTTATGTGCAGTAAGCATCACAATATTGTTTGTCTCTCTTTGGGAGAGTTGGGTGTTGGAACGTCATTGCTGGGTATGAAAGATGACAGAAGACTTTTTAGCCCTTTTATTATGCTTACCATAGTCACAGGGTGCTACATGAGATAAGAGATGAGCTATAAGCTCCTCTTTTAGTGTTAGCTAAATTTCTTGGTTCTGTTGATTATTTCTCTACATCAAACTTTTATATGATTTCTAATATATAAGTTTTGTCATACTAATATTTTTTAATTCCCATTCTTGCTTTTTGTTGAGTTTATTTTTGCCTGTATAATTCAAAAAGAGATGTTAGTACATACATTAACAAAACTAGTGTTTTGAGCACTTCTGATCATGAACATGTAGTGTCATGTGGAAGTAGTTGCTGTGGTCTAATGCAGTTTATGGATAATGAAATATTACCTTCAGCACAACAGCAATGTAAAATAGTTTGTTCTGATAAAAGGGATTCATATGTTATAAACATCTATACTTGAGTGCTTATAAATCCTATTAATTGAATAATGGCTCAGCTGAATTTGGTGATTTAAACAAGCTGGAAAAGATTTAGTTTTAAAGTTGATGACCAAAGTATCATAAAATATAGACACTTACTTTCTCCATTCTTGTAAAAGGAGTAGTTTTGTTGATCACATCCATATAAATTTTGAGAATAATCCTTTATTTCTAAAATTTGACAATTTAATTTGATTTTGAAATTCTATCTACTTTAAGAGTAAAAATAATTGAAAAAATTTTAATTTACAATTTTAATTTACTTAAACATTTTTCATTTATTTTACATATTGACTGCAGTTTCTCCTCCCTCCCCTACTGTTGTCCCACCCCCTTCTTCCCATCTACACCCCCATTCTTCCCCCTCCTCCTCAGTCTCTATTCAGCAAAGGGCAGGCCTCCCATGGGCATGAACAAAGCATGGCACCTCAAACTGAGGCAGACCCAGCTCTTTCCCTTGCTTCAAGGCTGGGCAGAATAATCCAGTGGGGGGAGCAGGTTCCCAAAAGCCAGCTAAGCACCTGATCTCACTGCTAGGAGCCTTACAAACAGAACAAGCTACACAACTGTCACACACATGCAGAGGCCTAGGTTGGTCCAATGGAGACTCCCTAACTGTTTGTCCAGAGACCATGAGTTCCCAGGAGGTCAGGTCAGCTGATAACAATTGAAATTTTAATACAAAACCAAATGCTTACTTTGTTCCGATCTGAAAAGAAGCATCCATGCCAATGGACTGACTACTCGTGAAGAATTTGTTTGCAAAACTCTGGTCAGTGTTAAAGGAACAAATGGAAATAATACAATGTGATGTCCACAGCACCACCTGGAAGGGCAGGCAACACCTCCAGCTCCTATGTCTCGCTTTTTCTTGCTTTGCAGAGCCAACAGTATGTTTGACCAAGGCCCATGCTCAAAGATGCATCTTTCTTTGTCTCTCTATCCAGCCTGAGGTGCAGCGAGGCATGCTTTTTAGTATGAGTGATTGCATGAGCTTTAAGTGTTAATATTCACCTCGTATTGAATATGAAATAACAGAAAACTTTCAAATGGCAGCATTTTTAAGGAGTAAGAATTTGTACAAAAACACTGGAAAGAGTCTACTAGCCAAATTTCCCATTAAAAAAAAAAAAAAAAACTAGAAATGCCAAATCTGACAAGAATGTTGCTACATCTTGTCATCTGTAGGGAAGAGTCCAAGTAACGAGACTTCCTAAAAATATCAAAGGAAGATAAAAGACAAATAATGACCCCTTTTATATTCTCTATAGCAGTGTAGTTTAGCAATCACGGTCTTTGTAAAATGCATAGCAATTTAAATATTGAACTGTATTTGATATATGCCATTTAAAATTTTAGTGCAAATTATATTTTGCTAAAAAATTTGTGTGATTAATGCCTTGATTTAAGCTCCCAATGCAGACTGCTGCTAGGCACATTCTGATATTATTTATTTTTATTAGTTTATAATATGTCAATTTTTCTTGCTTATCTGTCAACTCCCAGAAAAATACATAAATCAAAAATGTAGCAATGCAGACACTAACAAGGCATAATTATTGTAGGGTCTGTCCTCCTTTAAAGAAAAAATACAATTACCTACCACAATGCTGCTGGGATTAGGTCAGAATTTGCATAATACCTACTCATATTTTCTTAACAATTTTAATATCAGACAATGGCTTTTGCAAAACTGTAATCCCTTATTATTTTCCAGCTTTATTTTGAGGAACTAGAATAAGGATTTCAGTCAAAACAAGATAATTATTAGAATCTAACCCTCAGAAAACTTTAATTACTCGGTGGCATATAGTTAAGATTAGGTCATGTTTTTATGAATTGCTATATTTAAGGTAGCACAAGGCAATTAAATTTGCCTGAATGCAATTTTTGCAGTTAAATGTATTCATTTTTTCCTCAAATAGATATTCAATAGAAAATACTTCAATAATTCTTTGAGATTAAAGAAAACATTCTCCTTCAGTGTAATCTCTAAACAACAGTTCTAAGCGAAGTCTGATTAAGTAGTTAGAGTGCCAGCCATCAGGTGGTGATGAGAATTTGGAAAATGCTACTGCTATAAAATAATTGCTGCTAATGTGGAGGATTATGCAACACCCAGTAGCAGAAAAAGTAACAAATAGATCCTTTCTGAAGTCCTGCAGTCGGAGGTAGGATCTGGGGTTAAGTAACTGTGATATATTTATAGAGGGCAAGGGACCACCATAAAATAAAGCAGCAAATTGTAAAGAAGTCAATGTAAAAGAGAGGCCAGGGACTCGGGGTGTAGACATCATAAATTCTCATCGATATAAACAGCCTGTGGACCTCAGGAGTTGAGGTTTAGCCATAATTTCAGGGCTGACCTATAGGCCTTCTGCGTTCACAGGGCACACACGATCAAGATGCCATCTAAAGAGGTGTTAAAAAAGAAGGAAAGAAAAAATGTTTCAGATCTGTGTGATTTACACGTTTAATCATCCCCAAATCCATCCTGAACACAACAGCACCGTGTGGAGATGATATTGCTGTCTCACTAAGTTACATTTAATTCTCACCATAGCATATCTTATAAAGACAAGGAGTGAATCTTGTCCCCTCCACCCTCTTCTCAAGAAGGAAACTGGTGGATTTTTATGCATGACTTCTCAAAAAGCCAGTTTCCCCTTGCTCTATAGAATTGAGGCTTCTATGTTTACATGTTTTAATTTAAAATGCGTATTTTAAAACTTGGCAGACATGAGGAGTTCAGTGGTATAATAATCTTGTTCAGTGTATTAAAAGAAGCAATAAAAAGCTGTCAAATTAACACAAAGGACAACTATTAGGACTTCAGCTTATGAGAGTTATTCTGAAATTGGGTCTTGGAAAGAGAGCTTAGGTGGGGTGCTGGGAAACCTGAATTTATTATTCAGACGCATTGATTTTAACATATGTAGCACTAAAATTGCCTTTCAGATGTAAATTTCTACTTACTGTGCACATTATAGTATATTATATGTTTGTGTTATACATATATGTATATGTATAGATGTATAGATGTCCCTTTTTAGGTTCCCAGATGCATTTCTTTTTACTATTTTCACTCTCTACACATTTGTCTCTTCCCCTAAACACACACACACACACACAGAGAGAGAGAGAGAGAGAGAGAGAGAGAGAGAGAGAGAGAGAGAGAGAGAGAGAGAGGTGGTTTGAGATTCATTCACACGAGGTGTTTTGGTGTCCTGGAATGACTCTTCATACACATCCAGTTTTGACAAAACTATAAGATGTGATGTTCAACACGAAGCTCCTCTGAGCAAATTCTTGTGAATAGGCCTTCTTCTTTTGTGTCATTTACTCATATTTTTAAATTAAGGTCATAGAAAATATATTTCAGAAACAGTCATTGGAGTACTTAGTTACTAGCTTTTAAAATCTATTACTTTCCAAATAAATTATTAACAATTTACATAACAACTATTCTTAAGCTTATGTTACATATTTTCTTCTCTTTTTGCCACCAAATGAAATGAAATGAATGGATCAAGTATGAGCTGTCTTTCAACTGATAAAATTTACCAGGAATTCTCATGCCTGGCTTCACTTGGCCCTGAAAGGCAGGGCTCTTTCTTCCGCTAGGTTGTGCTGTTGTACAGGAAACAAGGCAGTCTGCTTTGTGCTCAGCTGCATAAGAATAGTGTGTTGTGAGGACCCTTGTGAACGCTGATACTCTGTTTTCCATAAGGAGAGAAGGAAAAAAGACCATGCAGAAAAGTGACATCTGAACATGTTTCCTTTATTCTCCAAGTCAGAAGCAATGTCTTAGATTCATGAGAAAGGACATTAAGTTTTACTTTGGATTAGTGAGACATTTTTAGGGAAGATGTTTTTGGTCAGCAGTCCCCACATTAGCGTAAAAAGTCAGGCATCCATCTGTATTTCTAGATATGTTTACCTTCATGAGAAGTCATAGAGATGCATTTCTAATGGCTTTTCTCCGAAACCTGGTGTTACTTAAATGTACAATTCCATGAAGACCGAGTATAGGTTTTCTGATTGGTGTCACATTGAGATGGCTTATGATGATGTTTGTCTACAGAACTGTGGTTATATCATCTATTCATCCCACTCTGGGGCCTTCTGAAATACTAACCTCATTATCAATGCCTGAATGAAGGAATGAAAAGAGGCAGAATTCTACCTTAGCGCCTATCTAAATTACTTAAGAAGGAACTATAGCATTGCCTTGTATCTGCTACAATATTTCTGTCTACATATGGGCTGTGCTTTATCAGGGAAATTGCTTACAGAGAATCTAGTAGGAGGAGGAAAAGCTACTCTTCTAGTTCTGGTGTAAATCATCAGGAATTTACGCTTCATGGATTAGCACCTCTTGTAGCCTTCATCTCTTCAGGGCAGTAAGCTGAGACAACCCTAATGAAGACCAGAGCTCTTAGCTACCACCATCACAAAACTTTCAGGGCAAACAGGTCATCAAAAAGACCCAAGTCTGGAACTGATTATTTCAGTTGGCTTCATATAAGTCTCACATTTGGTAATTGCTCAACTTCAAGGTTTTGAATATTTTACTAATAACTTTCAGCTACCTGATTAATATCTGATTGTGTAGTGGATGTGACCATGAAAAGTTACTGCATTTTCCAACCAAAGAGCAGTAGGAAAAAATAAAACAAGTGGCTTAAAAATGTACGTATTGAAAATATATGCAAATGATGTTTACAAATGGGCACAAAATTTAGAGACTAAATATTACATATGAAAAAGCTTGTCTCACTTGTTACAATAGAGGGCTTGCATGCTTGATACTCCCTTCAAGAGATGGCTTTCCCCACTTATTCCTCTTCATGAGGTTTTGCCTACATCTGAGTAGATCCGAGGCTCAGTATTTTTAAAAATCAATTTCTAGGAGACAGAACTTTGTAGTTTTTTTCTTCAGTATTTTCCTTCAGTGACACACTGTGGCCTTGACACTGTTGCTGATCTGGTCTTTTGACTATGACAGAAAGACATGGAAGTTAATATCCTCTGTGTACTTAAATATTTCCTGTATTATTTCTGTGGTTGCTTCCTTTTCAACAAGGCAATGTTTTAGCTTCTCTTTGTGTATTGCACAATGTTTAGATCATTTAAATATGAACAGAAGAACACTTAAAATAGGAGTGACTTTGCATAACATGTAAGTTTTCCTGGTGTTCATTTATGTGTATGAATCATCCTGCCTCTGAAATGGAACTAGTATTAAACTAAAAGTAACTTACTCAAAAAGAAGGAGGAGGAGGAGGAGGAGGAGGAGGAGGAGGAGGAGAAGAAGAAGAAGAAGAAGAAGAAGAAGAAGAAGAAGAAGAAGAAGAAGAAGAAGAAGAAGAAGAAGAAGAAGAAGAAGAAGAAGCCTAAAGACGTTAAGATATTTCCAAGTGAGTAAGGGATAGTTTCAGAATTTCCAGGCTATTATTTTGCTATTCTCATTATGTCAAAACTATTCATTTTCCTCTAAACCCTCCTCAGTCAACCATCTCAGGTCAACCAATGGAAAATGTCCACTAAGCACTTGCTTACTCAAGCATAGCAAAATTATACAAAGTAAAATGCAATTTAATTGCCCTGAAGACACATATGGCCAAATTAGGAAGAAAAGCAACATGCCCAGTCAGAAAACACATGAATGAAAGAGAAATCAGGCTAATATCATACAATATTTCCAAAGCTCTCAGAGACATCATCTTTGTGAAACCAAATTTATTTACAAGTTTAAATATAAGCAGTTCACTAAGCGAGTAACTCAACAGACATCTAAGGTCCACCTGACAAGCACTGGAAAGCATTAAAATCAAGGCATTAAATTCAGACTCCAAGCATTCAAAACTCATGGAAATACAGAATTCAGTAAAGAATTCGAAGAGAACAAAGATAGGAATCACTTGGGTAAGACTCACATCACAAGGAAGTGATGATTTCCCCCTTAAAGGATAAAAAAAAAATAGTACTTACCTGTGAAGGTTTTGATGGAAGGCAAGTTTGAAAAGATGAAATTTATCCCACAACCAATTAGACTTACTGAGGCAGGAAAATATGAGAGCATGTTGAGAAAAATGTAGAAAGTCCATGAGATCTGTAGTTGAGCTTTGGGCAAGTGCATCAACTGCTCTTCTAACTTTTTAAGGACAGGGTGTTTCTTAGGTCTCATTAGCTCTTTCTCATATACTATAGTCTTATGTGATCCTACAGGGCTATTCTAAACAGACTGCTGTGTCACCACCGTTCTATCAGAAGATCCTCTTTCAGTGTCTATAACATAGTTCATGCTAAATAAGCACTCATGTGGTTGAAATTAATTTAGATTTCTTACGGGCTGAGCAATACTTTAGAACTCTCAAGTGAGTCAAAATATATCAATATTAAATATGTTTCCCGACTATTACATATTTTCCTCTCTATCTCAAGTATTGATTCTGCTGTATTTCTTACTTGATTCATGGTATCTCAGCTGAATACAATCTTTATTAAATTGTATATTTAGAGAAATATATGAGTGATATCCAGATGTGTCATTTGTGCTCATGAATTTTATTCTCTTTTAAAATAGAAAGACTGATTTTTGTCTAAAATCTGAAAGAGTGATTTAATTCAAACATTTTATAAATTCCCAGTAAACACAATGTAAGTTATCTCAAAACTGGTGCAGATAATGTATTTACGCATTTGAGCAGAAAGACAACAACTAAGGTTTTGAGTATAAATTCTACCTCAACTGCAGAAATGTCAATCATGGTTGAAATATGGGTGTAGGTATTTTATTGATATAATGTATAAATCTGTTAAAGTCCTTGCAATTTTTAAAAGTTTTTTTATGGTTAGGTATAGTCTTGAACCCAAATCTATTTTCTTCACAGCTAAAGGATGCAAAGAATCAAAAAGCTTCATCCTTTAGAGGAGAAAAACTGCTAATTTAGTGGGTCAAAAGCAGAAAGGGCACACACATCTAAGGAACAAAGTGTAAAGAAATGTACAGTTCTGGCTATTTTTTTCTTCACTTAAATGTTCTTCACTGTGCTAGATAGATCGAATAACTGTTACTGACTTTGGTTTCTCAAGTGCCTTGTGTGGAATTCACAGGACACGTTTTAATAAATTTGGAAGTGTGGCTAATTCTCTGATGCTTCCAAAGCTGGGACATTTGCATGTCTGTAGGAACTAATGCAAAATTAATTCAATGGCATCTTTGGAGGTCTTTTGGCTTATAATGTTAAGTCAGGGTGCTTTGTTTGTTTACTTCTTTGTTTTCTACGTTAAAGGTTCTTTGTGTATTTATTATGGCTCCTGGTTTAGAGTTTTATGGGATTTATCAGTATTCAAATGTCTTGGGTCCTGCATGTTTATGCTTCTTGTGTTTTCTCTTTGGCCTTTTTATTGTTTGATTTTTTTCATATACAAATTCCAATTTTTAAAATTTATGTTATATTATTCCTTAGTTGCCTGTTTATTTTCTAATGAGAAAGGGGAAGGATATGCACTCTGATGGGAGGAGTGGTGGAGAACAACTGTGAGGAGAAGGGGAGAAGGAACCATAATCAGAATATATTGAATGAAAAAAACGTATAATAATAACAAAATAAAAATAAAAAGTACAAATAGTTGAAAAATGAGAAATATATTGCTGTCTTAAGAAGACATTTTTGTGTTCTATATATTAACTTAATTTTTTGAGATTATAATATAATTACAACATTTCTCCCTTCCTTTTCTATCCTCGACACCCTCATAGATAGCCCTCCTCATTTTTCCTTCAAATTTAAAATCTCTTTTTCCAGTCAATGTTATTTCATACTTATATATACATAAATATATTACATATATATTCCTAAATATAACCCCTTCAGTCTGTATATTACGTGTATGTGTGCTTTCAGTAGCCGTTAAAGTTTAAATTTGTTTATGTATCAACTTTTCCTCATTTAATCTTTGTTTAGAAATAATTGTTCTTTATAAAATTTACAATATTTACCATTAAACAACACAAGGGGCCCACCTATTTAGGGAATACTTTATTTGATTTTTATTTTTAGTTTACTGGAGGATTTTGCCATGGTATAATTGCTGATACAATGCCTGCCCTTAAATATTCGATGAACAGGAAGAGGCCTGGCAGAAGAGGCTTTGTGTTTCTGATCCACGTGTTACCCATTGGCAGTTGATAGAGAAAGCAAAGTCAACAACTTTGACAAACACAGTCCATTCACATTCTATGACATAACCTGGAATGCTGCTTGGAGAAAGTATGCAAGAAAAAGATCAGTGACCAGAACTCTGTGCTTCTTTATATCTGCTTAGTTCATATCTGAATAAAATACACAAAGAAAGAAAATTTTCCTTTTAAAGCAACTAGCTATTTATTGTTTTTACACTAAATTCTAGATCTGATTTATGTGTCCACACATGCATGCTTTACAACACAGTCATAATGATTAAAATTGCGGGATTAATAAATAAGGTAAGCTATCTTTTTAAAAGCCTACATAACTTAATATACTACACAACATATTTTTTTCAGTTCTGGACATGATAATATCACTACTCTTGTCAAAACTCTGACCCTGTGATTTCTGCCCATCTTTCAACTCTGATCATCATCCTTCTCTGAGGTCTTCCCTGTGAACCTCATATAAAATTTCTCCCATTTAAAAATACTCTATATTTACTATAGATACTCCTCCAATGTCTTTCTCAGCAGCTTTTGTAGGGAATAATAAGTTGACTGCTGGCTAGAAAATTAGCCGAAGGAAATATCTTTTCATTGTTCTCTTCTTTCAAACCCTTCCTTCCTCGTTTCCTTGAAAAACCAGTGAACATATCTAAGTTAAGCCCACATGCTCATCAGCGGAACAGCACACATATGACCCATTTCTGTCCTATCACGTCCATAGAATATGATCAAAGTTTCTCATTAGAATTCAGTGGGTAAGAGTCTGTGTGGAAAGTGATGTGCTTATCATGCATAGGAAGTTACTAGTGAAAATATTCCACTTATCTTTTCTCCATAACATCTCCCCGCTAGAAACATAAAAATATATAAAGTTATCATTCCAGGGATTCTGAGAAAATTAAATCATTTTAACCTCTTCCTTTTTGTGTTTCCTGGAGGGGGAAATAGCTGTAGCATCAACAAAATATGATCCTTTTTATTAATGCATTCGCAACTATAAAAATGATAAACATTCACAACAGGAGACAAGTAATGGCGACAGAAAATAGAAATAGAATCTTTTTAGCTTGAAATACTGTATTGGTCATACACTCAGACCATAGGGAAATAAATGTAGCTGAAATCTTAAATGGCATACTAAGTATATAATACCCTTTGCTTATAATTTCAGACACTAAAGTAGTCCATGTGATAACTAACTGGAGTGATAACATGATTTTTCTGTTTGAGATTTTAAAATTTAAAACATTATTTGAATTCACATTTTTAATAAAATTGTTTAACTGGATTCTTCCTGATTTCCCAGAGGATAGACATATTTATTAAAAATTAGGCTGAAATGACTTACATACTTATTGAATTTAAATGGAAATATTAAACATCCACAAAAGGGAAAATAGGGGCTGGGGCGATGGCTCAAGATTTAGAGACCATATTGTTTTTGTAAATCAGATGTAATTCCAGCTCCAGGGTATTTAATACCCTCTTCTGGACTCTATGGGAACCTACACACGTATACACATATCCACACACAGACACACACATATATGCATAATTTAAATACTATAGAACTAATAATCCTTCTAGGTAAGAGATGTATTTGCACACAGACACTGTTTTGTGCTGTGAGAAACATTGTTTATGGTGTTATAGACTATGCCTTTGATAATAAACTGGCAATGGGCTTGACCTTGGCAGCTGTGCTGTGTACTGCACAGGACAGTACTGCCATGTTAGACACTCCTTAAGAGAGCATCCACAATATTTCCATGCTTCCTTGTTATCTCAGAGAAAGCCCCTAAGATTTTTACATATCAGTAGACACACCTGAAGTGAGATAAATTTTGGCTAGATTGGAAACGTGGCAGTGTTTATAAGCCTTCTTAATATTTACTCATATTTAAATTATTTCTACCACTCTTGATGCTGCCCTGTAAAAACATCACTCACGGGGAGAATGGTGGGAGGGCTATGTAAGGTTACTTCAAACATTGAAATAGTTACACAGATATAAAATTAGAGGACATGTATGGAGGTCAAGTGGGATAGTTCAGCTGATAAAAGTGTCTGCCACCAAGTCTGACAACCCAAGATCACCTCCCAGGAGTCATATAATACAAGGAAAAAACAAGTTCCTACAAGTTCCTGACCTCCACATACATGCAGTTGCATGCTCTTGTTCATGTGTGTACACACACAATAAAATGTTATTTTAAAAAAATAACATTTGTTGCGACTTTGTTTAGATTCTTTTTAAATACTCAGACTCTCTAACACAAGACCGTGTTCAGTAGGTGACCATTTATGTTCTTTCCAAAAGGGCACAGAATCCAGACCTGTGCCCTCAGAATGGTTTCCAGTGTCAGATGCTACTCACCAAGATCTCAGCTACACCCTGCTTGTCTTTGATAAGCGCCTTCTCACCCATTGCTGTCTTCTTGAATGGTACTGGTATTTACAACAGCCAACTCAGAACTGATGCTATTGATTCAGAAAGAAAGGGTAATTACCCAGGTTTTGTACAGAGCAACATGGAAGCTGTGCCTCATAGACCTCTTCAAATTCCTGCTCAGGCTTACATTGCCCCATTCATCCAGGGGTGAACTGGGGATGGCAAACTTGGCAGCATGAACTTTTATTTGCTGACCCATCTTAGTAGCTCTCCATGTATATCTAATTTTATATCTTACACAAATTTGATTAAACTCAGTGCCCAAGCTCCATCAGCTACCATGCCACCCACCAAGTCCCTCTTGTATACTCAACATGCTCATCAATCAAACAGGAAGTGAGTAACTATATTAAAAGTAGGATTCCAAGATCTTCCTTCCATGTACTTCATACATATCTTGATGAATGGCTGGACGTTGTACAGAAATCCATAACCTCTTTTTTAGTCATAGGTTTACTCCAGATCTCCTAAGAATATTAAATTGCCATCCATCAAACTCTGATAATAGCTTAAAATTATAGAACATTATGCCACATCATGATATAACGAGTTCATGTTTAATATTGTTGGAACTGTATTTAGCCAGAGACCATAGACATATGCTCACTACCCACCCTAATATTCAAAGCATGACCTTGGAACTGTTTAAACTGGGTATTTGTGCATTTTGTTAATATGATTGTTTCCTATTCTCTTCAAAAGGGTTCCCAATGAAACTGTCATAATGAAAGTATTCTCTACCTACACCAGTCACAAATCACTCAGGTGCATCTGAGGAACTGTATTTAATGTTGCATTATTTTAGGTGATTGAAATTCAAACCCCTCCAAGTGGTAGTAACTCCTATTACACAATTCTGGACAGTGAACTGCTTTGTTTTGAATCTGGCCTGTACATTTTCTGTGTATGTTTTTTGCATAGCACAAAATAAGTTTGTTAAATGAATGGATAAAAGCAATGTGTAGAGAAGCAGATTCTAGGATTTTATAAAATCTATCTATGGAATGACTATCAGTAAGTCCTGCAAGTATCTTGGAAAAGGACATGCTTAGCCATTCTTGTTAGGAATGGAATGTGGGACTGTTTTGCCAAAGAGTACAACAGTTCCTCAACAAATTAAATCTTGAACTATGACCTGATCCAGCAATCTCATCGTTAGATACATATCTAATGGAAATGAAGTAGAATCTTGAAAGGATAAATGTCTGCATCTGCACCTTCACAGTCAGACTATTTCAATTAACAAAGACATAGAACCAGGCAAGGAGGTGAACATGATAAAGAAAACATGGCATAACACGGCATATATGCATGACAGAATACTATCCAACACTAAAAGTAAGAAAATCCTGTCAACCCTCGTGGAGAATGTCATATCAAATTAAATAAATGAGGCACATAAAGAGAAATTCTACATGGTTTCATATGCCAGATTGAAGTCACAAAGAGAAAGAATAGGAAAGTGGTTACCATAGGACTGGGCAGTTAGAGGGAGATATCAATAAAAAGGATGTTAGGAAAATTATAATCCAAAAATCTGCTATGTAATGTGCTGCTGGGAGATAATAGTATTGTAATGTGGTTGTGAAGTGTTTCTATGAGGAAGTTATATATGCTATTTAGCTCAACTTAGCCTCTTCAAAATGTATATATTAATGTATAATATAAATATTTATTTTGATAATTAGAAATTTCCAAATATTTTTTTCATAAGAGATTATCAGAGTATGATCATTTGTGTTTGGTTTGGTATAAGACAATGACCTAGGGACAGCTAATGATTGTACAGGGAGCTAGTTGTTTTTAATGGAATATTGTAAATTTGTTATTATCTAATATTAAATTGGTCACAGCAGAGATGGGTCAAATTAATTCTCATTGAACTCTGTTATATCTAATGTTTCAATAATAAAAATAGAGGGAGCTTTACCCAAAACTGCCCAGAACTGTTAGTTAAAAAAGTATTATTCTTAGGAAATTTATTAGGCTTTGAAGAAAAATAATAACTACACATCAAACTGAGGAATGTTATAGTGACAGTCGCTGAAATATAAAATATCCTCTGTTCTTTTTCTTATAGAATTCTCTTCTAGCTAAAGAGAATTCCAGGTGTAAAAAATGCCTTCTGCTCTTAAGTTCCATTGTGTCAATCAGTCTAATATTCTAGACTGCTTTGTTTCTCTGGAAGCAAAAGAATAAGGAAAAGTTTCCAGTTTGAGTTTATATTTGTTTACTTTATCTTTTAAATAAAGAAGAAGATTCCTAACGAATCTCATGGAACTCAATATTACTATCTATGGGCCTGAGAATCACAGTGCAGAGTGGGGGAGAAAGTTTGGTTCCAGTAAAGTAGAGGGCAGTGTCACCCTGTGAGTTGATTCGTCACAGAGCTGGCAAAAAGGATGGTTACTGGAGAGAGAGATTGCACAATTAGTCTCAGAAACGATACCTCATTTTCCATTTGCTCACACGGAGATCCACTTTGCAGAGTGTTTAAAACAGACCTATAATTCAATCTTCGATGAGCATCCGAACGACTTAGGAGTTCTTGAGCTTGTATTCCTCTTGATTTCTCCCATAGCAGACAGCTGGTATTTGAGTAGACAGATAATTCATTAAGATATTTCAGAAAGTGTTCCCGATTAGTAAACAGACAAAAGGGCTCACTTCCAACTATTCTGTCTACCTTCAATAAAATATTTTGAGTCAAACGAAGAAATATGAAAAGCAAAGGCTTATTAGATTTTAATGTAATACAGATATAGCCTGGAGGGTTAACTATTTTAGGGACTGTATGAGCTTTGAATACTTATCTTTGAGGTGCCATTTTGAATTCTTTTCACTTACTTTAAAGAATTTCAGGTCTGTTACCGCTTAAAGATTTTAGGGCAAAATAAATTCACATGAAGTTAATTTTCTTTACCCCCTAGGAGACTCATGTGATCTACAACATCTTTGAACATTAACAGGAACCCATTGTTTAGTTTTCTCCTTGCTACTGATAGCGTGGGCTTTGAAAATCTTGATGCTGGGCATAGATACTAAAGTTTCATGTTATTCTCTTCAAGATTTTTCTTCTCAGTGCTTAAGAATAACTTGGTGAATGTTTGAATAGTCAGTGATGACAGTTTCAGAAATAAAATCTCTTCACTGCATAATTACAGTCCTCCACCACTGTCTCCTGCTATAGACCATGTCCATTCATTTGTAATAACTCCATGATGCTTAAGCACATTCTGATGCTTCTAATGTGACAGTAGCAACTACTGAAATTGCGATTCAAATTGTGGCAAATTTACTTCGTTCACCAAACCTAAAATTACATTATCCTTAGAGAATGTTTTCATTGTTTACACAAACCACACTACATCCACCCATCTGTAATAGCAGCCTTTCTGTACCTGAACACATTCTACTATTAATTTCTATTCTTTGCACTGGAAAAAAAAAGAGACAGAAAAAAATACGTTTACAGGACACAAAACAGTCAGACGCTGATACCTGATCATGAAATGTCTTCCTTTACTATACCCATGGAACCTCTATTTGTGTGACTTCTTTTGACTCGGATTGAAATTCCCTTCATGCCCTATACAACTGAGAGACTCTATACCAATGACAATTTCTGATGACCTACAAGGTTTCTGGGAAACTCCTAATGGCTGTCATGCATTTCTTCTGACACTTTTTCCTTTCTTTCTTTTTCTTTCTTTTTTTTAATTTAAGGTATTTAACTGAAAACTAGGAGGAGACAGCAATTCAGTCAATGTGGTACTATATATCAATAATTAGCTATTTTTTTCTAGATATTATTTCAAGATGAGTGTGTTTGTGAAATGTGTCTATACTCTATATATAAAAAAGCTATGTGCTTTGATAACTAAAATAATCGTCTGTTCTTGATTCTTTTGAATATTATTTATTAGTTGGAAATGCAACAATTTATAAGTAGTAACATTGTATGTATGTATTGATCTCTCTCTATATAATTTAACATGTTTCTTTATATTTGTGATATAAAAATGTCATATTAAGTAATGCTTGTAATCCTTTAAATCTTGAATATTCACACTGTTGTTTGTCCTTCTTGTTTCTGTTTTGAAAATAACCAAGAGCTAGATGGGAAAGTCTATGTCTGCTCTATCTGGTTGACTAAGGACATTAATAGCTGAATTCACACAAGCTTTGTGAAAACTGTCATCCAGTTCTCCCCTAAAATATGTTTCTAAAAATGTCATGCAAAGAGTCTTACCCATTCATCGTGCTATTTTTGCAGCTTAGCTCCTGATACAGATCCCTATAGCCACTGTGAAACACACAACTCATGCACACTCAAACAATTTGAAATTGTTTATTGTTCATGTTTTTACCATGTATTACATTCAATCATTATGATTGTCATGTGAAATTGTCAAATAACTTAAGAATTTTGTGACCTTGCATGATATTTCATGCTATGTATATTATCATAATTTTAAAGAGTGTTATGTATTTTTAAAATATTTATTAAATATTCATTAAAAATAGATTAAGTACATAAAGATTTTGAGCACTCTTGCAGGCCTTTGCTATACAACAGTAAAGTATAAGGCAAGCTTACAGAATTTGTATCTTTTACCTCCCTTTCAATGTGTGTGCGTGAGTGTGTGTGTGTGTGTGTGTGTGTGTGTGTTGAGGTCTTGTATTCAACCATACAAGTTTAGAAACTGGTATGTTAAATTTTATTAATTTTTTTCTTGCACCTTTAAAGTTCATACTTCTAGAAATAAATGCCAGCCATGACAGCGACATCACTAATAACTGTGTTGTGCACATCAGGTCTTCTTATGGATGAACAGCTCTGTTTCCTTTCTGTTTTTCCGAAGCAATCATTCATTTTTCTCATAATATATACTTCCCTCATCCAGTTCAAAATTCCTGATGGCAGAAAGCATCACCCAATAAACACTTTCTTTTAAGATACTCTCATCAGACATTATTTTCCCCATAAGAAGATATTAATCCATTTTTAGGGCAGCTTAAAGATTAAATGACACCAAGTAGGTGGCATTTCCAGGCATGTTGTTGAAAGAGTGCTGTGTTTTTCTCTTTAATTTGCTTGGTAGCTCTTGCCTATAACAGTTAGTGAGCTTTTGTTATTTAGCTCAGCTCCACAAAGTCAGACAGAAAAAAATATATTCCTTAATCTATCTATAAATTATTGATGTTTATAAGAGCCCTCCTTCTTCAGACTAAACTTCCTGAAGCCCTGGGAAATTTCCTTAAGAACTAGTAAAACATTTCTTCACCAGACACAGCTCATGTGTCAAACAGAAATTTGAGCATGTCAGACAGTGAGAACTATCTCTCACTTGTGCTCAGAAAAATCAGGTGCTCACATATCACATTCTGGTCATTAGATGTCTGGGTGGGACTGTTTGGAGTGGAGACATTTTTTTAAAGGAACATTTAAACTACCCTGTTGACCCATCTTGAATTTTGTGTCCAAGACAGCCTTTATTATTTTTATGTGGATCTTTCTAAGAGGCTTCCTTCCCATATTCCACTTGTACAATTAGTTACTGAAAGAAAGAATGCTTTGCATGCCTTCTATTACAGCTCATTTTTAATTAACTAAGAACTGAGTGCTTACTATGCCAAATGCAGTCTAGACGATCCTCTAAATATAGACGTTGTAAGATAATGAAGGCACGGTCAAGTTTCTGTTGAGCTCACATTTGATTCCAGTTTTTAAATGCTTTATGTGACTGAATATACAGAATGAAGTCAGAAAAAAAATACAGTATGTAAGAAACTATTTTAACAACTACAGTAATCAATTCCTTGACAGATGATGCAAGCTTATACCAAAGATTTGTTGGATTATATTTTCTGCAGAGTATACACAAAATTAGTGATCAGAATTATCCATTTATCTACTCCCTTGTATTATTGTTCTACCGGATTAAAATACCACTCATAGCTAACTTCCAGAGATCAATTCTGCCTTTGCTACAACTGAACATCTGTCTAACTTACAATCACTCTGACAATATCTCCCTTTCTTTTCTACAAATAGAGCAGTAGAACTGTAATAGTTATGACTGTTTTGGCTACGTATTTAAAGATATTTTGAAAAATGAAAAGCTAATTTACATCATAAAAATGTAAATTTGAAGGATGACACAAACCAAAAATAATGCTTTGTTCAAAATGTAATGATTTGTGTATAAGGAATCTGATTTTCCATACATGCGCATGCTCATATGTAGGCATATATCTATTTAATCAGTATAAACCAAGAGAACATCTATTTAAAATAAACGGCAAATTATTCACAAAGTATTCTTATTCTATCTTATGGAAAAAAACTTGTCAAAACTAAAACGTCAACATAAGATGGGCATATTTGTTGATATTTCCTTAAAATTTATAGTGTTCGATGTTATTTTACCGTCTGAGATAAGCCTACTTCCTTGTTGACAATAGAAGAAAAGCCACGATAACAATAGCCCCTATACTTAACTCTGTATTAAGTTCGCTAAATTGTTAAACTTGATCTTGCTATTTCAAATACCTATACAAAACCTGCTGTTTCCATAAAAACTATCCGTTAGAATGAAAGATAAAATTGGTATGGCCAATCCTTAGATGGCTCATATTTTTTATATTCCCAAATATGAACTAAGAACAGATTTCTAAACGGCTTTACAAAACCCAGACCATTTACTACTGACAGCACAAAAGCCACACACATACAAATGAGTTCTTTTCTGTCATGACTAAATAGATTGTGAATTGTTTTCTTAACTTTTTTGTTTCTACTTTTCAATTTTTTCTTAACCATCTTCTTGTGTCCTGTTCTCTGTGTGTCCTTTCTTTGTGTCTCTTGCTACAGTTTTTCCTGTCTTTATTTTTGTTTTTTTAACTTTCTTGTTCCTTTTTTTTCCCTCTGAGCATCCCTCAGGCCCCTGCCACTCTGTGCTCTTCCTTGTCTTTTCCCCCTAGCAGTCTGATTAATATGCCTGCTGTCTCTTTCATTTTCAAATATTTGCTTCTCAGTTTAGGTTTTTCTTCTTTTCAGTTTATGATCTCTCTTACCTGAATTAAATTTTTATTTCACTTCTGAAAATGTATGTTCCTCTCTTTGTTTCTTTTGTACTAGAGTCTTGTAAGTTTCCTCTTTGACTTTAATGTTGTGTTCTACATTTTCCTGTACAGATTTTATTTTTATCATTTATTAGCTATGATATTATCTTCCAGTCAATTAATCATAGTGAAAACACAACAATAAAATTATTTAAAACCTAACTTTTATTATATTTTAAATATGGTGCTAAAGTAGAAAGTATACATTTCTGCTGTTATATTATTTAGCTGATCAAATGCACCCAAATACCTTTTCTGTTTATTGAGAAATTCGGCTGCTTTATGATGACTATACGTGGTGTTTGTCTTCAGTCACTACTTTCATGAGGGTCATTCTTTGCTTAAGAAATAGAAATTATATGAGTGACAAAGTCAGACAATTATTCCAGACTGTTCTTTGATGGAATTCATTCATTTTTTTTTCTTTTTGCTCTTGTCTGTTTGATTCAGAGAAATCTTAACACAAGCCACATGTTTGCTGTGTTCACGCCAGAAGGCTTTCCTTTGCTCAGTGGGTGCTCTGCCTCCCTTAAGGTGGGTGAGGGAGTGTGGTTGTTGATCTTGCTCATTGCTGCTTTCAAAGCTCATTCTTGCAGGTGACGCTCCTTTTATTGTTGCTGATGGAGAATTACCTTAGAAAATTTTGCAAATGAAAAAGGGACAACAGTATTGCTTCTGCAAATCAGAACACACTAATCCTATTTTCTTCACAAATGAAGCATTGTGTCTTGAGTCATGATCCAAACTGATATCAAAATATTTTCTGGGGGTTCACTGCTGATCTATAATGTATTTATAATAGACAAGACTGAAAATCCTGTGTGGCCAATTGCAAAGCATAGTTAAAGAATTTTAAGTCTTGTGATGGAATATATTTTAAAGTTTTGGCTTAAGGATTACTAGTGCATAAATGAGACAGAGCTTCCTTTTTCTTAAACTAAATTGTATCAAGAAGCATCAGAGATAAATTGTACCACATACACATTGTTGTAGTTCTGTTTGCCTTTCTGTAAATCCAACTATTTAAATAAGTGAGAAAATATGTAAAAGGGTGGATATTTATTTTTTAACTGTGAAAATTAAAATTAAAGCTTAGGGAATTATAGTGAGAATTTAAAGAGGCTGGTATCTTTAAATGGCTATATCTAACTGCACCACAAATTGACTGTTTACTTGTACTTTTCTGAGGCTGAAAGCACTGTGTTCTGCTGTTAAGAAGCACACACTCACACATCTGCACACGTCTACCAGAAAAGGGCTGTGAAGGACAGACATTGAGTAATGTGTAGAATAAGGACACAACTTTTGCAACACATGATTTTAAAATTGAGCAGTGCTCTTCATTTGACCAATGACAGTTCCCTAGGCCTATGAATATTGCTCTCTGTTATCATCTGTTAATATTAAAGCTTCACAATATTGAAAGGAATGATCAAATAGCTTTTAGTTACATATAAACTAAAGAACCTTTAGTTCAAATATTCTGAAATATTTAGTTATAGAAATACCTTGAAATATTCTGACTGTCTTTTCCCTCAGGAGTCAAAAATAGTGACAGTCTCCTAACAGATTATATAATAATATACACAAAGATGTCATCTATCTATCTATCTATCTATCTATCTATCTATCTATCTATCTATCTATCTATACATACATACATATATATATATATATGTGTGTGTTCATAACTCTGTGTGTGTAATTATGGGCTTCTATTTTTAAAAATTATTATGGAATAGAGTTTCAAATTCTTTAGTATTGCTCTTATAGGATAAATACTGGAAGTGAAATTCAAGGATTAATAATGAACATTTTGTGCCTTTATGTCCCTGTTTCTTTTCTTCAGCCCAATTCTTTAGTAACATATTTTAACATTATATTCTATTTATTTTCCTAAAGTATCAGCCCTATATTTAGATTGTATATTTTAACAACAATTGCTTTCGCCTCCATAATCTATCTGGTATGTTTCTGTTTGAAAAGGTTAGAATGCTTCAGAGAAACAATATATTCTAAACACTAACTACACTTCAGTCATCTAAGTACTGATGAGAACAAATTCTGAAGAAATGAAACATTTAGGTAAATACAATGAAAAATAGAGAGTTTTATTTAAAAACCTATATAATACACTTAAATTAGCTCAGCAATGTGCCACATAGCAAAGTATTTTTAATTTTTAATATTGTATTTCTTTAAGTTCTTTCTTTCTTTCTTTCTTTCTTTCTTTCTTTCTTTCTTTCTTTCTTTCTTTCTTTCTTTCTTTCTTTCTTTCTTTCTTTCTTTCTGCTGTTTCAGGCTTTGCTGATTGCTTCTAGGCTAACCTCCAACTTACTGGAAGTGTGAAAATGCTTTTGGGGAAAAAGGGAGAAGAAAGCCAATTTAGTGGAACATGTGAACATTTTAATCATTTACTATATTGCCTTGAATGTTGAAGACTTCCGAGAAGGCGGTCGGAGATGGTCACCTTGAGTGTCACGGAGCCCCTCATCCTATGTCTGAGTCAAGATCTGGTGTACCCTGCGATCCACCCTGCAGTAGTCTGCCACTCATGCCCTGCATCGCAGCTCAACTTTAACAAAGCAGCACTTCTGTTGCGGGTCTGCGGGGGGAAATGGCTCAGGGTCCCTGTCTTGCTCTGATGTCTTTAGTGGCAATGTACTCCGTGTGTTAAACCTGGCGGCAAACCATTAAAAGAGGGCACAGGAGAGGGTTGGTTTCATAAACTCGTTATTTTTCCATTTCCCTTCCTTCTTCCCTTCAGTCTTTTCTTATTTTTTTCCTACAGGAAAAACTACTTTTTAGTACTAGGTGTGAAAGGAGCACAGAATAAGAATTTACAACGATAGAAGCTGAATGGAATTTGTATCATTTTCCTTTCATGCTTTAGCCTTTGTCCCTGTAATACAAATGTCACAGAAGTAAGAATAAAAGATCTCAGGCTTTAGGATTGAATGATAGCTCATTCACATGACAATGACTCCTGCTCCGAGGACAGAACATTTCTCAGAACACAGCCATTCCTGTGGCAATGATTACAATGACAAGGAGAAATGGCGCAAAACTAACCAATTCTGTGATATTTATAAGAGATCTTATATAACTCCTTTAATGTGGTCGTATGCATTATATCAGCTAAAGGGGTAAAGTGTGGTATGAAATAGGAGGTTTCCCTTTAGTTCCAAAGGCAACCTTTTAAAAGTGAATTTTTTGCATGAGACATCTGAGGAGAATCTCTGCTTCTACCAGTAGGTGTCGCTGGAATCAACAGAAATACCCCAGGGGTTTTGGAAACTGATGTTAGGAGACAACCCCACGGGACACAATGAAAATAAAACATTTTATCCATGATAAATTTTGTGTAAGACAAATGAAGTAAAAATCTCTGCGTAATTTTAATTTTAATTGTCTTCACAAAGTCTGATAAGTTCTTCCCGTCGGGTGTAGAGTGCCTAGCGTACTCTGGGAGAATATGTCTCAGGAGCTCGGATTTTACGAACGTGCAGCTACTGGGTTTGCCTTCCCTGTTAGACTGAGATTTAGTGGATTTACTGCTCTCTTGCCAAGTAGCTGGGGCTTCTGTTTAACCCTTGCTTGGACTTTTCTTATTCTTTTTCTCCCCCAGATTTAGAATGAAGATGAAAAGGCTGCTAGGCAAAGCAGACCCTTGGTTTCCCACTTTTTCTAGGAGCCATGTGGGGCAGGGGTGGGGCAGCAGAGTGTTGAAAACAGTTTTTCTTCTTTGTTAGCCCTCCTGCTTTCTTCCACTGAGTGTCAGGAATTGCTGGTTTTGACATCTGTCACCCCATCTGAAATATTCAATATCTGTGAAATGCTGTCAAAGTGTGTGTGTGTGCAATCACACACTCCAACATTTTGTTCTATTGGGAAAATTTTGCAAACTCTATGACATAATAAATTGGACTCTCACTGCTAGCTTCTGTTTGGTATTTATGTGTCACAAAAACCACATTATTTTCACGTGGCAGTTCCGTAAAGGCCAATTTAAGCACTCATAACTGCCTCAGTTTGTTATGGACTCTTGCACAGTTTCAAAGATCCGCATTATATCGGGCAGCATAAGCAGAGAACCACGCATCCCTCCTTACCTGTCTTCTTTTTCCTACATTCTAGTGTTTCCACCCAGGAAGAATATCCCAATATTTGTAGTCTTAATACACTATCTCTATGTCTTTTCTGTAAATGTTAGATTATCCATATGAGCCCCCTAACAATACAACCTGATTAATTGGAGACAAATATATACATGGCTCAACTCTGTTGAAGTTTTCTGAGCCTCTGTATAGAATGGCATACCATATCCAATCTGACCTTAGAGGGGCCTTCTTAACATTGACTGAAATTCTGATAACCTGGCATGATATGTTTAGCTTGTCCCGAAGCTTGTCCTAAGAGTGTTCTGGTTTTTTTCTGTGTCCCTTGAAGTGCTGGTAAAGGTGACAGCCTCACAGATCCATTTTGTTCCAGTCTAAAAAAAAATCAGTCAGATCTCCATTAGTCCTCGTGGCTCCTTTGAACACCAGGCTTTTATTTCACACTTAAAAGAAAATCTGTCAAGAATTTTGCTCACCAAATATATCCTACCTACAGACGTCAGATGGTGGCGATTAGATTCTACATACGAGACACCCATTTAAAACATCCAATCTTCTGTCACTCTAATTCTATGCCTTTAAAATAATGACCACTATTTGCCACAGTTACAAAGCTCCATAGTCCACTTGGACGGAGTCTTGAGAAAAGGTTGGGTGTCAGAGATGTAATGTCAGGCATCTTCTATGGGAAAATAAGAGCAAGTGAGATACACATGTAGCTATTGTATTTTTTTTTCCTTTTCAGCATTGTAGGTGAAATCACACAGAACACTGGATGGACCTACTTCATTCCAGATGCAGAAGTAGGTAGCACACAAATAATTGTTTTCATTTAAATGTAAAATTGCCTACACACTATAAGAAAAAGATGTATCTGTTTGGGAGATAAATGCAATGAGGCCCCTTTAAGAGCTCTCTCCTGGGCAGCTTCTCTAGTCTCTCTGGCACATAAGATGGCCTGATCCTCTTTTCTGGAATTCTGTCAATTAGTTTTGTGTCTGCCACCCTAAAGTCTCTGAAATTGCTTATTCTGAGAGATTTCAATATTTTCTCAGATGACATTTCTTGATTCTCAACATAGGAATTCTTAGAAGTTTTGAATTCACTTTGTACATATAAATCTGGCAATCAAGATTTCCTGCAGTTTAATTTGCTTTCTGTTGAGGATTTAAATGATATTATCCCAAAGCTTTAGCCAACCACTTCCAGTCCCTAATCCGTGGCCTTCCTCCCTGGCAAAAGGCTGTCTCGGTTTTCTTGGTTTAGCTTAACCCTCGTGGTTAATCTCTGACTTCTGTTAAATTGCCATCATATTTGGAATCTGCAATTGTAACTTTTCTTTAAAAAAAAAAAAGGTCTTGTTCACAAAGGACAAAATGCCTAACATATATCACCCCCCCTTTATTTTTTAAATTTAACTAAGAACAGAGGAAGAGAGTCAATGCTAGGCGGCTCTAGGAATATCTTAACTGTCATCAGATCTAGAATGAATTTCAGTCAGGATTTTTGTCCTTTCATAACACATAAATTGCCCTTCTCTGTATTAGGATCTGTCTGTCTAGCGGACACATTTTCTGGCTATCTGGTCCTGCTCCTGCAGGGTCTTTCCTCTGTTCGCAACAGGAAATTCATTAAAATGCCTTTCAACCCTACAAAAGTCTATCTGGCATTGTTTGTTTTGTTCTTACTTAATTCCAGTTTCCTTCAGCTATGAGTTGTCAACAGATTCTGTCCCTTGCATCTTCAGGACCCTCTGGGTTGGATCTGCATGCTACAGAGATTTATACACCAGCATGTGCACAGCTCTGGGAGACATGCTCTGCTCAGCCACATATACACAGATGACATGCAGATCACTCGCTCTGCTGCAAGAAATGTTATACAAGCTCTTTTCAGTGGATCTGTTTATTTGGCTGGCTGACTTGATATAGGCAATTGCCAAATTTTTCTAAAATTGAATCCAGATAAGACAGAATTCCTTGTGATTGGATCTTATCCCTTGGTCGATCAACACTCTTCAGTCACGTTAGAAGTTGGCAACTAAACTCTAGTTTTGGTCTCCAAAGGGAAAACCTGGGGTTTATACTCGACTCTGCTCTGTCATGTATGGACTGTGTAAATATCAATATTAAACTGCCATATTTTCCTCTAATAAATACATAAGGAAAAAGGCAAATCATATTTATTCAAGCTTTGGAGGATTGGTTTCTGATTTCTAACTTTCATATAGAACACTGAATTTCCTTGTTAATTATGTAGGTATGAGAACCATTGCCTCAATACATATATTTCAGTACTAATATCAAAGAATATTACTGATAATTATCCCTTTATAAATGGCACATTGAATCTTATTTACTACCTATATACTGTTTTAAAAATCAATAAATTATGAAATTTTAAAAGAAAACATGGGGACCCTATCTTGCTCAACTAACTGCCTTACTTTGTAGAATATTGCAGGGAGCATTGCATCCTATTACAACAGAAACCTCAGTTTGGGATGAATTAAGATAAGCAGATATTTGATAATTTTATACCTGGCATTCAGCATTAGGGGACTGGTTGGAAGATTATTTCTTATGTCATAGTCACACTGACTTATAGATCATTATAGCTGAGATTATCCATGAATGCCAGTAGTCACGTGACAGTTGAAGGCTAATATAATTATGGGCTAATAAAAGATGTAAGAATTAGTTAATAAGAAAGCCTGAGCTAATAGGCCTATCAATTTATAATTACTATAGGTCTCTGTGCGTTTCTTTGGGATTGAACAGCTGACGGACTGTGTGGGACAGGAACCTTAGTCAACAAATGGTACCGCATAAAACCTGAGAGAGTTTGGGAAGTAATTCTAGACACAAAAGAACAGAGTTAAGTACGGCTTCTTCATAGCAGCACTTTTCTCAGGTGGACTCTGTTTGCGAGAGGCAAGTGTGTCTATTTTAAGAGAGGCTTCCTGACTCAACTTAGCTATAAAAACTTTGCAGTTTTTTTAAGAGGCCTCATCACAAAACACTGAAATGGTGTTTATAAATAGCTGACAGCATCCTTCTTGGTGGTGGCAGGGACCTTGAAATTCCATAGATTGTGGCAATAAACATGGTTCCCACCAGTACCTCCACCATGAAGTCTAAACTCTCAGGAAGCTAAGGAATGGGATGGATCCAGCAGTCAAAGCCACAGCTTTAATCCTAGCCATATTGCTTAGCAAATTAAAGACTCATGTGGTCAGAAAAAGAGAGATATACAGTAAAGATGGATTCAGATGCAGAGAATCTCTGAATGGATTACACTATGTTTCAAAAATAAAGAGAGATTTGGGAAATAAAAGGAAAAGGATAAAATCCTTTAAGAAGAGAGTAGTTGGGTGTGATGGCACACACCTTTAATCCCAGCACTTGCTAGGCAGAGGTAGGTGGTTCTCTGTGAGTTCAAGGACAGCCTGGTCTACAAAGTGAGTTCCAGGACAACCAAAGATACGCAGAGAAATGCTGTTCTCAAAAAAATTAAAAACAGAAATAAAAGAAATATAGTTTAAAATCAAGCCACATAAAGATGGAAAATACGCAGAAAATACAAATACTGTATGTTATTGTATTTTCTTTGAATGATTTGATGGCTGAGGAAAGAACAACAGCTGCTAAAAAACCATTTGATTACAAATGCTGCCGGATTAATACAGCATATATATTTTGAAAATGATTTGACTTCAAAATTTAAGTCAAAAGATATGTTATTTTGGATAAGAAGTTTTGCTTTTATCTCCACAGAAAATGACAGGCTGTGGATTCATTCTGGGTAAGAAAAATCAGGTTTGATGAAGGAAGATCACCCTGAAAAATCTCTGATAGGAGTGGATGACCCAAATAATTCAACATTTCAGAGGACCTCTGTTGGGGTTTCCTCTGAATTCTACATCCAGAACAGCCTAAGATGATCAAGTCTCACAGAATATTTCAGTCCAGACTTAACCATAATTTTAAGTTTCCCTTAGGTCCCCATAAGATCATTAGCACCCCCAATAAGCAGGAGTTATCCTCAAAAACTATACCCATATTCCCAAAATATTGGCCAAGCAGTTTATAATAACGTAGGCCTCTGTGTATTTCTTTGGGACTGAACAGCAGCAGGACTAGGTGGGATAGAAAACTCTGTCAACAGCATGTGACCAGTGATCATGTGCACCTTTAAACAGAACTTACATTTCAAGTAAAAATGATCTCTCCTCAAGTGATATTTAATGATGCCATTTAATCAGGGCATAGGGCTATGCAAATTCTGCCTTTATTCCATATTTTGATCCAAAAGATTGTATCTACAGGCAGCAATATAAGATGTTCAGTCTGTAACCACCATCTAAATTACTGTCTCTAAAAAAAGCAATCTCTGTGTAAATTAAATGAGACTTTTTTTTCTTTTTTTATTGTCTTTTTTTATTGAGAATAAGAAAAAAAAAGTTTCTGCCTCCTCCCAGCCTCCCATTTCCCTCCCCCTCCCCCACTCTTC
>NW_026068036.1:201462-226011 GCF_014885135.2 Alexandromys fortis
GCGGTAAAAAACAATGACTTCTCGAATTTTGCATGCAAATGGATGGAAATAGAAAACACTATCCTGAGCGAGGTAACCCAGACCCAAAAAGATGAACATGGGATGTATTCACTCATAATTGGTTTCTAGCCATAAATAAAGGTCACGGAGTGTATACCTGGTGAACCTAAAGAAGCTAACGAAGAAGGTGAACCCAAGAAAAAACATATAGTTATCCTCTTGGCTAAGGGAAGTAGATAAAATTGCCGGGGACAAAATTGGGATCTTGGGGGTGGGGTGGGTTGGGGATAAGGAGGGACAGGGAGAGAAAAGTAAGAAGGGGAGGACTGGGGGAACTTGAGGAAACAGGAAGATTGGGATAAAGGAAGGTTGGATAGGGGAGCAGGGAAGCACATATCTTAGTTAAAAGAGCCATCTTAGTGTTGGCAAGAGACTTGAACCTAAAGTGGCTCCCAGGAGCCCAAGGCGATGTCGCCAGTTAAATGAGACTTTTAAGTGAATTCTTCTTCTAGACACATGAATGTCAACAGCTAAGAAAAAAAAATGGAAACTAAAACAACCCCACTTTAAGCCTTTTTTTTCCTTTCTCATCTACCAAACAGGTAATAAACTTCAGTGACTTGCTTTCAACCCAGAAAGTTGTAAATCCATGATCCAAATACCCATTTGCATAGGTAGCATGAAAATTACAAGGATAGATTGATCACATGGAAAGGGTCGAAATAATAAAAAACTTGGTTGATAAAATTTTTATTTTTAAAAAGAAAACAGCTATCTTTCTTCATTTTTCATACAAATCCCAGTTCCCATTCCCTTCCCTTCTCCCATTTCCTCCACTTTTCTCCCCACCCCCTACCCACTCCTCAGAGAAGTAAGGTACATTGCATTAAGAATGTTCAAGGCTCATTCTACTATATCTGTGTTGAGCAAGGTATCCTTCCAAAGAGAAAGGGGTCCAAAAAGGCCAATACAGCAGTAGGGATAAATCCCGGTGCTGCTGCCAGTCTCTTTTCAGTCTGCTACATCCATACAGCTTTCAGTTACATTCAGAGTGTCTAGTGTGGTCCTATGCTGTTTCCTTCCCTGTCCGGCTAGCGTTGGTGAGCATTATCCCAGGTAAACTGTTTCAGTGGGTGTCCTCATCGTGGTCTTGACCTCTTTGCTCATGTTCTCACCCCTTCCACTCTTCAACAGGACATTGGGAGCTCAGCCCAGTGCACTACTGTGGGTCTCTGCCTCTGTTTCCATTAGTTGCTGGATGAAGGTCGTATGATGACATTTAAGACATTCATCAATCTGACTGGCTATAAGGCAAGGCCAGTTAAGATATCTTCTCCACTATTGCTTAGGATCTTAGGTGGACTCATCTTTGTGGATTCCTGGAAAATTCTCCAAGTTCAAGGTTTCTTGCTAGCCCCATAATGGCTCCATCAATCAAGATAACTTTCCTTGCTTTCCTCTGTCCTTCCTCTATCTTGACTATCCTGTTTTCTCAAGTTCTCCTCCCCCTCTCCTTCTCCCTTCCTCTTTCCCTATGTCCTCCCTTCTTCCCCCACTCCCATGCTGTTACTGCAAGAGGCTGTTTGTTAGTTCCCAGCTGTTCAGCCCCAAAATAACCACAAAGAAACTGTTTTAATTAAATCAGTGCTTGGCCCATTAACTCTAGTTTCTTATTGGCTAGCTCTTAATATTAATTTAACCAATTTTCATTCATCTGTGTATTGCCACATGGAAGTGGCTTACTGGCAAAGTTTTGACATGTCTGTCTCTGGCAGCAGCTCCATGACTTCTCTACTCTGCCTTTTTCCTCTCAGCATTCAGTTTAGTTTTCTCTACCTAGCTCTGTTATACCCTATAAGTCCAAGCTAGTTTTCTTTATGCATTAATGGTAATCACAGTATATAGAGGGGAAATCTCACATCACCTCTCATTTTTTGTTGAAATAAAAAGGAAGGTTTTAACTTTAACATAGTAAAATTACATATAACAAAACAGTTATCAAACAAAAAATATAGATACAATATTTATATCTACTTTATCTTTTATCATAACTAAAGAAAACTATAATTATAAGTATAAATTCTTTAACTCCATCAAAGACCTCTGAAGGATTTAGGGTCTGAGCTGCCAGGCAGCTGGGAAAAAAGCAAGCAACCTTCTACTACAAATTGGTGCTGCAACATGTTTGACTAAATCCACGTAATGCCTAAGGAAGCTTATAAAGGAATCCTAGACACAAAAGAGCACAGTTAAGTATGGTTTAGTAGTGGTATTTTCTTGGGTGGGTTTTGTTTGCTAGAAGCAAGCAGAGGCATGACTCCTTTAAGAGAGATCTTACTGATTCAGCAATAGCAAAAAAATCCACACTGTTTTGAAATGCTGGCTTTCTGGGCCATGCTGCCAGTGTGACCTCTGTCTCTTTCAGTTGGGTGAGCATTTAAACGGGGTTTGTGAGCAGACTGCTACAACTTGCTTAATTGCAATGTAGACTGGCTGTGTGCCTGAAAATGGAACTTTGAGCATGGCTCTCAGAGGCAATGAATAGCTCCACCATGCTGGACTAGGCAGAAAAAGCAGGCAGAGTTGAATTACCCCTAACAATGCCACAACATAGATTTTTATGAAGCACTTAGCATTTTAAGAAGCACTTCTGGTCAGAAAGTAATTACAGATATGCAATAAAGACAAATACAGATGGAAAAAAAAAACTCTAAATGGGTCACAGTGTTGGATTAATGTATGTAGGCTTGGGAGAGAAAAGAAAAAAAAAAGTATAGACAGTTATAAAAGGAAGTAACTGGTTCAAAAATAGTGAAACAAAGTCTTTAAAGGGACAGTACAATCTTAGATTAAAGGAGTAAAAAGATAATAAGCCACATAAAAATAGACAGTCTGGATTATGTATATTACTGTATTTTCTTTGATTTTTTTTGATTGTGAAGGAACTAAGAAATCAACATATCTACTTTGAAGCTATCTTGAATTTAAAATTTGAGTCTACAGATATGTTGCTTTGGAAAAGATATTCTTTTTTTGTTTCCACAGAGGATAAAAACCTGTGGAATCCTTCCTGGCTATTGTGGTTTAATGGACTAATACCCCCTGAAAGGTTGCGTTGAACTCCCAACAAAAAATTACTTTACCCAACAAAAAGCAGGAAGCAGTTTGAAGAGAACTACACCCAAATCCCCAAATATTGTTTATTAATGCTTGTTTATATTTAAATGTTGATATACTATTGAGATTTGCATTGGTATGGATCTTGGTATATTTATTCAAGTTTAAGGTCAATTTTAGTATATGTTTATTTCTGCTCTTGATTAAGATATTGTGTTTGTACAGCTCATTTGAAAATGTGATGTATATTTAAGAAATTACAGGTTAATAGATTGTCATATATAATAGTCAAGCTTGTAGTCAGGTGAGTTAGGTTTTCTAGATATACAGAGATACATTTCAGATGGATAGGAATTCTTCAAATCTTTCAAAGAACTTCAGAATATGCATTTATGTTTTAAGAATTTAGGACTTGCTGTGAGGAATAAGGTGGAGTCAAAAAGAAGCCATAAAGCCATCTCCAGAGACAGACATGCTGCAACATTGCTGGTAGGCCAAAAGCCTCGTGGTAAGAGGTGAAATAATGGAGATGGGTTAATTATTAAAGTAAGAGCTAGGTAACAATATGCTTAAGTAATTGGAAAAGCCATGATTTAATTAATACCATTTCTGTGTGGTTATTTTGGGAGTGTGGGCACCCAGGAAACACACTAGCAGCCTCCTACACCATGCTTCCAATTTTCTCAGGAGATCTTGTCTATTCCCCTTCCCAAGTTATCTATATATGTTTTTCCTTAGGGTTCACCTTATTACTTAGTTTCTTTAGGATCGTGGCCTATACGATTGTTGTTCTTTGCTTTAAAGCTAGTACCCACTTATGAGAGAGTACATACCTTGTGCTGTAGGAATTCCTACCACCAGTAGCCTTTAAGTTACCTGCCCACTTGGGCATGGCCTCTTATACTATATATGCCAATGAAAAGCACATGTTTGGCCTCTTTCCCAGCTGCTGGATTCAGTTGCTGTTCCTTGTTTGAGCAGAGAATTGTCATCTGTGAGTCTACCCCTAAATAAATAACCCTCTATTATACTCATTTCTGAGCTAGTGTGGGATTTCTTTTAAGAGTCTTTTTTCATCTAGCTCCCACGTGGACGTGGACTCCACACCCAAGAGGTGTGCCAGCTTAAAGGCCTAGATTCACAGCCCAGAAAGACTCCCTTTCTCACCCACTTGATTGCTTTTACTTATGTAGTTTTCATGTAGAACCTCTGTTACAGTGGAGCTTACTGCATGCAGTGACTTGGAAATTTCCCAAGGGTACGCATGCCCCCCAACCCCACTGTCGCATTCCCTGCTGCAGCTCTCTGTCATGTGGGTGACTTGCACAGCTTCAAGTTTGTGCTCCCCAAACACAAGTTCTGGGCTTTTTTGCTTCATGTATGGAATTGATTTAATTGCTTTTAATTTGTGAAGCAAAACATATTTCTCAATATTTAACCAGTACCAAGGTGAGAAAGTCAAAGTGGCTCAGGATTGTTGATGGCACCAGGTTGTGCCATTAGTCGCAACTCTGCAACCATGACACCTGCTGGGCAATAAAGATTATTACACCTAAAACGATTTACCACACCTTCTACTAGGTAAATATTTTATTAATTAATAAATCAATTAGTGATCCTAGAGAAGCTAAATAAGAAGGAGAACCTAAAGAAAAACATATAGGCATCCTCCGAATATTAACCTTCATCAGGCGATGAAAGGAGACAGAGACAGAGACCCACATTGGAGCACAGGACAGAAATCTCAAGGTCCAAATCAGGAGCAGAAGGAGAGAGAGCACGAGCAAGGAACCCAGGACCGCGAGGGGTGCACCCACACACTGAGACAATGGGGATGTTCTATTGGGAAGTCACCAAGGCCAGCTGGCCTGGGCTGAAAAATCCTGGGATAAAACCGGACTCCCTGAACATAGTGGACAAGGAGGACTACTGAGAACTCAAGAACAATGGCAATGTGTTTTTGATCCTACTGCAAGTACTGGCTTTGTGGGAGCCTAGGCAGTTTGGGTGCTCACCTTACTAGACCTGGATGGAGGTGGGTGGTCCTTGGACTCCCCACAGGTCAGGGAACCCTGATTGCTCTTTGGGCTGACGAGGGAGGGAAATGGGAGGCGGTGGCGGGGAAGAGATTATAAATAAATAAATAAATAAATAAATAAATAAATAAATTAAACTTGAATGTTATATAATGGCAGATACTATTGCCATTGAAACTTCTAGTAACGTTTTTGCTAATACTATGGGTTATATTCTACAAGGCTTATATGGTTATTGTGATTCATCCATTTATTACATATTGGGACTCAGAAATAGAAATGTATTTTGCAATATACCATTGAGTAGAACTCCATTCTTTATCCATTCTTCAATTGAGAAGCATCTAGGTTGTTTACATGTTCTGGCTATTGCAAATAATGCTGCTATGAATAGAGTTGGACAAGTGTTCTTGTAGTATGATTGAGCACATTTTGAGTATATGCCCAAAAGGGGTATTGCTGGATCCTGAGGTGGGTTAATTCCTAATTTTCTGAAAAAAAAAAAAAAAACTGCCATTCTGATTCACAGAGTGGTTTTACAAGTTTGCATTCCCACCAGCAATGGAGGAGTGTTCCCCTTAGTCTACATCCTCTCTAGCATAAGTTGACATTGGTGTTTTTGATCTTAGGCATTTCCCTGATGGCTAAGGATGTTGAATATTTCCTTAAGTGTTTTTCAGCCATTTAAGAATCCTCTGTTGAGAATTTGCTGTTTAGATCTCTATCCATTTTTTTCATTGGATTTCTTGGAATTTTGAAGTCTAATTTTTGAGTTCTTTATATATTTTTTATTTCAGTTCTCCGTCTAATGTGGGGTTGGCAAAGATCTTTTCCCATTCAGTAGGCTGCCTTTTGTGTTATTGACTGTTTCCTTTTCCTTAGAGAAGCTTCTCGGTTTCAGAAGGTCACATTTATTTATTACTGCTCTCAGTGTCTGTGCTACTGGTGTTATATATAGGAAGTGGCCTCCTGTGCCTATGTGTTCAAGGCTACTTTCCACTTATTCTTCTATGAGATTCAGTGTTGTTAGATTGATATTGAGGTCTTTGATCTATTTGGTCTTGAGTTTTGTGGATGAGGATAGATATGGACCTACTTACTTTTTTCTTTAAGTTGACATCCAGTTTTGCCACCATTTGTTGAAGATGCTTTATTTTTCCCATTGTATAAATTTTTTATCAAAAATCAGGTGTTCATATGTGTGTAGATTAATATCAGGGTATTCATTTTGATTGTATTGGTCAACCTGTCTGTTTTTATTCTAATACCAAGCTGTTCTAATTACTATAGCTCTATAATAGAGTTTGATGTCAGGGAAGGTGATGCCTCTGGAAGTTCCTTTACTGTAGAGGATTGTTTTGACTATCCTGGTTTTTTTTTTTTTCTTTTTCTTTTTCATATGAAGCTGATTATTTTTCTTTCAGGGTCTGTGGAGAATTGCATTGGTATTTTAATGGGGATTGCATTGAATCTGTAGATTGCTTTTAGTAGTATTGCCATTTTTATTATGTTGATTCTACCTATCCAAGAGCATGGGAGACATTAACATTTTTTGATAACATCTTCAATTTCATTCTTCAAAGCCTTAAAGTTCTTGTTGAAATGAACTTTCACTTCTTTGGTTAGTATTACCCCAAGATATTTTACATTATTTGTAGCTAATATGAAGGGCGATATTTCTCTGATTTTTCTCAGCTTCTTTAGAATGATAAATAATTATTAAGTGGTCATATGCTCATTAAATATAACTTATATATTCTTAAATGGAAGGATTTTTTGGACATAGTTAATTATAACCAAAGAACAACATTGATTCTTTCTCCCCATATTAAACTAACATTAAAAGTCATTTTAAAAGCTACATATGGAACCCAATTTCATTTTAAAAATCCTAAATTACATCTTATTTGAAAGGAATTTAAATGAAGTCAGCTTGTAATAGTGGATGGATTTTATGTCCCAGCTATTCATCTTATGGTACTAAGTAAAACCTCCAGTGCCAAGAATGGATTGTATCTTGTTGAGTCAAGAGCCAAAGGTATCTCATAGACTTTCAAAATATAAGACTGTTTGTTAGACTCTGCAACCTGACACTATGACCATATTGCTGAAGATATTCCTTGCTCATGTTATCAACCATGAGGAAATTAAGCAGTGCCTAACTAAAAAGTTTACCCTATTGACAAGTGTTCATGGTCCTTAAAGGCATTTTATGTGCTACAGAAGGAGAAAGATCTATATCAGCCAGCTACAAACCCTTCCACAGCACCCTATCTGCAAGACATACTGGTGTAATAGTAACAACATATTATGTGAGCAATCAACCACTTTTTGATTAGATTTAGGCCTTACTCCATGAGATGGGACTCAAAATTAATCCTGTTAAAAGGACTAATAACATAAGCCTATAAATGGTCATGAGTCCTACTACTATTTTTTTCTGCTAAAGAAACGTAGCAATAATAAGACTATTAAAGACATATTATAACTTTTATCTGGTTTGAAAGAAAATGGCCTCTAAAATGGAGTAGCACTATTAGAAAATGTGGACTTGTTGGAGGCAGTGTGTCACTGTGAAGGTGGGCTTTGATGTCTCTTTTGCACATACTTCTCTCAATGTGACAATCTGCTACCCGCATATCAAGATGTAGCTTGCACCATGTTTGCCTGCATACAGCCAGGCTCCCATCTATGATGACAAGAAATAAACTTCTGAAAATATAAAACACCTCAATTAAATATTTTTTTTTCTTTATAAGAGTTGCTGTGGTCAAGGTCTCTCCTCACAGCAATGAAACCTTAACTAAAACAGAACTTGGTACCAGGAACTGGGATATTGTTTTGGTAAGTCTGACCATGCTTTTGTTTGGGGAAATTGATACCTTGAGTTTGGAAAGCAGTGGAATGCTGTAAGCATTGCTTAATGGGCCGTAATAGTAGAAGCATAAAAGGCACTGCTATTAAGAGTTATTTGAATTATTGATGACTGGTTAAGATGTTTCAGAGGAGAAGAACTTTAGTATGTTATTTAGAGATAGTCCTTGTGTTATTTTGGTGAATTCTTTGCCCTTGTCTGAAGAGTCTGCCTGAGACTAAAGTGAAGAATTTTGATAAATTTAGTTGGCAGAGAAAATATCAAAACTGTCTAGTATAAACTATTGTGTGATTATTTGTAGTAACTCTTATTAAGATTTTATAATGAAAAGGAGCATGTTGAGCAAATTAAAAAGAAAATATTTAGAAAAGGGGTACTGGAAGTAGAATAGTGATAAGTCCTCTTTTTAAGGAGATAAGCAGGTTTTATTTATTTATTGTTTTTAATTTATTTATTTATTAAAGATTTCTGCCTCCTCCCTGCCACTGCCTCGCTGAACATAGCGGACAATGAGGACTACTGATAAGCAGGTTTTAAATGCAGACAAAAGCCAGTGGTGAGCTCAGGGTAAATCCCACCCAGCTACATTTTCAACTAGTGAAAAAAAAAACTAAAGACAATCTTAGAGCCAGGTGTGGTGGTTCACACCTTCAATCCCAGCACTATGAAGGTAGAGGCTGGCAGATCTCTGAGTCTGAGGTCAGCTTGGTCTAGAGATCCTGTTTCAGGATAGCCAAGATTATACAGTGAATAACAGAAAACTGGTGAATATGTAATTGAACAAGGGACCATGTTCCAGAATCAGTAAGCAGCAGAACTTGTCTGCTTCAATCATGTAGTTGAAGAGCTAAGGATAGAAGAAAGAGGCAATGGAATTTGCCTCTGTGAATAAGGAAAGTCTCTGAGACCAGACACATATCAGGTGTGTCCCTGAATGGAAGCCTAGAGAGGCCATTGTATGAAGCTCTAAAGTTGAATCTTGGATTGCCTTGGAGACCACAAGACGTTATAGATGCCAGAGTCATGGAACAAACTTCTAACAGGGAGTAGAATCAGTCCAAGAGAAAGAAGTGTGTTACAGTCAACAAAGCTGAAAGGAGTTGAAGATCTGAAGAGTATTTTGACATCAGACATGGAGATGCAGGGTTTAGAATTTGCCCAGCTTGTTTCTGTTCATGCTTTGGTCTAGTATTTCCTTGCTATACTCCTTTTACTAAGTTTTGGAATGGCAATGTATACCCTGTGCCATTATGCTAGAAGCATGTGATCTGTTTTTTTTTTAATTTTTATTTTATATTGATTCCAGTTAAGAGATTACATGGCTTTAAACTTTAAATCACTGTTGAAACTGTGATAGATTATAGGATCTTTTGAAGTTTGACTGAAGAAATTTTTGCATTATAATATGGCTGCAAAACTTTTGGAGTCAGGATGTGGAATATGGTGGTTTGAAAGAAAATGGATCCCAAAGGGAGTGGAACTATTAGGAGGTGTGGCCTTGTTGGATGAAGCATATCATTGTGGGAGTGCCTTTGAAAACCCTTTTGATAATGCCCTCAGTATGACACTGAGCCCACATCTTGTTGCCTGCATATCAAGATGTAGCCAGCACCATGTACTCCTAGCCATGATGACAATGTACTAAACCTCTGAAAATGAAAGCCACCCCATTTAAATACTTTTCCCTTATAAGAATTATCAAAGTCCTGGTGTCTCTTCACAGCAATAGAAGCCCTAACACACACAACCATAGAGCAGAAGATAACACAACCCTCATCAGAAGTTTCTCCTTCCACTGCATGGTAATGAACACAGAGATGCACAGGGTGACAATATGCAGAGAGTGAGAGAGCCTGGAGCACCGAACCCTAGATGGGATGTCCTTAGCAACTCATTTCCTTCAAGGCTAAGGGATCCATGCAGAAGAGACACAGGAAGATTTTAGAAGATAGGGGTGGTAGTTGACTTCAAGAAAATAGTCTTCCAGATACATTAGGATTTATAAACATATGAACTCATGGAGATTGTCACTGCATGCACAAGACCTTCACTAGTTCAAACCAGATATAAATCCCAATACTGAGAAGAAGTGGACACAAAGACTGACCCCTAACCAAGAAGGTATTTATTTGCAATTGATACCTTTGCTGGCAAAGGGAAATTCAGTTTTCTCAAATATAGTGTGTCTGGGTATATCAACCACACTTTATGGTAGACCCATGATCAGAAGCATTTGGCCAAAACAGAAGAGAATCCTAAGGTTTTTCCTTTTATTTTTAGTTTTGCTATTTTTTGTCTTATTTACTTTGGGTGGATACTAATGTGGAAACCATCTGGAACAACTTGGGTGAGGCTAAAGGCTATAATAAATATGTATTTTAAGTAAAAATATTAATTAAAAGAATCAAAAGAGGATCTGAAGAATATATAACATATCAAAGTCCATTGGGGAAGTATAAAAAATACCAATGAGCATGACTTTTTATTTCTTGGGTACCTTTAGAGGAGACTTATAATTATTAGTATAAGAATATAATATAAGGGCACACCAAAAGTTTAATAAAATTATTATTTGTAAGAAAGATCAGTGGCTTTCAACCTACCTAATGCTGTAATTCTTTAATACAGTTCCTCATGTTGTAGTGACCCCCAAGCATGAAATTATTTTTGTTGCTACTTCATATTTGTAATTTTGGTACTCTTATATATTGTAATATAAATGTCTGATACGAAAGATATCTGAGATGCAACCCTTGTGAAAAATCATTCGTCTCCCAAAGAGGTCCTGGTCCATGAGTTTAGAACTGCTTAGTTAGAGAGATATCTCAGTAGTTACTCTTTCAGATGAACTGGGTAACATTCCAAGCACCCAGATTCAACTCTTAGATCCCACATCAGACAGCTTATACCTGCCTGGAACTACAGTTCCAGAAGTTCCAGTGCCTTCTTCTGATCTTCTTGAATACTTGTGTATACTCGGTACCCTATACATAAACTTATGCAAACACACATTCACATACAAATTAACAAATCAGTCCTTTTACAAAACTTTTGTAATAGATGAGGTGAGAGAGTAAGGATGGAATGAGAAGAAAATGCTTGTTGCATTTTTTTTCTTTAATATTTTATCCCCAAGTGTTGAGGATTGAACCCATGACCTAACACACATAGTTAGCAACAATTTTACTTCTAGTTAATTTCATGAGTTTTAATGTAGAATCTTTCAAAAGAGTAAATTAAGCAAACTATATTTATACTTAATTGTTTACTATACTCGTTAAAATTAGTTGCTACAGTTCTTACAGAACTTTTATAAAAATCTATGATTTTCAACATTGATTAGGCAACCAGATTCTAAAGCAGAATAATTGCTCTAAATACAGCACTTTCACTATGCTGATGATCTACACTATGCTGTTGTATGTGTGACCTGATGAACACAATGTACTTCGTTTGTACTCAGTTTGATACAACAAACTAAGACTGCTCTACAGGGTTGTAAAAAGGTATGGTAGAGGATTAAACAAAAATGATTTTTTTCATGGCACCATGGGTACTAAAGAATAAATCTTTGAGACATTTTTCTAGAATATTTCTATAAAGAAAATGCACTCAGTTTAGAGAAATTGTGTGATTTTTTGTGTCTAAATAAATAGAAGATATAGGATTTATCTTACCAATTATCCAAAAATGTATATGTTTTATTACTCATTTGTAGTGACATAAAACAGATTTTAAAATGACAAATATAACTTTTAGACAAGATTGGGGCAAATATGGCTGTGCTACTTTAGTTTTTTTTTTTTTTTGCCATCTACTTCAAATTCATCTTTAAGGTAAAAGAGTAGATTGTAAAATCAGGTAGGATCAATATTCCTATCTCCCCTTGTAGCTCTGACAGTCATAATCTATAGCCATGCTTTGTATGATTCATAGGCAAGTTAACCAGGTAAATCCAGGGTCAGAATTTTTAACCAGTGAAATGGGGAGGATGAGGCAGAGGCAGTAGTGTTTAAGGTAGAAAATCAAGGTGTTTTTTTTTTTTTTTTTTTTTTTTTTTTTTTTTTTTTTTTTTTTTTTTTTTTTTTTTTTTTCTCCCTGAAGTTAAACAGTGCTTGCATGGTAAGGTTAGAGAAGGAGAAACAAGGTGACTCTAGTAGATTTTAATTTGTAAAAAACTATTTGATTATATTTTATGTGTAGGATTTTTATGGATATCTGGACACTAAAAGCATATGTATCACTCTCTGATTCCAGAACAGGACTTAGATTATTAGAAGCTTTTGTGTACGTGCTTGGAATTGAATCTGGATCTTCTGGAAAAGATCCAGTGGTCATTAACTGGATCTTTTCCAGGCCCAACAGATGTATTTTTGATAAAACTATCTGTGATGGAGGTTCAGTTAAAAAGAATCGGTGCTTCATTAGGCAATCATGGCTCCATAGTTCTGAAAAAACAATTCAGCAGGGACTGTATGCAGCATTGAAAATAAAAGTGACCAAGCAGAATTCTCTCTCACTTTTTGTTTTATTTCAAGTTTTGTTTTTTGTTTGTTTTCTTCTTCTTTCCCCCATTCCCATGAGAAATTTTTCTTCAGCTGTTAGAAGGACTCTAGAGTGCATAAAGATCTGTCCAAGTCCAAATATCTTCTGTTGGGATTGACTTTGCCTCTCATCAGTTGCTGGATAACTAAATTACTTATTTCTTGGAGCTACTTGTGTCTCTCTGGGCATGGTTGCATCAGCAGTGTACTGGCTTTCCCAGAGGGGATATCCCATCACAGAATGACAATAGGATATGGACACCAATTGCCTGAGATTGGGATTTTTTTTGAAGAGCCACCAGTTTACATAATTGATTAAGGCCTCACATCAATATACCATATCTACTTAGGGTCAACCTCTTGCCTGCTTCTTCTGTTACAGTTTTTCTTATTTCTTTTCCAGTGTAGCTGCTGTGAACAATTCTGCAACAGCCATTGGAATAATCTACTTGCAAAGAACCCAATCCAATGTTGACATCATGGTAGCTTCATGGTAGACTTACCTTGTTTCACTTTGCATTTGCTTTTTGAAGTAGCAAGTGCCATCCTCTGAATACAAGGAGGACATGGCATTCAGAATCAATATGTCATTCTGTCATTCAAGTGTATCTCTTGACTGAGCTATTCCTCAATTCCAGAGAATTTTGTCACAAGTTCTCAGTAATTTCTAGATTTTTTTCTCCAGAAAACTTTTCAGAATTTATAGGCCTGACCAAATGAAAAATAACTTGTTCCTTAAACTCCATTTGAAGCTTACTCCAGACCAATATCAACACCAAGGCTTTTTTTTATAGATTCTTATTTATATTGGGTCCTAGGTCAATATTTATTTAGAGTACATGAGGAAAATTCATCTCCAACTCCTGATTCATACAACAGAAGAGATGATAAAAGTTGCAAACTGAAAACTACAACTGAGAAATTGAAAATAAATTTTGAATTTCAATAACTTGACAGTACAATTAAAACAAGTCACTGGGTTTAGACTTCACTAGGGTTGACAGTATATTACAAAGGGAGTGGATGCCAAAATGTAGGTATATCAGGGCACTTGATGGTGCCCACCACACCAGACAATGCTTGTACTCTTTGTGACTTGGTAAGTACAATGAAGCTTCCTTTTAAGACATTAAATTTCTAAAAGACACCTTTTCCCCTGAAAACTACTTCAATTGTTTCCTGAGGCACTAAAGTATATAAATTTGATGAAAATTTAGCATTTTAAAGGTTGGCTGAAGAAAAATCATTCCTATTGTGGTCAGAGAAAATGGATCTTGTTTATTTTCATCATCTACTTATTGTTGACTTAAGTTTAGTTTCTATAAAGCAGTTTCATTTAGAAATATAAAGCAATAAGTTTAGCTTATTGACTTTATCTTATGGTTTTTGAAAAACAGTTACTGTTTTAGAATTTCATACACATGCATAGGTATTTTGATAAAATTCACCCACTATTGCTTTTCTTCCAAGTCATCCCCTAGCATCTCCACACAGTTTGATACTAATCATGTGCTATTTTTATTTTTTTTTATTATTTTAGTTGGAACTTTTTTTTAAAAAAAAAACCTGTCTTTTTCATTTTGAATGCTAGTCCCAGTTCCCACTCCCTACTGCCTGCCCTCCTCATACTTCCTCCACCTTCCTCCCACCCCACACCTCATTTACTTCTTAGAGAGGGTAAGGCTTCCTATGGTGAGTCAACAAAGTCTATCACACTGTTCTAAGGTAGAACCAAGGCCCTACATACTATATCTAGGTTGAATAGTATATTCCTCCAAAAAGAATGGGTTCCAAAAAGCCAGTAAAAGTAGTAGGAATAAATTCTTGTCTCACTGCCAGTGTCCCCACAGTCCCTACAGTCTACCCCAGCCATACAACTTTCATTCATATTCAGAGGGCCTAGCTTGGTCCCTTGCTGTCAGGGCAGTGTTGGTAGGTTCCAATTAGCTCAGATAAGCTGTTTCAGTTGGTACGCCCATCCTTGTCTTGACTTTTGTTTATATTCTCACACATCTCACTCTTCAATTGTACTTTGGGAGCTAAGACCAGTGATCTGCTGTAGATCTCTGCATCTCCTTCCATCAGTTGCTGGATTATAGTTTTATAATGACATTTAATATATTCATCAATCTGACTACAGGGCAGGGCCAATTCAGGCACCCTCTCCACTAGGGTCTTTGCTGGGGACATCCTTGTAGATTCTTGGGAATTTCTCTAGTGCAAGGTTTCTCACTAGCCCAAATAATGGCTCCCTCAATCAAAATCTTTTTCTTACTTTCCTCTGTCTTTTCCCCATCTTCACCATCCCATTTCTTTAAGTTCTCCTCCCTTTCTTCTTCTCCCCTTCTGCTCTCCCTTCTTTCACACACCCCATGCTCCCAATTTTCTCAGGAGATCTTGTCTATTTCTCCTTCCCAGGGGATCTATATAAATGTTTCTCTTATGATTTTTTTTGTTACTTAGTTTCTCTGGGGTTGCAGATTTAGGCTTGTTACCTTTGCTTTACAGATAATATCCACTTATGAATAACTACATACCATGCTCATCTTTCTGGGTCTGGGTTACCTCACTCAGGATGTTTTTTTTTTGTTCCACACATTTGAATTTAAAATTCAAGATGTCGTTGTTTTTCACAGCTGAATAGAACTTCATTGTACAAATGTACCCCATTTTCTTTATCCATTCTTTGACTGAGGGGCAGGTTCTGGCTATTACAAATAATGCTGCTATAAACATAGGTGAACAAATTTCTTTGTAGTATGATTGAACATCCTTTGTGTATATGCCCAAGAGTGGTATTGATGGATCTTGAGGTAGGTTGATTCTCAATTTTCTGAGAAACTGCCATACTGATTTACAACATGGTGGCATTCCAACCACCATGAAAGCAGGATCCATGTTTTTATTTTTTATTATTTTTTTTTATTCATTGTACATTCCAACCACAGTTCCTCCTCTTGCACTTTGCCCCCATCCTTTATCTACTACTCAGACAAGGAAAGGCCTCACATGGGGAGTCAACAAAGCCTCAGATAAAATAATTGAAGAAGGACTAAGACTTTCCTCCCTGTATCAAGATTGAGCAAGGTGTCATGGTGTGAAAAATCCTTCTATCTATGTGTTGCTTTTATTGGTAAATGATAGGACAGAATAGAGCTACATGAGGTGGGGGGGGGAATCAAGCTGAATGCTGGGAGGAAGAAGGCTGAGTCAGAGAGAAGCCACGGATCCAACAGAGGAAAAAGACGCAAGCTGCCAACCAGAACCTTGCCTGTAGGATATGAGCTTCATGGAAAAAAAATAATAGAAATTGATTAATTTAAAAGATAAGCGTGAGCTAGAAATATGTATAAGCTAACATGCCAAGCAGTGTTGTAATTGATACAGTTTCTGTGTGGCTATTTTGGGGCTGAGCAGCCAGGAACAAACATGCAGTCCTCCTACAACAGATTGGAACCCAGTGTGGGGCCATAGGAAATGTTCTCAAAACAGCCAGCTCATGCACCAGGCATAGATCCTGGTCCCACTCTGAGGGGTCCCACAAGCAGACCAAGTTACACAATTGTCACCCATATGTAGAGGGTCTAGTACAATCCAACGTAGGCTCCCCAGCTGTTGCTCTGGAGTTCATGAATTCCCAGTAGCCTGTGTCTGTGGTGAAATTTTGTTTGTGTTTTAATAAAGCTTTTCTTAAGATCAGAGTGTGTAGCTGACCATACTAATCAGCAGTAGAGGCCAGGCAGTTGTGGCACACACCTTTAATCCAAGCACTTGGGAGACAGAAGCAGACAGATCTCTGTTAGTTCAAGCCAACTCTGGGCTACACAAGATTAAATCAGTCTAAAAGAGAAATAGAGTCAAATGGTAGAGACTTAGACCTTTAATCCCAGCACTAGGGAGGTAGAAATGGAAAGTGATATGGCTGGGTGGAGAAAGAAATGTAAGGCAGGAGGAGGCAGGAGCTTGCATTCAGTCTGAACATTCAGTCTAATAACTTGTATAGACAGCATAGGCCACTTAATCTGAGGATTTGTAGAGACAAGATTTTGTCCCATTGGTTCTGAGGATTTTGTAGAGGTAAAATCTAGTGACTGGCTGCTCTGCTTCTCCTATCCTTCAGCTTTCACCCTCTAATAGCTGACTCTGGGTTTTTATTAATAAGACAAATTAGAATTTGAGAAACATGGCTCAGCTTCACTAGCTGGTCAACAGCCAAGCCTCCTGCAGGTAGGCTGCTCTAACACTCCCCCCCCCCCATAAATCACATCCTGTAATCTTCAAGTCCCACTCTGCCCAAACCTAACCTTTCCCTGTGACCTCAGTGACTCTCTGAGGCAAAGGTTGCAATTGCACAGAGCAGTCAAAGATGTGAGTGACCAGATTTTCAACTGAACAAATGAACAGCCCAGTACTAAAGGCCTAGAGCCTGAACAAAATTCCAGGGCCCTCCAACAATGGCCTCAGTTGTCCCAACCAGTCAGTGAAAGCAGGCTGCTTCAACACCCTCTATTGATCAGACCTTGTAGTCTACAAGTCCCACTCCATCCCTAAACCCATCCATCCACAGATACATCAGTAGCTCTCTGAGACACAGGCAGAGACTGCACAGAGTGGATCAAGAGTGGTAACCTAAGACACAGATAGCAACAGCAAAAACTGGTCAAAGAGAGGACCGGCCCCTGAGGTACAGATACCAAAAAGGATTAAACCACAAGGTAAAGACACTGCCTTCATCAATTGGAGCAAGAGACAGGTTTGCATCAATTCAAGAATACATTGAACAACCTGTAAAGCAACACGGCAACACCAGAACCCAGCGGTCCTACAAATGTAAGACCTGAACATCCTTACCCAGAATAAAATGACCTTCAATATAACTTTATGAAATGATAGAGACCCTTAAAGAGGAATTGAAAATTTTCCTTAAAGAACTGGAGTAAAAGGCAAAGAAAAATGGAAAGAAGTTAATAAATCTCTTAAAGAAAGCCAAGAAAACTAGGGGAAAAAACCAATCAAACAAATGAAGCAAACAGAACAGTTCAAGACTTGAAAACTGAAATAGAGTAAATAAAGAAAACAAAAACCAAGGGAATTCTGTAAAAGGAAAATCTGGGTAAACAAGCAGGAACTACAGATGCAAACATAACCAACAAGATATAAGATATGGAAAATAGAACTTCAGGCCTTGAAGGATAGAGGAAATAGATTCATTGGTCAAATAAAATGTGAAATCCAACAAACTCTTAACACGAAATATCCAAGAAATCAAGGACACCATGAAAAGACCAAACCTAGGAACAATGGGGATAGAACAAGAAAAACTCTAGCTCAAAGGCACAGAAAATATGTTCAGAAAAGTCATAAAAAATTTCTCAACCTAGAGAAGAATAAGTCTATTAATGCATAAGAAACTAACAGAGCACAAAACAAACTGGACCATAAAAAAGGTTCCCTTGCCATATAATAATAAAAGCACTAAACATACATTATAAAGAAAGAATATTAAGAGTTGCAAAGAAAAACAATCAAGTAACATAAAAAGACAAATCTATCAGAATTATACTTGACATCTCGATTGAAACCCTGAAAGAAAGAAGGTCCTGGACAGACGTGCTATAGACACTAAGAGACCATAGATGTAAGCCCAAACTACTATACCCAGCAAAGCTTTAGATCACCATAGACAAAGAAATCAAGGAATTACATGACAAAAGCAGATTTAAACATACTTACCCACAAACCTAGTCTTACAGAAAGTAATAGAAGGAAATTTCCAACACAAGGAAGTTTGTTGCACTTACAAAAACAAAGGCAACAGATAACTTCACACCATCAAATCCCAAAGAAAGAAAACACAAAAATACTACAACCAAAAATAACAAGAATTAATACTCACTAGACATTAATATCCCTTAATATCAATGGACTCAGTTCACTTATGAAAAAGGCACAGGATAACAGAATGGATATGAAAACATGATCTATCCTTCTGTGTCATACAAGAAACACAGCTCAACATTAAAGACAGATATTACCTCAGAGTAAAGGGTTGGGAAAAGATTTTTCAACCAAATGAACCCAAGAAACAATCAGGTGTAGTTATCCTAATATCAAAAAAAAATAGACTTCAAACTAAAATCAATCAGAAGAGATGCAAAGGACATTTCATACTCATCACAGGAAAAATGCATCAAGAATTCTCAATCATGAACATCTATGCTCCAAATAGAAGTGCATCAACTTACGTAAAAGAAGTATTAGTAAAGCTTTAATTGTTCATCAAACCCCACACACTAATATTAGTAGACTTCAACACCCCACTCTCATCAATGGACAGGTCAGACAGATAGAGCCTAACAGAGAAATAAAGGAACTAACAGATGTCATGACTCAAATGGACGTAACAGACGTGTATAGAACATTTCAACCAAACAAAAAAGAATAGTACCTCATGGAACCTTCTCTATACTTGGCCACATACTCAGTAACAAAACAAACCTCAACAGACACAAAAAATCAGATAATGCCTTATATCTTATCAGATCACCATGGCTTAAATTTAGAATTCAACAACAACATTAATTGCAGACAGCCTAAAAACTCACTGAAATTCAACAGTGCTCAATTGAATCACCCCTGTGTCAAAGAAGAAATAAAGAAATTAAAGACTTCCTGGAATTCAACAAAAATGAATGCACAACATACCCAAACCTATGGTACACAATGAAATCAGTGCTAAGAGGAAAGTTTTTAGTGCTTAGTGCCTACATTAAGATAGAAGAGAGTCACATTAGTGACTTTACAGTACACCTGAAAGCTCTAGAACAAGAAGAAGACTCACCCAGGACGAGTAGATGAATGAAAATAAACAAATTGAGGATGGAAATTAATAAAATAAGAACAAAGAGAAAAATATAAAGAATCAATGAAACAAAGAGTTGGTTCTTTGAGAAAATTAACAAGATACACCAACCTCTATCCAAATTAATCAAAAAGTCGAGAGGGAACATCCAAATTAAAAAAAATCAGAAATGAAAAGGAGATCATAACAACAGACACTGAGGTAATCCAGAGAATTACTAGATCATACTTTAAAAACCTGTAATCCAGCCTGGCGGTGGTAGTGCACAACTTTAATCCCAGCACTCGGGAGGCAGAGGCAGGCGGATCTCTGTGAGTTAGAGACCAGCCTGGACTACAAGAGCTAGTTCCAGGACAGGCTCCAAAAACCACAGAGAAACCCTGTCTCGGAAAAAAAAAAAAAAAACCCTGTAATCTTCAAAATTGGAAAATCTTAAAGAATTGAACAATTTTCTGGATAGCTACCACATACCAAAATCAAATTAAGACCAGATGAACAATTAAAACAGGCCTATAATCCCTAAGGAAGTAGAAGCAGTCAACAAAAGTCTCCTAACCGAAAAAAGTCCAGGGCCCAATGGTTTAAGTGCAGAATTCTATGAGAACTTCAAAGAAGAGCTAATACCTATACTCCTCACATTGTTCCACACAATAGAAACAGAAGGAACATTGCCAAACTCCTTTATTTGAGTCTGCAGTTACTCTGATACCCAAACAACACAAAGATTCAACTAAAAAAAGAGAGTTGAAGAGTTACAGATCAATCTCCCTCATGAACATTAACGCAAAAAAAATTTAATAAAACACTGGAAAACTGAATACAAGGACACATCAAAAAATTATTCAACATGATCAAGTTGGCTTCATCCTAGAAATACAAGAATAAATCAACATATGAAAATCTATTTATATAATCTGCCATGTAAATAAACTGAAATAAAAAATATATGATCATCTCACTAGATGCTGAAAAAACATTCAACAAAGTCCAACATCTCTTCATGATAAAAAAAGCTTGGAGAGATCAGGGATACAAGGAATGAAATAAAAGCAATAAACAGCGAGGTGACAGTCAACATCAAATCAGGAGAGAAACTCAAAGTGATTCCATTAAAATCAGGAACAAGAGAAGACAATCTACTCTCTCCATATGTATTCAACATAGTACTTGAAGTTCTAGCTAGAGCAATAAGACAATAAAAAGAGATAAAGGGGGTATAATTTGGAAAGAAAGAAGTAAAACTTTCTCCATTTGCGGAATATTTGATACTATACAAAAGTGAACCCCAAAATTCTACAAGATAACCCTACAGCTGATAAAGACCTCCAGTAATATTATAGGATTAAGATCAATTTAAAAAATTAGTAGCCCTTCTATATACAAATAATAAAGGAACTGAAGTAGAAATCAGAGAAACATCACCATTTATAAGAGCCACAAGTAATATAATATAAAATATCTTAGGGCAACACTAACCAAAGAAGTGAAAGTCCTTCTTTTTTTTTTTTTCCAGTTTGAAACCGTATTTTATTTTAGCATCTTAGGAATATTAACCACATATCTTTAAGCAAAAAAAAAATCATCTTATAGTATTTTTCTTATAATATCTTTAGTGAAAAAAATACCCCAATATTTCTGGTGTAGAAATGATACTGAGTCTTTATGAAATAAATGAAGCCTGTATTTTTTTTCTATCTGTGGAACTCAGAAGTCTAAAAGCAAAGGACACAATTTTCAGAAGAGCAATTTCACCCACTTATGGTAATATTTGCAATATTAGAATATAATTAGTTATAGTTAGAGTCCAAAAGAAACTATCTTTAGTAAAGCACAGCACGCCATAGAAATTATGAAAGGAAAACACTCTTGGACAAAAGGAACACCGTGCAAAATTCAAATTTAAGAATATGTGATGGTTATCAAGGACTTTAAACACATGCTCTGTCCAAATACAACTTCTTCTTACATGTAACAAGATGCATCTGTGTCTGCTGTATGAAGCAGTTAAAACCTGCATAGACATATGATTTCAGATGTGTTAATTTAAATATGCACTCTGTGGATTTATCGTTTTTCTTTATACTTGCAGCAGGAGAGAAAACAGGCATTAAATACATCGCAGTATTTAAGAGCTGAATAGGACAATCTTTCATCATATGTAAACAATTTAAACTCTTCAAAATACAAAGGTGTATACTTCAACATCAACTCTAAAATCACATTTGTTTCTCAATTTCATAAGCAAACCTAAAACCAAAGGGAAGCTCCCTTACAATGACTTCTGATATGATAGGAGTTCACAAGTGTCAAAGTTTAATATTCAAACAAGCAACTCCATGGTCCAATAAGATACCACAGCTGTTCCAGGTATGACCTTACAATGACTGTATCTATTATATATGAAATTAAACTAACAATAAATATGCTTCCACAATTATGTTGCAAAGTGATGACACTAGTGAAAAAAATACCTTTAGCTCAGCAAGAAGATCAAGAGGATAAGCAGACAAGTATTTTCTAACAGGAAAGGTAATTTTTGACAGAAACATAGAAAGACCATTTTCCTTTATGTGGGAATGATAGGAAACATTTATGTGAAACAGTGGACAATAGCAGAACTAGGGATTCTAATTCCACTGCAATGCCTAAAAATAAAATCGCCCCTGCAGCACAGTGTAAGATTTAAATGGAGTTTACACAGAGTCAAACAAAACCTAGGACTTGCTGCTGCTCTGTCCAACATTTCAGTTCTACCCAGGTCAGATCCAAATACTGGTGGTCCCAAGAATTCACTGAAATAGATCATTTTGAAATAAAACATTAAAAAAAGACAGATCAAGATGCTTTAGTGTCCAACTCAATCAACTTAAATGAGTTTTATTTACTTCCCACTAACAAATCTTTATTTCCATTCATGAGAGCAGTAAGTCAACCATATTCAGCTTCCTTGCCCAGTAATTCAAAGGAAAAACTCAAAAAGATTAATAAAGAAAAATGGAGGAATTAATACCCCCTAAATTTTTAAAAAATATGTTTAAGGTTGAAAAATGTTTATAATTCCTAGTAGGAAAACATTATCTGAATGAAGACCCTAATGGCAAACCACTGTAAAATGCTTCAGCCGCATTTGATGCAGAAGGGTAGGGATAGTCTTCGAAGCACCCCAGCTCTCCTGATGAGGTCAGAGGTACACTGGTTTGTATTACTGCAACATCCAGTAAGTGAGCTAAGCTGCTCTTCATTCAGCAAGGGCTCTGTTTGACATTACGCTTGACCGCCAAACTTGGCTGACAATTTACTGATGAGATTCATAACCTTTGGGTTGTTCTGATATTTTGACATATTTGCTGGGTTCTGGGCCACATCCTGGAAAGCCACCATGACTTCTGGATCCTGCATTGCTGCAAGAACCTCGGGGTCACTGAGGATTTCATTGAGTCCAGGCATTCCTCCCATTCCAGGCAGGCCCCTCCCATTCCAGGCATTCCTCCAGGAAAATTACCAGGCATTCCCCCAGGAAAACCACCTGGGAAAGAGCCATACTGAGCCCCAGACTGGCTTCTTCCCTTTGGGCTCTTTCATGCTCTTCTCGAGCCTTCTTCACCCTTTCTATTCTTTCTTTTATCTCTCGCTCTTCACGTTTTCGCTCATATTTTCTCCGATGTTCAGCAATTTTTTGAGCCCGAGGTTGAACCTCTTTCAGCAATGCACTGGTATCCTCGTCATAACCCAGTTTACAGGCCAGGGCTAGATCATGAGCTGCTCTTCCCAGTGACCCAGGAGTCTTGTGCTTTCCCCCACCAGGTGAATGGCTGAGCTGAATCAGGGTTTATCTCAATGGCTCTGTCACAGTCTCGGATAGCAGCATTTGGCTTCTGTAATTTGACGAACACACTGGCTCTCTTGGCACACAGAATAGCCAAGCAAGGATTTAGCTTGATGGCATCAGTGAACAAGTCAATTGCTTTCTGCAGCTCACCATTACTTAGGGCTTCAATGGCAGCCCCCTTCTTTTCATTTGCTTGCTCCATCATCTCCTCAGTTATCTCTGCATTTTCATCTCCCATCTCTTGAGGGTTATCAGTGTCTGGCTCAATTACACCTTCATTGTCAATTTCTAGATGACTCTCCTCACTTGATGGTTCATCCGTCTTTATGCTTTCCTCTGTCTTATCATCTCTTTTTTCTTCCTTGACATTTTCTTCTGATTTAGTTTTGTGAGTAGCAGGTGGTACTTTACCTCCCATGCTCTCCACCCACTCCCTCAGGAAACGCATTTCCTCGGTGTGCAGGACGCTCAGATCCTGCTTACACATCTTCACGAAGGCCCGAAGCTCGTTCACTTTGCGGGGATCCATGGTCAGGAGGCAGGAGGCGAGGGGTGGCTGTGGAGGCCCGGGCGCGGCTCAACGTGACCGAGTGCAAGGGGCGGCTGCTGCGAGGCAGAACAGACTCGTGAAAGTCCTTCTTGACAAGAACTTTAAGTCTTTGAAGAAAGAAACTGAAGACAGTATTAGAAAATATTAATGTTTCCCATGCTCTTGGATAGGTAGGATCAACATAATAAAAAATGGGAATAGTACCAAAAGCAATCTACATCTACAGATTCAATGCAATCCCTATCAAGATGCCAGCACAGTTCTTCACAGACATTGAAAGAACAATACTCAACATCATAGGGAAAAATAAAAAAAACCCCAAAACCAAAACAATCCTGTACAATAAAGGAACTTTCAGAGGCATCACCATCCCTAACATCAAGTTCTATTACAGAGCTATAGTAAGTAAAGCAGCTTAGTATTGTCATAAAAACAAAAAGGTTGACCAATGGAATCAAAACAAATACCCTGATATTAATTCACACACTTACAAAAACCTGATTTTTTATAAGAAATCTAAAATTAGGTTGTTTCCAGGTTCTGGCTATTACAAACAATGCTGCTATAAACATAGTAGAGCATATACTTTTGTTGTGTGATAAGGCCTCTCTTGGGTATATTCCCAAGAGTGGTATTGCTGGGTCCATGGGTAGGTTGATCCCAAATTTCCTGAGAAACCTCCACACTGCTTTCCAGAGTGGTTGCACAAGTTTGCATTCCCACCAGCAATGGATGA
>NW_026068036.1:227286-245939 GCF_014885135.2 Alexandromys fortis
GGAACTCACCAAGGCCAGCTGGCCTGGGTCTGAAAAAGCCTGGGTCAAAACTGGTCTCGCTGAACATAGCGAACAAGGAGGACTACTGAGACCTCAAGAACAATGGCAACGGGTTTTTGATTCTACTGGACCTATTGGTTTCTTGGGAGCCTAGGCAGTTTCGTGGATGCTCACCTTACTAGACGTGGGTGGAGGTGGGTGGTCCTTGGACTTCCCACAGGGCAGAGAACCCTGATTGCTTTTTGGGCTGACGAGGGAGGGGGACTTGGTTGGGGGAGGGGGAGGGAAAGGGGAGGCGGCGGTGGGGAAGAGACAGAAATCTTTAATAAATAAATAAAATAATTAAAAAAAAACATGAAATCGTCCACGGGAACAGGGGAGAAATAAGAAAAGGAAGCAAGCAAACAAACACTCACTAAGGGCACAGTCATGTCACACTATAGGGCAGAAGTGCAAAGGCATATCTGAGGCATATTTCCTCCCTTTCTCTCCCCCAACTCACTGTCTTCCACACCTCTACAAATCTGGCCTAACTCTCTGTGCTCTGGTAAACACTGACTTAAGGACTGGGTGTGTAGCTCAGTCATATCACACTTGCTGATGACACTTTAAGATACCAATACAAGTACCACGGAAGAGAAAAATCAACTTATTAAGATTGGAATGTATGAGAAACGGCCACACTGATTTCCAAAGTGGTTGCACAAGTTTGCATTCTCACCAACAATGGATGAATGTTCTCCTTACTCTATATCCTCTCCAGCATAAGCTATCATTGGTGTTTTTTATTTTAGCCATTCTGACAGGTATAAGGTATCTCAAAGTTGTTTTGATTTGCATTTCCCTGATAGATAAGGAAGTTGAACATGCCCTTAAGTATCTTTTGACATTTGAAATTCTTCTGTTGAGAATTCTCTTTAGTTCATGACCCCATTTTTAGTTGGGTTATTTAGAATTTCAATGTCTAATTTCTTGAGTTCTTATATAATTTGGAGATAAGTCCTTTGTCTGATGCAGGGTTGGTGATAATTCATGATCCTAGAGCAGCTAAGCAATAAGGAGAACCCAAAGAAAAACATATATAGACCCACCTGGAAACTGGAAGCAGACAAGATCGCCTGACAAAATTTGGGAACATGGGGGTGGGAGGTAGAAGGAAGGAGAGAAGGGAAAGAGGTAGGGAGAAGGGGAGGGTTGGGGAGAGCTTGAGGGAATGGGATAGTTGAAATGGAGGAAGGACAGATATGAGAGCAAGGAAAGAGATATCTTGATTGAGGGAACCATTTTGGGGTTAGCAAAAAACCTGGCTCTAGAAAAATTTCCAGCAAGGATTACCCCAGCTAAGATCCTAAGCAATAGAGGAGAGGGTGCCTGATCTGGCTTTGCCCTGTAGTCAGACTGATGATTATCTTAAATACCATAGAACCTTTGTCCAACAACAGATGGAAACAGAGGCAGAGACGCACATTGGAGCACTGGACTGAGCTCCCAAGGTCCAATTGAAGAGCAGAAGGAGGGAGAGTATGCGCAAGGAAGTCAAGACCATGAGAGGTTCGCCCACAGAGACAATGTGCCTGAGCTAATAGGAGCTCACCAACTCCAACTGGACTGGGAAGGAACGAACATGGGATCAAACTAGTCCCTCTGAATGTGGTTGACAGTTGGGGCAGACTGAGGGGCCAATGACAAAGGCACTGGGGTTTGTCTCTACTACAAGTACTGGCTTTTTGGGATCCTATTCTCTTTGGATGTATACCTTGCTCAACCTGGATGTAGTGGGGAGGGTCTTGGATTTTCCACATGGCAGGGTGCCTTGCCCTCTCTTAAGATTGGAGGGGGGTGGGAAGGAGGGTGCGTGGAGGGAGTGGGAGGAGAGGAGAAAGTGGGAATTTGGATTGGTATTTTTTAAAAGTATTAAAATAAAGTAATAAAAAAGATTGGAATATATAAAAAATAAATGCTGATTGGCCAGTAGCCAGGCGGGAAGTATAATCAGAACAACCAGACAGGAAGTAGAGGTGGGGCAATGAGAACAGAAGAATTCTGGGAAGGAGGAAGCCCATTCCTCCCCAGTCCTGTCCCAACTACACTAGAAGGAAGATGTGATTACCTCACTGAAAAAGGTACCTAGCCATGTGCCTAACATAGATAAGAATAATGTGCTAATATACATTATAAGAGCTAATATGAAGCCTAAGCTAATGGGGCAATCAGTTTATACTAATGTAGATCTCTGTGTGATTTCATTGGGACCTAAGGACTGTGGGAACTGGGCAGAGCAAGGACCGGGCAGGACAGATACCATCTTTTGGCTTCCAGTTCTGGTCGTCTGCTGCTAGCCTCCTATGGACTCTCCTTCTGGAAACACAGTGCAAATTTAATCTTTATGAACTAGCATTTGGTGTAAAATTTTATCACAACAGAAAAGTAACTAGTACAGACATTTGTAAACGAAGTGTGGAGTATTGTTATGAAGGCTGCTATATTGAATGTGTGAACTATTAAATTTATTCTTTGGAGTGATATTGAAACTTTAGAAGTTTTATGTAGAATAGCAATTGAATGCTGTAACAGAATATAATGGGCATTATAGTAGAGACCTGGAAAGAAATGGAAATGGTGAGGGCCAGATATTTGTGTGATACTTTGACAAAGAGATTACATTGCTGACTGCAAAGGCGGTATGATATAGCTATCAAAACCCTATGAAATAAAAATTACAGATACTAGACATGGAACTATAGGATCTTGTATTTTTCCTGTCAGATTTACATCTTGCCCCCGCTGTGACCCCATTCTTAATTATTTTAGTGGGAGAACTCCCCCATGTTCCATTAATATAATTTTAAAAATTATAATTGGCTTTTAGTGAGTTAGCCAATACTTCTCTGTTGTCTTCCAGCTATGACCCTGTTTTGCACATGATCCATTCTGTTGGTGAAGTTTTTCACTGAGCTTTTTATATGGATTTTTGCATTTCAGTTTGGCTTTTCTTCAGAAATTCTCTTTATTGATTTTTGTTTTCATAACTTGAACTGTCTTTCTCATTTAAGTCAGCAATTTATTTTTGTTATCTTAGAACATAATCATATCCTGTTGAGTTATTTCCACATATTTATAATCATTCTTTTAAATTCCTTGTCTGGCATACCTTCCAGGTCATTCTCATTAGGATTCCTCACTATGGGATTAGTAAGTTTTCATGGAATTCATTGCTATTTAAAAAAAAAAAAAATTATTTTTGATTTTTGTTTCTTGGACTTGTGCGTCTAAAGCAACTTGTTAGTTGTATGTTTCTTTTTTCTCAAATCACCTTTCTTCTTTTAGTGTGGGTGTTAGAAGATTCACTGTAATAGGGTTGGAATAATGTTCAAATATTGTTGAATTTGTATTAAGAAGAACGATAGGCCCTTTTGTACTAATAATGAGACTATCACTAGTCTCTCAGTATTCACCTCTTTCCCCATAAGCAGACACTACCCAACGATCAGCATACTCCTTGCTGGTCCTCTCTTCTGTTGCCTCTTGTTGTTACTCTCCAAGTCTGGCTTTTCTACAGTGTGCAAATCTTGGTAGACTGGTGGTTGGGGGCAGGAGTTCTTGGACAGTTAGGTGTTTAGTCAGAAGGACCATGGGTTTAGGAGTCTTAGGGTTGCACTGGTCGTTGTGATCCTGGAGACTGGGTAGACTATAGTATAGGAAGGAGTGGAGCATAGTTGAGTCGTAAGGAAAGGATATCCTAGATAATCTGGGTGATTTGTAGCAAATAGAGGTAAGCTCCTAGAGGATCTAGGAGGCCTATGGAGTGTCAAAAGTGATTCCTAACCAATAAGTCAGTGATGCTAAATTGCAGTGGAGATGCAGTATGTAATTGATGGGAAGGAGCAGAATCTACTATTAGGGGGTAATAGCAGAACAGGAGAAATAGAATACTATCCAAATAGGGAGGAAATTGGTCTGCCTGAGGAGTTCCTGAGAAACATGGCAGGTCTTTGCAAGACAAAGAGCAGGCCTACCGGATGGTGAGGAGAATGGCAGACCCAGAAGAGATTTTAGATATTGTTTTGATCATTTCTCTTTTGACCTTTCAACAGACTATATTAACTAAGTAGAATTCATAATACATCTATCTTCCATATTTAATAGAAATATTTTATAATTTTATATTTACATGAATCCTCATATTTTTCCAACAATATATTTTTCTATTTTCTAGTGTCATTTTTAAAATGTAAAATTCTTTCATGATCATTCTGCATTTCTTTTATCACACTTTTTCTTATTTACATTGAACATGCATCTTACTCTAAGTAAAAAGCAATGGGGCAAAAATCTGATATAGGAAGTTCTTCTGTATATGTGTTGCTTTTATTTTTTTATTAATGAATAAAAAGTCTGCATTAGCCTGTGATAGGACAGAGTAAAGCTAGATATGAAAACCTAAGCTGAATGCTGGGAGAAAGAAGGCAGAGTCATAGAGATGCCATTTAGCCTTGCCAGAGACAGACGCCCAACAGAACCTTGCCAATAAATCATAGCCATGTAGTAATACACAGATTTATAGAAATGGGTTAGATTAAGATGTAAGAGTTAGCCAATAAAAAGCTAGAGTTAATGAGCAGAGCAGTGATTTAATTAATACAGTTTCTCTGTGGTTATTTCGGGGCTGAACATCCAGAAATAAATAAGTGACTCTCCTACAATAAATTGGCACTCCAACATGTGCTAGCTAAATCTACATAAAACCTGAGAGGGCATGGAAAGGAATTCTAGACACTAAACAAACAAATTTTAACCTCACTTTTTTTGGATGGGCTCTGTTCGCTAGTGGTATGCTGCAACTTCTTTAAGAGAGGTCTTTCTGATTCAGCAGTAGTAGAAAAAAAAAACACAACCCAAACCAAACAAAACAGAAAACAGACAAACAAACAACAAAAAAGAACAGTTTCACTTTTTTTTCCTTTTTAAATGTGCAGTTTCAAAATGGCAGCACAAACCACTCTGGTATTTCAGGAGGCCAAGCACTTGAATGGCATTTGTGGACCCATGTGCTTATGTGCCCACTAAGAGTCAGGAGGAAAGTAGCTGAGACCATGCCCATGGCTCAGTACTCCCTACCAGGGCAAGTAACACAATTATGTCTACTAGGCATGTGTGCACAAGCAGGAGAGCATGGTGGATTCCTGCCACCAAATGGAGAGATATTTCCAGGTCATGCAATGTACTTCATGGAAGATTTTGCACATATAAAAAGGGTTTATGTGCTGCATGCTTCTTCTCAGACATAAAGTGGTATGAGTGACTACTACCTGGTCCCAGAACTAGAGGTTATGGCACCTCCATCATTTTGAAAAGTGGAGAGAGGCAGAGCCTACATCCAGTGCCTCTGTGACAAAGCTGCTTACCATTTTTAAAACACTCTAGAACAGAAAAGGATTACAGATACCCAATTGGGCAGATTCAGACATAAAATACCTCTAAACAAGACAGAGTGTTTTTTTTTTTTTTTTAATGTAAGTAGACTTCGGAGAGAGAGGGAAAAAAAAGAACAAAGAGACAGTAAATATAATGTAAAAGAGTACAGTCAGTCATAGTTTAAAAGCATAAAGATAATAAAATAAAAATTAAATTTGTGGAAAAGTAAAAGAATACAAAAATAAGCCATGTAAAGACAGAATATACACAGAGAGTCTGAATTATGTATATTATTGTGTTTTCTTTTAATTTTTTGACTCTGAAGGAGTTAAGTACAGAGAGACATTTCATTGTACTGGTAAGCTAAATCAGCATATATATTTTGAAGGTATCTTGACTTCAAAATTTGGGTCTGAGGATTTGTTGCTTTGGAAAAGAGATTCTTCTTTTGTTTCCACAGAAAATAATAACTTATGGATTGCTTCCACACTAATAAGGATTGATGGACAAAAGTCCCCCTGAAAGTTCCCTGTGAGCAACCCCAAAAATTACTTCACCCAAGAAAAAGCAGGAAACAGTTTGGAGAGTATTATGCTCAAATTCCCTAAATGATTGTTTTTTAAAGTTTTATTTATATTTAAAGGGGGATATGCTATATAGATTTGTATTGGTATGGATCTTCCTCTATTGATACAAATTTAAGATCAATTTGCCATATGTATATTTCTGCTCTAGATTAAGATGTTGTGTTTGTGCAGCTCATTGAAAAATGTAATATGTAATTAAGAAATATAGGTTCTAAAGAATAATTTATAATAGTCAAGCTTGTAGTCATGCTAGCTGGGTTTTCTAGATATATAGAGATTTATTTCAGTTAGATAAGTATTCTTCAAACCTTTCAGAGACCTTCACTGTATGACATTTAAAATGTTTAAGTGCTTAGGCTTTGGGACACATCTGCATCTGGCAGTACTAATCTACTTCAAGAAAAAGATGGGCCCTGAAAAAACTCCTTATGGCACTGCTCTTGCCTGGACTACTTGATGTTATGCTGTATATATTGGACATGCAGGACCCACAGAGAAATGTGTTGAACTTGCCTAAAGGCAGGATGGTTCTCTGTGGTTCCTGCTACATGAGTCTGCCAGACATTCTGCAGGACACAAAAAGAAAGCAACTGATGGACTTTGTCATTACAAGGCAGAACAGATATTCAAATTTTTTGCTTTATGAAAAAGTCTGCTGGATACTATGGTCCTGTAGGCTGAAGATGAATTTTCCACTGGTACAGAAGAACTTTGGGTGACTCTCCAGGCTATGAGATGTAGCCATGTAGTCCCACCAGAGACAGATGCCCGATTGAACCTTGCTGGTAAGCCACAGCCACATAGTGATACACAGATTAATAGAAATGTGTTAAGATGTAAGAGTTTGCCAATATGAAGCTAGAGATAATGGGCAAAGCAGTGATAATTGATACAGTTTCTGTGTGGTTATTTCAAGGCTGAGCAGCTGGGAATAAACAAGCAGGCCTCCTACAACAAAAATCAATTTCAAACACAGGGTTTGGAATCATTCAAATGACTTTAACACCAATAGTGTATGTGTGTGTGTGTGTTTGTATGTGTGTGTGTGGTGTATGTATGCATATGTATTTCTTTGTGTGTGTATGCACATGGTTATGTAGTTTAGAAGTCGATGTCATGTACCTTCTCTTTCATACTACACACTATTTCTTTGAAACAGGGTCTCTTACTGGATCTGAAGCTTACCTTCTTGAGCAGCAAGCCTGGTAATTCTCCTGTCTCCTTCTTCCTAGAACTGGGATTATTTTCTCTTCTACTGTGCTGGGTTCTGGTAACCTCATGTCAGGTACTCACACTTGCACCATAAGTGCATTCTTGAATAAACTACTTCTGCCAGACACTAGCAAACTTTAAGCAATAAAATCCACAAGATATTTTTTCAATAGGAGATCAGAAATGTTGTACCATGTTAGTAATTCACTGGTAGTACACTGTTGATTTCCCTCTAACTGTTATATTGAGGTCTAGAGTTTCTGTAAGTGTATGTACTGTATTTCTAAACATGACAACTAATGATAGAGTAAATGATCAGGGAAACTAACCTGAGTAGACAGAAGTTTATGTTGGTGACTTCCTGTCCTGCCACTCCATCATCTTGTCCTCAGTATGTGCCTTATATACTGCTGATGACAACTATCTCAACTTGGAAATGCAAAACCAACAATTCTTGAGACGGAAACAGACTCTTTTAGTCATATTTTGGCAGTACAAATTTAAAATTAGACCCTACGTCAAACGAGCTTTTTTTTAATTAGGAAATATCCCAAAGAACAGGGCTCCCATCCCATGAACACTGAACTATTATGCTAATTGAAATGGCCACTGTATAAAACTTGGGTGGATCTGAAGAAAGTAGTGTTATTCTAGTCTCAGTTTCCAACCACATTCATTTCTACTAAAATTGTGTTTTCTTTTGGGCACAGTCTGATAGGCTATGAGTGCTACTAATGCTATTAAATAACCAGTTTTTCATCATTCCTTCATTTTTAAGGATCAAACATGTAACCACTGCCTATTTTCTAATGATAAAGTCCCATAAGCTGAAGAAATACTTGGAAAATTATCTTATTGTAATTAGGTTTTTCTGAATGATCACACGTTTCCTTCAAATTTTACTGAGCCGAAACTCTAAGTTATGCAAATCATACTATGAGAAACATAATTTTACAGTTTGGGCAATTTAAGTAGAAAAATTGAATATATATGTATATATGGACAGAAGGCTCAAACTTGGTCATTCTATATATGGTATGTGGGATGGATTTCTCTTCCCATTCCTCTTTGTTATTCTTCTTTGTTAGTACCTGTGACTCATATGGATATGCCAAGATCCTTTAAAGGAGGTTTGAAGAAAATAATACTAGGGCAGACAACAGAAGATAGATGTTATTTTTAGTTAATGAACCTTACTTTTACCTACTGACAGAATTATTTAATATATATTCAATTAAAATTTATTCAAGAATATGTGTGTTTGAGTGCATGCTCGTGAGTGCTCCTGTGTTCTCATGTGTGAGAAAACACATGTCATGATCATATGCAACTCAGAATGAAAATTTTACTAGATTCTTCTTATGCCATTTTTCAGAAGTTTCTGTAATCTCTCCTTCTGTAGGAAGGCTTGTAGCTTGTGGTTACCTGCCAACTGGGACATGGAGTCTGATTTTGTCTGATGTACTTGTCTGTTTCCAATTTCCAGGTGGGTCCATATATGTTTTTCTTTAGGTTCACCTTATTACTTAGCTTCTTTAGGACCATGAACTATAGGCTCAATGTCCTTTGTTTATGACTAGTATCCACTTATCCACTGATGAGTGAGTACATACCATATTCGTTTTTGTGGGATCTGAGTTACCTCATTCAGGATAGTGTTTTCTAACTCCATCCATTTGCATACAAAATTCAAGACGTCATTATTTTTCACCGCTGAGTAGTACTCTAATGTGTAGATGTGCCAAACTTTCTTTATCCATTCTTCAGTTGAGGGGCATCTAGGTTGTTTCCAGGTTCTGACTATTACAAATAATGCTGCTATGAACATATTTGAACAAGTGCTTTTGTAGCATGACTGGGTATCTCTTGGGTATATTCCCAAGAATGGTATTGCTGGATCCTGAGGTAGGTTGAGTTCCAGTTTTCTGAGAAATCTCCACATTGATTTTTCAAAGTGGTTGATCAAGTTTGCATTCCCACCAGCAATGGATGAGTGTTCTCACAGGAGACCATTTCCTAAATATAACCCCAGTAGCACAGACAATAAGAGCAACAATAAATAAATGGATCCTCCTGAAACTGAGAAGCTTCTGTAAATCAAAGGACACAATCAGTAAGACAAAAAGGCAGCCTACTGAATGGGAAAAAATGTTCACCAACCCCACATCAGAAAAAGGACTGATCTCCAAAATATATAAAGAACTCAAGAAATTAGACATTAAAATTCTAAATAACCCAATTAAAAAAATGATGTACTGAACTAAACAGAGAACTCTCAACAGAAGAATTTCAAATGGCCAGAAGATATTTAAGGACATGTTCAACTTCCTTAGATATCAGGGAAATGCAAATCAAAACAATTCTGAGATACCTGTCAGAATGGCTAAGATCAAAACACTAATGATAGCTTATGATGGAGAGGATTTGGAGTAAGACTCATCTAACTTTAATCCCAGTATGAAGGAGGTTGAGACAAGGAACATGACTATGCAGAAAGAGGAATATAAAGTGGGAGGTGACAAAAGCTCAATGCAGTCTAAGGATTCCTAGAGACAGTATCACACCTTCAGTCTGAGTATTGGTAGAGGTAAGAACTCTCTAGTGACTGGTCACTCTACTTCTCTGAACCTTCAGCTTTCACCCCTGATAGCTGACTCCAAGTTTTTATTTTTAAGACCAATTAGCATTCATGCTATGAAATTTTCATTACACAGTTTCATGTTCTTGCCATCATTCTTTTGATATATTTTTTCATGTTGTATCTTATCACAAGTAATTAAACATCCTAAAGTATAGTCTTCTCTCAGTTATCCCTGAGTTTATCTTTTTCCCACAAAGTCACTTTATTCCTATATCTATTCTAAAGTAAAAATTAACTGAAAGGAATATCTCAGAGAAAAAAATATTCACATCCTTTTTTGTTGTTCTGACTGATTTCAGCAAAATATCAAATTATTACACACCACCACATTTACACATTTATTTTTTAATTTTTATAATTTATTTGGTTTTACTTTATGCACATTTTTGTCTTATGAGCATATATGTCTATGTATGAATTTCAGTTCTGTTCTGAATACAGAGGTGTATGGAAGTGTTATAATTTATTTACAGAGGCCTTTGCTCTTGAAGATTTATATCACCACCCATTTCTGTTGCTAGCAATATTGCCACTTTAACACATTTTTGGACACATCTCCCTCATGACTGTGTTTCTCCTACATGGTGAGTTTGTAAAGTAAATCAGCAATGCCAAAAAGATCAAATGCCCTTTTACAATATAATATACATATCTCTGCCAATGAAAGTACCATATCACTATCATTACAATTCCACCTGCCTAAAAGTAAATATTTATGATTAAGATTCAGATTGTGTTTATTGAAGGTGTCTTTGGGGACCAGATACTGCAGTGCATAGTAAATCCTTACTGAATAAACAAATCAAGGCCTTTTCTGTGGAATAATCCTTCTATATATGGACACTGTGAAGAAGTGTTGCTTCCATTGTTAATGAAAAAATCTGATTGGTTGATGACCAGGAAGGGTTTTGGGGGCAGAGAAAATGCTGGGGAGAAAAGTAGAGTCAGAGCTGCCATGAAACATAGAACATTAGCCCAGATTTTTATTTTTAATATTTAATGCTTTGAAGAAAATAATTGCTTTAAATCCAAATATTGATGTCATTACCTCCTTATCTAAAATTCTCAAATAGTTTGCATTGTTATTATTTCTGTGTTATCACATAATGCCCCATGAATTTAGATATTGTCTTCTAAGAGGTAGTATTATTTTTGAAAATAATATTGTTTGGGAGTTCCCTGGGCCCATTGTTACATTAGATTGTGGACATATATTTTCAAATAAGTCTTATATAAATACATCTTAAAGTACAAATTGTAGTAAATTTCTTGTCGATATTTTATATTATTTTGTAGTATGAATTTTAAAGTAGAAATCATAATTTCTTAATGATTGTTTCTTAATTAAATAAAGATGCTTCCTATGCCACACCCTATAGAGAATGCATTACTCTGCCAATAAACAGATGACTGATGTCTATAGTTCATGCATTTGAATGTTCTCAGAATCGCATGTTACATCTTGGAGAAGTCACCTTTTAACATCACCAAATGGTTTCTTCTAGTTCTGCAATATATGGCAGATTTTATATGAGGCTTTTGCGGACAGTCTGTGGCTTCTTCTTCTGGGGTTTAAATGTTTGTTGCCTTTGCAATTTGCACTGATTGCTTAAGAGAATGGTTTGTTTTGCAAGACTGCTTTTAGTTTAGTGGGTTCTGTGCATAGTTAGCTACAGTGCTTTTGTTTTGTGGTGATGGTTCAGTCTTTTTGAGGCATTTACTACATTCTTACAAATTACACATAATACAGAAGGCTGATTTTCTCCATACATGGAAAAGACACACATACACACACCCTGTATTTAATTAAGTAAAGAACCTGATTAAATGAATTCACATCTAATAGTAAGAGAAAATGATGGAGTCAAAAAGAATAAAGACATGCTTTTCCTTATTCTGTATCTTAGAGTTCTTAAAACATTTTCACATTTTAAACAAGTTTATTATTCTTAACATTGTCTGATGACTTTAAACTCAGCAGGTCAATTACCATTTCTGTTTTATGCTTTAAATAACAGCAGTACTCTGTATACAACATATTATATGATGTGAATACAAGATATATGATATTTATGAACACAACATTCACACAGGCATAAGGAAATCTTGGAAAAGGCTTATTTTATAGTGATGGATAATTAGTCACTAACATTTAAGAAACTTATAAAGCTTATGGTCTTTAGCAGGGTAGAATTTAAGCAGCTCTTGGTATTTTAAATGGCTCGCTTTTGTGATTATGCTCTAATAACATTCCTGGCATTAATTCTTCCAAGATATTTGTGGGGATAGTTTTGAAATGCCATGTCACTTCTGTATTGACAAATAGTTTCACAAATGATTTTCCTTATATATTTTTTTACAATAAAAAGGTACATATGGGCCACAACTTTTGTTGTTTCAAGACTATACAACATGTGAAGTGCAAATTCCCAATCAGTTGGTTATTTTTTTCTTTTCCTTTTTTTTTGAGAGAGGGTTTATCTATAGCTTTGGAGCCTATCCTGCCTGTCCTGGACATAGCTCTTGTAGATTAGGCTGGCCTCAAAGTCACAAAGATCTCCTTGTTTCTGCCTCTCACGTGCTAGGATTAAAGGCATGTACCACCACTGCCCAACATGTTTTTTGTTTTTTGTTTTTTTTGAGAGAAGAAAGGAAGCAGAGAGTGCTAGAGGATTGGGGAAGAGGCACAGGAGAGGAGAGGACAGAGGGAAAAAGTAAGAAAAGAATCTCAATAATTGCACAATTATTGCCTTCAAACATAAATGTATGGACTGTGGGATCTTCTCTCTAATCAAATATTTTATCTTCAGATAAGTATCAATAGAACCTAATGACCCAGAAAAACCTTCATTCACTGGCACAGTAATTCCCATATACCCTTGTTACTTGCTATCAGCTTCTTATTTGTAGTTTTTATTTTGTTGTTGTTGTTCTCTAATTGGGCTTCTAATTAATTTCATGCTTTTTTCCCTCAACTAGACTATGAGACCAGAGGTTGTTATCTTTTCATATCCGCATTCTGTTCGCTTTGATAAGCATATGACACTGTTCACTTCACTTAGAATTTGCACTGGTATTGTCACTTGGAAAAGCACTGCCAAATTCAACCATATAACAAGATATCTGATGCCCCCCACTATCCATGTTTTTAGTATTTCTATCTTCTAGTGGGAATAGCAACACCTGTATTAACACAGATATTTGAGCTCTCACGTTTCTTGTACTTAAAAGAGATCTTTATGATTATATTGCTCAGGATGATGCAAATGTGCAGACAATGGTGGTGAAGTAACGTTGACATTTATGTCATTATCAACAATTTTATTGTCAGCATTGCTGTTCAATGAGCTAACTTCTGTGTGCCAAAACTGAGTAAATAGAAATACAACTGAAGGAAAATGAATCATAATTATAGATACAAATAGAGGACATACAAACTGAGGAGAACTGTTCACAGTTGAGATTGTAAGAGATGGTCCTTGCCTCCTGAAGAATAAATGTATAATTCTAGAGAACCATGAGGAGTTGAGTTTGAAAGAAATAGCCCTTGACTTCTGGAGAAGAAAAGTGTGTTCTATGACTAATAGCTGAACGATTATGTCATAGCTCTAACACTCAAACTTTCAGTTTTTATCTTTAATTATTCATGATAAATTCTAATTGTGTTAATAATCATAATTAGTCCTACCTATACCTTCACTAAGCATCAGACAGACTTTTGAATGAGCTTCATTAATCTTTGGTATCAAACATTATTAAGTACCTGCCTTCCATAATCCTGCATTTCCTAGTCGAAAGGTGCCAGGGAATATATGATCTGGTGAAACTCCCATGTGTTTAATCATTTGTGAAAAAATCTGTTGTTTTTAATATTTTTTCAGCGTGTCCAGTGTGTGTGTGTGTGTGTGTGTGTGTGTGAGAGAGAGAGAGAGAGAGAGAGAGAGAGAGAGCCATCCTTGTGATCAGAGGTTGTTAGGACTTTGAGTCTTCAGATTTAAAATTTAAGTAATTATGCTTTAATGTCTTAAAGGACTGGTTTTTGATTTATAGCATCACATTTTCAGAAAATCATATTTATCTCTATTATTTCTCTGATCTCATTCTCCTTATATAACTATCTTTTGGCAACACTCTCCTGAATTCTGTATCATAAGAAGTTCCGTTAACATCTTATCACTGCATGATCCTGTTGACATTTCTTAATCTCAAGAGTTAAGAGCAGCAGTACATTCGTTTCAGAAATAGACTCACAATGATGAACTGGAACACAAGTGTAGGCCATGTGTTAGGTAGAAACTTAATTGAACATCAACCTTTAATTTTTTTTTGACAGAGTGATATTGGCCTATCTGTACCTGTCTGTACTAGTCCTTATATTAACATGTTTCACAGATGGCTTCTAACTTCCCTAAATACCAATAACGCTTCCTTTCCATATTCTACAAGCTTAAATTTGAAATGCTTTTTAAAGGGTCAAAACTCATAATTTATTTTTATAATCACATATTAAGCATTCACTTGTCTCATGCATGCATACACAATAGGAATATAATTAAAAACAATCGTACCACTATGAAGGATTGTAAATTCAATACATAAAATGCTATCACCTTTAGATATACTCTGTCAGGCAGGAATGGCAAATTTGGACCCTGTCTTGTGGTGATATTTTGTTTGTTTCTGACAAAACTTCCCTGAAAATCACAGAGCAAAACTAGCCCCTAGTTAACCATGGAGTCCAAGCAGTGGTGCCACACAACTTTAATCCCAGTGCTTGGGAGAACATAGCATAAAGGTTAGGAGTTCAAAGCTACCCTGTGCTATCTGAGGCCGGAAGTGGAGGCTCATCATAACTATAATCCTAGCACTAGCAAGGTGAAAACAGAAATATAAATCAGGTGGAGGAAGGATATAGGTGTATTCAGTCTGAGGTTTCATAGACACAGGATACCCCTTTGGTCTGAGGATTCAGTATATGTAAGAACTAATGGCTGGCTTCTCTGCTTCTCTGATCCTCCGGCATTAACCCCTATATTTGAATGCGGGTTTTTATTATTAAGACCAATTAGAATTCGCATGACACTGTCTTGATTCATTTAGAGTACTCAATGTACCAGACTATAGAGCCTGTCTTATGGCCATATCCAAATGTCTATAACATGTGAATGTTCATGTGTCACACAATACTCATACATTTGATTATAAATTCTATGTGATTGACAAAGAAAGGGATGCACATAGGTCAATTAAGTTGTTTAAAGCCTCACATGAACCCATATGAAACCTAGATACTCAATCCAGCTGTTTGTGACCAAAGTTTTGTCAAAGCTCCGTTTCTGTCACTCCAGTGCTGTATTGCACTTTGTTGAGTTCTGGTAAAGTTTTTGATAAAGTTAGAGGTAATCATCATTCTTTTTACTTTGACTTCTTGTGTGATTTTGGTAAAGAATGCTGAATTGACATATTTATGAAGCAGTCTGTTTTTGTGGGTAGAATGTTATTGTAAGAATGGATCGGGTTGCATAAGCACATAGCTGTTATTTGGAAATGATGTACCTTCACACTGCACCAGAGGGAATAGAACCATGCAGTTCTTGGCCCCTGGACTGAATTAATCAAAAGGAAACCGATTTGTTGGTGGGAAGTGAGGTTAAACTCAGCAGAGAACTGACCACAGTTCTGTAATTATGGGTTTCATGTTAATTTGAGGATTCAGTTGTGTCTTGTATTATTATTCCTTCCAAGTTACTTAAGTTCTTCTTTTGTTCTTTCTTATAAATAGGGGTAAAAAGTAAGTAATGTTTATAAGGTAGTTAACTCTGTTGGATGCAATAATACCCAAAACATTTATCTCAGTTCTTTTCAAATGGTTAATTCTTTTTTCAGGATGTTTGTTTAATGATTTCAGCAAGAATTCTGTTTAATCAGATTATATAACTTCATAAATCCCAGTGCACTTACTTTTGAACCCTAAATTGTCAAGAATATTTTAAATGAAAACGTAAAATATCTTTACTGGCATTCTCATGAAGCTGTTCTGATGGCAAACATTTTCCTCAGGCTACTGATGAGGAGTAGAAGCTGAGGGGCATTCCGTGTCTCAGAAGTTCTTTGTGAGGAAGTCATGGAAAGGTTTCAAGTGGGCCCAGTCAGCACTCACTGCATACACAGCCTTTTCCCTCTATACTTTTCCTTTTATATTTCCTGACGTTCTGGCTGTTACTTGCCCATCGACATGTTGCTGGCCTTTGACAGTTTTGGGTGTAAGGCTGGGGAATATACTGAAAGGCTGGGTGACATCCGCAACCCATGTGTTGACTAGCTGCATGAGAGATGAGGCAGAAAGCAAGTTCTGTTCAGTTTACAGAAGGTGGAATGAGTTCCATATGTTTAGCATGGAGGTCGCCCATGTGTGCACAGTAAGGACTTTCCCAGGGCCTATATTTAGCTTCCATGCAAAGTGCAGGCTTCCCTAAAACCTTCACCGCGTTTACCCATGTGTCTGTGTAACTCAGAGGCTTTGCTTTGTGAATCACACTGAGTAAAGCAGTACTCTTGCCCACATGAGCTATTAATTTATTTACATAACACAAAAGGCCTACATTTGTGTGTGTGTGTGTGTGTGCATGCATGGGTGTGTCTAATTCATATTTGAGGTTTTGTCCCCGACCCCACACCCACAGACAGTGTCTTCTGGACTTCAGTGATCTGCTTTTCTCTTGGGCTACTACTCAAATCATTGTGTTGGTACTTCCCTCTACCATGTGCAAGTAAGCAGTAGTTTTTCACATTTCAGTCGCCTTATTCTGAAATCTCCCAAGGCTAAATTGTTCAGATTGCCTCCTTTGACCATATTCATGAATCTGAAAGTTAACAGAAAACAAATAGATTGCCCAGAATAAACCCTGATACAGTGAGCTCTCGACTGAGGAACAGTGAGAACTCCAGCATTGAAGATACTGATAGTTACCTTAGTGAGGTCGGAGGTACAGAAATGTCCGCAGAACTCCTCTCCTTCCTTTACTCTCTATACACTTAGTTTCTTTGTGCATGAAAATTTTCTCAAAGTTCATCAATACGTGAGATAGAAAAGATAATGTATCTCTTCATATCAAAGATAAAATTTCTTACGAAAATGCCTCATCACCACTGAATAGATTTCCTTTTATTTTATTTTTCATACATAAAATGCATAAAATACGGTTATTAGTATTAATATTTTCCTCAAAATTCACATGATTGTTACATTTATAGATATGTATCATTTTATATCTCAGTGAATCTTCTCTTGGGTTTTCATTAGTGTTAATGCAGGTTTCAAGGCCTTATTAGTCTCACTAATAAGGTATTATCACTTCATGTATATAAAGATTTTTAAATACATTTATTTTTGTGTGTATATGGTTTGGGTATATGTGTGTATTGGTTTGTGTGTATGTGATGATTATGTGTTGACATGCATGGAAAAGTCAGAGGACAACTTTGTGGAGTCAGTTCTATTCTTTCTTCCTTTAAGAGGCTACCAGGGGATGCTAGGACCAGTGCTCAACAACAGTTTTAAGCTCCTACTTTAAGCTCCTACTCTAAGGCTACCCACCCAGAGCAGTGAGCCTCAAGGCCCCCAGTAAGAGAGCCTGGGCACCCTCAGCCTGGGCTCCAGGGGCTCCTGTGCTCTCCTGGATCCTGCATTGCCTGCCCGTCCTTCCTTCTGTCCCTGGATCACTGGGCTACCAGGTGGCCCTGTTTAGGTGCTGAAGAGTTCCATCTGGATGGGTGAGTGTGTGCTATCCAGGGGTGATAGTCCCAGAAGAGAGCACAAATCCCCCTCCCCCAGCTCCTTCTGCAGGGCTGTCTTTCTTACCACGACCCAGCACCCCAGCACCCCACCCAAACCCTGCCCTGCTGTATGCTAGGACCAATGCTCAACATCAGTTTTAAGCTCTCACACTAAGGCTACCCGCCCAGAGCCGTGAGCCTCAAGATCCTCAGTAAGAGAACCCGGCACCCTCAGCCTGGGCTCCAGGGGCTCCTGTGCTCTCCTGGATCCCGCATTGCCTGCCCCGTCCTTCCTTCTGTCCCTGGATCATTGGGCTACCAGGCTGCCCTGTTTAGGTGCTGAGGAGTTCCATCTGGACGGGTGAGTGTGTGCTATCCAGGGGCGATAGTCCTTTCCTCAGGAACAGTTTTCTGCTCCTACACTAAGGCTTCCAACCCAGAGCAGTGAGTGCCTGCCTACATGTCAGGCCTCAAGGACCCCTGAAAGGGAGCACACGCACTTTCAACTTGTGAGGCAGGGTGTCGTGTGTTCTACTCGTCCCTGCCCTGCCCCCCAAGTTCCTCCTTTTTGTCCGCGGGTCATTGGACTACCAGTCGTCCATGTTTGGGTGCTGAGGACTTCCAGCTCGACGGGACGGGCGCTGCTTCTACACTGAAGAGACACACCCAGAGACTCAGTCACAGCAAAGACTGGACCAAGACACCAGGCCTCTCCTGGCTCCATTTGAAGGAGGAGATGGGAAGGCGCCAATGCAAGACTTCCTCCAACAACATGAAAGGCAACATGACATCACCAGAATCCAGGGATCCCGAAATAAGAAGAATTGTACACCCTACTCCAGAAGAATTAGAAGAAACTGACTCAAAAGTGAATTATATGAAAATAATAGAAGACCTTAAGCAAGAGGTGAAAAACTGCCATAAACAATTAGAGATTATAAACGAAAACGTAGAGGAAATGAATAAATCACTCAAAGATACCCAAGAAAAGCAGGAGAAACAAGAAAAAGCAATCAAACAGG
>NW_026068036.1:251689-266526 GCF_014885135.2 Alexandromys fortis
GGGAGACGGGGAGGGAAATGGGAGGCGGGGAGGAGGTAGAAATTTTTTTTCAATAAAAAATTATATTAAAAAAATAAAAGGAAAAAAAAAAGAGGCTACCAGGGATCAAACTCAGGTCACCAGGCTTGCATGGCAAGCACCTTTACCCACTGATCTAACTCTCTGGCCTCTGAAAATATTTGTAAACTTATCATTATGCTTTTTGAATTTGACTTTGTGTTATTCTATGTTACTTTGGTTTCACTGTGTGTGGCTCCACAAACATCTCTCCAAGTTCTTTAACCACCTTAAAGGAATTCTGGCGACAGGAGAAAGTAGAAGAGGAATAAGAGATATATAACTTACTTCCCACCCCACAATTAACACATGAAGAAAGAACTTAGTGAAAACAGTAATTCCCTGGGGAGATGTGGGTTTTGTTTCTAAGCCAACATACTTGCTCTGTGAGTTCATCAGCTGTCATTTGGTAAATTAACTTCAGCTTCTAGAACCAATTTGAAGTGTGTTAGCAATTTGGAACACACACTGCTCTTATTGTTTAATTTAAGGATGTACATACTCTATATGTGAACTATAGGAGTTGTAAAGAACCACACCCATTGGAAAATCCCCAAGAAATCTCTAAGAAACTATTCCTCTTGGCAAAGAAACCTTTTATTGTCTGGCCTATGCATAAAATATTCATTTTATCCTTAGACAATAAAGCAATGTTTTATGAACATGACAACAATTATCTCAAAATTCCATTATGTCAGTGATTTTCAAATTATAGGTATGTATCGTGCTGCCTATGATATCTCTTTGGTTGGTGCTGGTAATATTTGAGAGGATAATGGCAGAATGTACAGTACTTTGCATATCAGTAAGAGTGAAGTTGAAACAATATCAGTATTCACTGCTGAAACTAAAAATAAGCTCCCCGGTGTGAAATACACTTTTTAGATATGTGTAAATGTATCTGTCTATAAATGGATATGTGTGTGCTATATCACTGAGTAAAATATATTTTCCTGTGGTTGCGTATAAAAATGACAGCTGTAGAAATAAATAAATAACTTTTAAATATAAGTAGTGTTGTCTCTTGTCTATTACTTCAGAGGCATGGGAAATAAAGGAAGAACTTACTTTCTGTGTTCCTAAATTTAATCAACAGGTTAAAAACTAGCAGTTTTTTACACATAGACAATAAGTGGTTTTGTGAACATTTAGTAAAAAAGTATATTAATTATTTTTAATATTGACATCTTTCTATGCAACATGTTCACTATTTTCCAACAAGTATAACAACAAAATCTACTGGGGGCTTGGAGACTCTCCATTGAGGAAATTTGTTTTCTTCTGATCTCAGAATTCATTAAACCCTGAAATTACACACACACACACACACACACACGCACACATATATATTTGCATTTACTAATTATAACTATAGAACTAGAGACTGGGAGAAGGGAATATCTTTCTTCATGATTTCTGGGCTTTCAGTTCCTACACCTGAATCCTGCAATTGTGAAGTGTTTTCGGTATTGAAGCTCCGAGGAGCAGATAAAGGTAATGGTAATAGCCTATATTGCTTTACGAGTCATTTGGACTCCTTTGACCAACAACTTGTGGATTTTTATGCCTGGTCCTGGGGTTTTTGATTAGATATTCTAAGATATTTTTGACTCATCTTGTTTCTTAAAAAATAAATTACAATGAATATATAACTAAATGTAGGAAGAAAAGTAGGAAAAAGTTGACTAGACAAGAGCAGAAGTTATGCACACGGCATAAAGTCCCTAGCCTTCAAACATAAAGAGTATAAAAGTCACTGTCCCATGTGACCATGGAAATTTTGCAGGGGTGGGCAAATCATACTTAAATTGTTCATAAAATAATTTTTAATTTAATTGTAACTTTTTAAATAAATCTTGCGATAGAAAAACACCCTGTGAAATGGCAAAATTCTCAAATGATCATTCTAGTTAACTTCAGTCTTTGAGAACAGACAACTTTATGAAGGCTTCCAGGCTTGATTATAATATCCTACTGCTAGAAACACTGCGTGCGTTGGTCATAGTACTTGGGGAAATCAAATGGGTACTAACCAAGAAGGGATCTCCCTGCAGCATAGCTTTGTTAGTGCTTTGCAGGCTGCTGGAAGAAAAATCAGATGTAGTCTTAACCAGTGATGAACCTGTGAACTATAATAATGACAAGCATGACAAGGTGGGCATATGGGAACAATAATAACGCTGCTAGTATGAGGACAATCAACTACTTACTGGTTGTATTTTAAGCAAAATATATAGGAAGAAACACATACATGATACTATAAATTTGACCAAGAACCCATGGTAGGGTATCACACATGTCTTAAGGATGAACCTACTCCTATTGCTCTGTTGAATGTACATAATATGTAATTTCAATCTCTGCACTGGTAGAAGAGTGTATCTCTGAGGTATCATCAGGGATGTTCCTTTGTACGGTACACAATATTTAATGGAGAAACTCACCATTGGTCAAGTACAGGGAATATATATGAATAGAGTGCTCAGCCACATATGAGGAATTGATATTATCACTTTTTCAAGGTGTGGGAACAACTGAAGAAGAAGGGAGAGAAAGACTGAACTAAGTTTGTAAAGGATCAAAGAAAACCTAGTGTCTTCTGAAATGACAGGACGGCAGTTCTCAGAAACTCACAACTCCTGTGCTTGCTTGCAAAATGTTTGTCAAAATCCTAATATGGAGTCACAAAGAAGTAATGAGTCCTCACTCCTCTTTTATTTTTATTGATATCTATATTTTCCTTTGCTTCCCTCTCTGCTTCTCCGCTCCCCTTCAACCCTCCTCCAAGATCTCTATGCTCCCAATTTACTCAGGAGATCTTGTCTTTTTCTACTTCCCATGTAGATTAGATCTATGCATATCTCTCTTAGTGTCCTCATTGTTGTCTAAGTTCTCTGTGATTGTGATTTGTGGGTTGGTTTTCTTTGCTTTATATTTATAAACCACTTATGAGTAAGTACATTGAATACTTGTGTTTCTGTGTCTTGATTACCTTACTCAAAATGATGTTTTCTAGCTCTACCCATTTTCTGCAAAATTCAAGCTGTTGTTATTTTTTTCTGCTGTGTAGTATTCCATTGTGTAAATGTACCACATTTTTTTTTATCCATTCTTTGGTCAAGGGGCATTTAGGTTGTTTTCAGGTTTTGGCTATGACAGACAATGCTGCTATGAACATAATTGAGCACATGTCCTTGTGATATAATTGAGCATCCTTTGGATATATACCCAAAAGTGGTATTACTGGGTCTTGAAGAAGGTTGTTTCCTAATTTTCTGAGAAATCGCCACACTGACATCCAAAGGGGCTGTACCAGCTTGCATTTTCACCAGCAATGCAGAAGTGTTCTCTTTACCCCAAAACCTCTCCAGCATAAGTTGCCATCGGTGTTTTTCATCTTGGCCATTTTTACAGGTGTAAAATGGAATCTCAGAGTTGTTTTGACTTGCATTTCTCTGATGACTAAGGATGTTGAACATTTCCTTAAGTGTCTTTCAGATTTTAGATTCCCCTATTGAGAGTTCACTGTTTAGGTCTGTACTCCATTTTTTTTTTTTTTTTTTTTAGATTATGTATTCTTTTGGTGACCAATTTCTTGAGTTCTTTGTATATTTTGGAGATCAGACCTCTGTCTGATGTGGGTTAGAAAATTTCTTTTCCCATTTTATAGGTTGTTGTTTTGTCTTGTTGACCATGTCTTTTGCTTTGCAGAAGCTTTTCAGTTTCAGGAGGTCCCATTTTTTGTTTCTCTCAGTGTCTGTGCTGCTGGAGTTATATTTAGGAAGTTGTTTCCTGTGCCAATGCGTTCAGAAGTACTTCCCACTTTCTCTTCTGTAATGTTCAGTATGGCTGGCTTAATGTTGAGGTCTTTGATCCATTTTGGATTAAGTTTTGTGCATAGTGATAGGTATGGGTCTATTTTCATACTTCTACATGCTGATATCCGGTTATGCCAGCACATTTGTTAAATATGCTTTTTTTCACTTGATATTTCATTTCTTGTTTTCCTCTTTGCTGCTGAAAAGCATTTGCAGTTCCAGTCTGGGCAGTGTTTTTACAGCTCTTTCAGTTTCATTTTTTAATCTTACCTTAACATCAAAAGCTGGTATGATTTACATGTTGAAATGATATGTTACACAAATGTGACCATTCAAATTTCATCCTGAGAATTGAGTGCAAGTCCTTCTTTATATTTCCGTAGTGTAGCTACCAGGAAACACAGAGTACTGTATGTTTTATACTGTATGTTGATTGGATAGTGCCTTTGTAAAGGATTAGCAGAACAACTGAATATCAACATGGGAGCCTAAAGACATGGAAACATGACTAGATCATGGGCCACAGTCCATGTAACTTAGCTCTATACAAAACATCTAGTAAAATTCATAGGAAAAAGTATGTACTCTTGAGAGAAAAATAACTTTTAGGTAGTACAAAATGTATGAGCCATAACAGAAAAGTAATGATAAATTAGGCATCAAAATAAAACAGTGAAAGTGAACAGTAAAATTACAATGCCAATCACACACTGGAAAATATATTGAAAAATGAATGAAAACTTCTTACTACCTCACAAATAAAAAGGCACTCCAATGGGACAGAATGGCAAAAATATTAAGAAAGCAATCAATAAAAACATAGCCATACTACAGCCCAGTAAGCCCCTCAATATTCTTAAAGGTTCACAGATTAAAATTGCAATGGAATACCACGTCATACACTATGATGATTAAAACTCAAAGCTGGTAGTACCAATGCTTGATACGCAATTACAAAATATGAGCCCTTCTACTTTGCATGTGAAGTTGTTGAATGTATTGCATTTGCAGTTTCTTATAAATTTAAATGTATTTCTGCTATAAGACTGAGCAATTCCATACTACCCATGAGCCATACATAAACTTGCTATAACAAGTGACTGCAAATTCCCTAATTCTGAACAAATTATAAACAATTCTTGCCCCCATATGGCAAGCAATGCAGGGTATATAAATATAGTGGAACATAGTGCAGCAGGAAGAAAGGATTGAATTACAGCAAAGGAAACAAGAATACATCTCAAAAGTAAAATGTAATGAGCAAAACAGAGCCAAAGTAGTAAAGACTGTGTGTCTGTTTTCATGAATCTCTAGCAAAGGTAAATGAGCCCATCACCACAGAACGCACGTGAGGATTATATAGAATGAAGAACAATGGCATCTATTGACATCATTGGGTGGGTGCAGGATCACTGTATAGAATCATATTTTAATATAACCTTGATAAAAAATGACATGAATTTTAGTTTGGGAGCTTTAAAATATTGCCCTGTGGGATGATAGTCAATGATGTTAATGAATATATATTTCCAAAGCAATCACAATGTATATTGAATGTCTAATTAATTCAGAAATGATAGATGTTTAAATAAATATTTATTCTTATTTCAAATTATAGAATGCACACATTAGTTGAAATATCACATCATAGGTATTATATATATTTATTCATATATATGTTTAAGTAAAAACAAATTTCAAAGGGGAAAGTATTAAAAGAGATAAATGGAAGGAGAGGCATTTTGGTGTCAGGTAGAAACCAGGAGCAAGGGAAACTCCCAGGAATCTACGAGGGTAGCCCAACTAAGAATTCTAGCAATAGTGGGTAGGTAAAGACTATGAACAGATAAGATTTCCAGTGGAGTGACTGGGACACTACCAACTCAGTCACATAACCTTCAACCTATAGCCTGTTTATGCCTATGGGATGTGCTGGGATAAGGGTGACATAGAGATTGTGGGAGTGGTCAACAATTGACTATTCCAGTCTGAGACTCAAGCCCCAAAAGTGAGTCTAACCCTGATACTTCCTGGAGTGCCAGGACCCAGGGACTTGATGGCTCAGACACGAAGGAGAGAATCAAACACAATTGGGAAAAAAAGGACAATATAATGATGCCTAAAGATAATCTGTTGTACTCATCAATTGGGACCTATCCCAACTGTCATCAAAAAGGATCCATCCAGTTACTGATGAAAAGAAATGCAGAGACCCATAGCCAAACATTAGGCCAAGCTCAGAGAATCCTGCTGAAGAGAGGAATGGAGGATTTGGGGATCTATAGGTGTTAAGAACATTACAAGAAAACCCACAGAATGAACTAAATTTGGCTCTTAGAGTCTGAACTGACAACCAGAGAGCCTGCATGAGACTGACCTAGTTCCTCTACATATATGTGATAATTGTGTAGCTTGGTCTTCTTGTGGGATTCCTAACAGTGAGGGAAGGGGCTTCTCTGCCTCTTTGGCTGGCTTTTTGAAAACTAGTCTTCATACTGGATTGTGTGGCCCAGCCTTAATACTGGTGTGGGGCTGAGTCTTACTGCAACTTTATATGTCTTGTTTTGTTGATATCCATGAGAGGCCTGCCCTTTTCTGAACAGAAATAGGGGAGGAGTGAATTGAGAGGGAGGCAGAGGGAAGATGTGGAGGATGGAATGGGAAGAGAGAAGAGAGGGAAAACTGTGGTCAGGATGCAAAAAATAAATTTAATTTAAAAATTACAAGAAATGAATTTAATGTTAGCCTGAAGATATAGCTTAATGTATGATTTGCCTAATGTAGCCATATCTGCTTTTATCCTTTGTACTGCCAAATGTAAATAAAAACATGCAATAAAAATTTTAAGATAAAACTAATTAATTATAAAGATTCACATTTCAATGAACTGAAAAATTAAGTTTCTTGCCTTTTGGAGTAGTGGAGTTGTTATTGAACACATGGTATCTTATATCAACAGGATCATTATGCTCTAAATTAAACAAGCAAAACAAATATGTAGAAGTTGCAGAACGTGAATTTTAGTTTAGTAGCGAGTTCTGAGAACTAGACTTCACAGAAATAAACTTTGTTCACTTTTTAAAAATTATTATGTTTCTTAGTTAATATATGAGCTAGTAATATCTTATCAAGTATATTATAAAATACATTGAAAATTAAATTTGGTATTAACTAGTCTGTAAGACAATAAATAATATTAAAATATATGATAGAGTTTTTGCCTATGATACTTTGTATAAGATGAATTTATATTTCACTAGTACATGGTGCTAAAGAAATGGTGTTAAATTTGAGAACAGACTACTTTTTAAGAAGTACATAATCTGAAAAATATAAAACAGAAAAAAATATAGCCAGATGCATGGAATCCTATAATAGGGGTATTTGTAAAATAGATCAATAGTGCTATATTATTAATGTATCATCACTTCCTGAAATATTTTAAGTATTGGTTGGGAATAATTGGAAGAATTAGTTAAATCATGAACTATTTATGCAATAACAAATTATGTATGATTTTGGAGATTTTATTAAAATAGAAACTGTTTCTGAGAGCACTTCAAGTAAAAATCTGAATTATGTTTCCAACCACAAATGTGTTTATTATCTGATTTATACAATCCAGGAAAGGTTCAGGAAAAATGGGAATGATTAGCTCATTCACCATTTAAAATTGTTAGGGCATCTGCAGTTTTTTCATGTAGATGTAAATAATTAGCTATGGACTACTCACAGACATGGTTCCCCTGAATTGCATCATATTTGACAAGTTACCTAGTTACCTCTCTTACTGTACAGGAATCTACCTAGCCTTGATGGAAACAGTATAGTGTAGCATGATTTATAATAAAAACAGACCCTTCAGATTCAGAAACTATAACTTGGTAATCATCTATACATCTAATTAATTTACTATATGTACTCTATAATTTATTTATTTATTTATTTATTTATTTATTTATTTATTTATGTTTTCACTTTTATCTGACTGAAAAGGGTCATGAATAAGTGATGTTGCAATGATGCATTGATATAAAATTTATTTTCTCAAGAAGTATCATTGGATTTGAGAACTGAAAAAACTCTCCAAATTTAAAATACATAGAAAGTGGAAGTCTCATACTTTCCTTCTTTATTCCATTTATACTCACAGTGAATTCATGATATTATGAGTTTAAAATGAATCCCTGTTTTACCTTACGTTCTATGGAATGGATCATAAACTCTATCTTGTTTAATGAGGATTGATTGAGCCATTTCATTTGGATGAAAATGGCTCCCATAGGATCATATGTTTGAATGATTGACCATCAGTTGACAAAACTGTTTGGGAAGGACAAAGAGGTGTGGCCTTGTTGGAGGAGATGGGTCTCTATGGGTCTCTTTTTTTTATTTTTTTTGTCCATCTGTGTTTCTTTCTCTTATTTCTTAATTTAAAATTTTAATTTTACATACCAACCCCAGTTCCTCCTCCCTCTTTTCCCCTTCTGTCACCCTGTACTTTTCCCATCCCAACACCCTGGGAGTCAACAAAGTCTAGTATATCAAGTTGAGGCAGGGCCAAACCCTCCTGTATCATGGCTGAGCAAGGTATCCCACCATAGGGAATGGACTCCAAAAAGCCAGTGTCTGGGTGCATTTGAGATGTGAGAGACTGGTGCCATTCCCAGTGTCTTTCTCTGAAGCAAGCTATGGATCAAGGTGTGAGGTCTAAGCTACTGCTCCCGCACTGTGCCTTCCTGCCTGCTGCTGTATTCATCATTATAGTCCTGAATACTAACCCTCTGAAACTGTAAGCCCCAAATAAACTTTTTCTTTAAAAAAAAAATTGAAATGAAGAAGTTAAAGTTCTCTTACTCTTCTTTAATTTTTATATGGGAGATTTGGGATCAAGAATTATCATCATAAAAATATTAAAATAAACCTAATAGCAAAGATAACACTTAGTATCATTAAATAAATCAACATTTACTCCCATTTACCTTGAAGCACAAATTTATTACATTGAAAGAGGCTCAAATGGACTTAGTGTGGGACTCACTATAGCTCAGTGCTTCCTGTTAAATGTTAGGGTACCTGGCTAAGTCACCTTAGTGTATATCAGTGTCACTGTGGCACAGGGAACCTCTTTGTAGACCTTCCTCTTGGCTCTTCACAGTATTAGCTTTTCTATATCACAGAACATGCATTTTAGTTTTGTTTATGTTCTCTACTTTTTCAGTCATCTTTCTGTTTTTGTACAACATATTAATAATTTAGGTACACATTGTGTATCAGTAAACACAGTAATTATTGAAACTAATCTTTCACACTTCTGCTCCTTTTGTAGGAAATACTGTCTTACTACCTTATCTTTTCAACTTGTCTAATAATCCCTAACATTCTGTGACATTATTCTGGGCTGACAGTTTCACATCGTTGGGAAGAGGTGACTTCAAGTGAGGCATTTCATCTATCACATTGGAATATGGATATGTCTATGGGTGATTTTCTTGATTGCTGATTGATGGAGTATGGCCCAATTCACCGTAGACATTAAAATACATGGGTAGGTGGTATTGCTTGTATAAGAACACAAGCTGAGCAAGTTATGGGGAGAAAGTGAGTATGTATAGTTTAGTTCCCGTAAGGTCTTCAGATTCTGCCCCCACATTCCTGTTCTTAGAATCTGCTTTGCTTTTACTAGTTGATGGACTATAAATTTAATATAAAATGAACTGTTTTCTTCTCCAAATTGCTTTTGGACCATGTTTTATCATGAAAACAGAAAGCAAGCTAAGACACATGTGTTTTTAGAAAAGAAGACATTATATCAGGAATGTATATTTTCATGATGCAGAAAAGGAAACACCCATGTTAAATGGTCTCCAGGGTTCTGTCTGTATATGCTAGAATTTATATTACCCATCAGATTCAAGATTTAAGAAAAAAGGAAAATTTTTGGTTTGTATCACCAGAACTTAACACAATGCCTTGGGATTATTACATTCCATATCTGTATCAAATAATTATTTTGAAACAAGTCAATATGTGCATTAATGATAGATAGAGATATATAGAAAATATTGCATATACAGCATAGATCAGAATGCAATTTTCTAATTTACACCTTTGCACTCTAAAATTAGCCCCTATACATAAAGTTACTTTGATATAAAAGGCATTGTTTTCTGTACTTATATTTAGAAAATATGCTAAAACTTATCTCTGAAGCCAGGTAAACTTTTGCATCCATCCTTCAGAAAGTATTAGAAAAAAATCACAATTTCATGCAGGATTTATTGTTAGTGAGAAATTATTTATATAATATATTAAGGTGAACACTATTTTAAGTTTATCTGCCCTTTAGTTTGAAACTTGCTTCTCTGAAGGGGACAGAAAATGGTAATCACTAAATAGCTTCTTCTATATGTTGACCAACTATATTCAATAAGTAAAATAATTATACTTTTCAATGCTTTCCTTGGTAGCTTCAGATAACTTTTATTTTAATGTTAAATAATTTTTAAGATAATAAAAGCTAATTATATTATGCAGAAAAGTTTAGATATTTATGTTAAATGAGAATCAATGCAATCACTATAAGTTTAATTCTAATATCATTGATGAAAGTGTTTGCTGTTTTAATCTAAATTAATTCTTTACACAGGAGCTAGAGTGATCAAAGTATACAGGTAGATGTGACCAATACTGCTGGACTTTTAGTTTTGAATTCACACTTAAATTACTAATTGCTAGAGCATACCATAATAAAAAGCTTGGATTTGCAGAAAAATTAATTGATGTTTATGTTTTCTTCTATGTTCTATTGTCATAATATTTCACCCCCAGCAAGTCTATTTCTAATCTCTAAATATTCAATTTTTCTCATATTTTAAGCATCAGTGTCTCTTTAAGTTATGAATGCCTTCCTCTCAGCTTACAAACATTAGTAATCACCATGGGACTTAGCTTTTTAACTACTGATTATAACATCTGCCTCATTTTTTTCTGATTCTATTGCTCCATCTTTTAAGTGTTACATTTTCTTCTTATTTACATTTTTTTTTTCAAGACAGGGTTTCTCTGTAGCGTTGGAGCCTCTCCTGGAACTAGATTTTGTAGACCAGACTGGCCTTGAACTCATAGAGATCCGCCCTGTTTCTGCCTTCCCAGTTCAGGGGTTAAAGGCTCACATGTAAATTTAAATGTTTTATTTTATTTTTAAATCTTATTCTGGAATATAATTAAGAAAAAATTGTTCCCTTTGAGGCTCTCTTTGTCAACATTATTAAATATAACCAAAATAGAAAATAGTTTAGAGAGAATAGGACTCTAGTTCTATAGCTAGACATACGAATTCCTCTCCTAACTCGTGAGGCATGTATTACATTATACCAAATTATATTTGCATGCTTTTTAAATGAAGCATTTATAAAAATTTCTCACAGTAATTGGAGTACTTAACATTTTCAAATTTTTCACCCATATGAAATTCATTTCAGTAGTAAAAATGAGGAAACTGCCTATGTTGTTTTTATGAATTAACAGTCTGTTCTAGTTTTAACACCAATACTTTTCTAAATTATGTGTAGTCTTCATGCTCCTGGCTTTTACAGTTTGTCATTGTCATTAGAAGTCTTATAATGCCTATTGCCAATCACAAGCTTTGTCTAATCAATGTCTAAAGACTTTGCTTTAGGATGATTTATCACTTTTAGTTGTTAAAGGGTATACCACCAGTTCCTATTATTCAATCTTAACAAGAAGGTAATTGTACTTTAGTACCATACAAAGACTTCCACATTTACCTATCACAAATCCCTGGTAGTTGGCACTCCTCTCCACACTTGGGTTCCCAAGATAATGCCTCCTTAGAACTAAGTATTTATAAAGAATGCTTCAAACATTATTTGTTGATAAAAATATATTTCTAATTCTACTGATTAAAAAGATATTGCAATTATATGAAAATTTTTATCTTTCTCTTTTATTACATATTGATTCCCCTATGTTTAAAGACTTCAAAAATATATTTCAGTAGTGACAAGAGAAATAAAATGAAAGACACCTTTTTTTGCCATGAAATTTATGTCATATTAACAATGTTTCATTTTGTTTGTTGAAAACTCTACCAGAAGTGACTAAAATTTTATCTTGAATATCAGTAGAATGAAAGCAAGGAATTTGATTAAATATTTATTAAACTTAATAAATTTAAATTTATGTTGATTGTTCAAAAAATTGTCATTCCTTTCATCACTGTAAGCACAGAATTAGTGACTTATGATTCCTGGTATAAGATTAAACTCATGTCTGTAACACAGCAGTGTTTGTCAAGAGGCAAATTTCCAAATGCTTTTTTTTTCCCAATAGATGGACAGAGCAAGTGATCATCAGAATTTAAACTTAAGAAAAAATCAAACATTTTAAAAGCAAATTTCTAAAACTGAACATTGACATTTATTTTTTTCATCTGAGACAAACAAGAGCCTTGCAGTCTCTTCCACTACACATTCTAATGTGGCATGACAACCTTTTAAATCCTCTAGCTCCCAAGACTTGATTAAATACTTGGAATGATGCATTCTCTTAGTAAATTTATGTAGTTTTAGAATATATTAACAAATAAAATACTGACGAACAATAACATTTCATGTGTCAATTTACTGCAATTTTGGTAAATTGATCACACAAATATTTTCAGGAGTATTAACCCATATAATAGCATATTTGTAAAATACTGTTTAAAATATCTCTTGAAATATTAAGAAATTTTTACAAAGGTTAGTACCAGGAAGATGGTAGAGATAAGTATATTTTTATTAATTTAGTTCCCAAGTAAAATAGGTTACAGCACATACAATATAATAGAAAATGAATTTTTAAGTATAGACTCCTCTACATGGCTATAAATGCACAATGTCTGCAATCAAAATGACATCTTTCTCCCTTTGTCTCTTTCTTTCTCTCACTCTCTTCTCTTTTCTCTCTCTCTTCCTCCCTCCATTCCTCCCCATCTCTTCTTCCCTCACTCTTTCCTTCTCTTTCTCTCTCTCTTTCACACACACACACACACACACACACACACACACACACACACACCTGTTCTCTGAAGAGGAATGTGTTTTACATTCTTTGCCTATAGAAAAGAACAAACAATCTCGTTTCGCTGAGAATTTGCCTCCTTGCTCTGCAATCGCTGGAGCCTATTCCTATCCTATCTGTACATTAGAGGCGAACAGAGAACATGTCTGTGTGCTATGTTGATAGTCACCATAAACAAATATTTATACAGTTGAGATCAGAGATAGAAAAATGTCAGCACCAAATCCACCCATGATGGCACATACACCAGACAGATGACAAAGTCTGGCTCAAGTTAGAAAGGCTTGTGAGATACTTGAATCATATTTTGCAACCCTTGAAAGAATTCAAGTTAGAGATTAGCAGACACCAGGCTCAGTTCTGTCCATAATCCCCTTTATCTGTCTTCTAGCCAACAAAATGAAAACTCTAAAGCCCAAGTGACAAATAGAGTGTGAAGGACCTTCTACTGAATTTCAGGGGAAAAAATGAGACTGCTGTGTGTGTTGAAAATGGTTTCTTGTGCTATTTTTGCTTGTGCTCTCAGTTGTGGCGATATGAATAAAGCCCCACATGCTAATTTCTGCTGGGCTCATTAGTAGATCTAACATCAATAAATTAACAACTATAATAATATTCTGGTGATATAGAATAACAACTTGTTTATGGAAGGTAAATTAATGTGAAAGTAAATGACCATATTATCCAGAAGCGTATCAAATTACTGGCAATTGAGCATATAGACGTAGGAAAATCTCTAGGGACAGTCCTTGCTGCAGTAAAACGGCAGTGAGTTGAAAAACAGAAAACAGACAAACAGTGAAGCATAGAGGGAAAGGCATCCTGTGCAGGTGGGACACCAGCAGCTGCACAGAGAAATGTGCAGATCATAGATGTGAGATCTGTGCTCCTTTATCAGTGAGTGCGGTGTCAAGGGAGAAGAGCAGAGTGCAATGAAAAGATTCATAGGCTCATAACATTTAAATTCATTCTCTGAAAAACGGAGAAAGCTGAGGCATCAAGTCAGCAGGTTAGAGACAACATACATTAGAAATTCCACTTTCTACCCTCAACAAATAGTCATAGCACCAACGTGTAGCAACAAAGAGAAAGGGAATGAAGAGAGTAAGTTGCCCAACTTTATATAAAGTATATGGAGGGGAGATGTGTAATGCAGAACTTAAAGAGAAGATCATGTTCAACATTAAAAACAACACATACAAAATTCCCAGAACTCATTAAATATTGTCACTATTGTTGTTATTATGGTTATTTACAGGGACTGAACTTTTACTGTCTATTGGTGTTTCATGACAAACAAAATATATACTGAAAGACAGAAATATTTTTTTCCCAGAGTACTGAGGATGCTTAGCTGTCTAAAGTAAATTTGTATTTCTTCTTAAAATTCCCCCAGGAACAGGTAACTAAACACATTTCCTTCAGTGAGAGGCAAGCAGGAATTATCACACATGACTCTCAGTTCTGTAGTTTCTCATGGCATCTAAGGAGCATTAAAACTATTTTGCCACTTGAAAAGACTAACAATTTTTAAACTTCTCACACATGCTTTTGCCAGGATTGGACCTGCTGCATAATGTCTGGGAAGAAAGTAAATACAGAATAACACACACTAAATATGACACTAATCAGGAAATTGCCAACTTGGGGCAACATTTAAAAGTAACAGGGCAGAAAATAATAATACTAAATAAAGAGTGAGTAAAAACAGAATTAAAACACTCAAAAAAACAAACTTAGGAATCAAATTTCACGTTCTTTTTATGGCCTGAGTAAAGAAGAAGAAGAAGAAGAAGAAGAAGAAGAAGAAGAAGAAGGAGGAGGAGGAGGAGGAGGAGGAGGAGGAGGAGGAGGAGGAGGAGGAGGAGGAGGAGG
>NW_026068036.1:267947-271024 GCF_014885135.2 Alexandromys fortis
GGGGGGGGGGCGGGAAATGGGAGGAGGCGGAAATTTTTTTAATTCTTTTTTCTTTGTAAATAAATAAATAAATAAATAAATAAATAAATAAATAAATGTGGTCTTGAAATGGAAGCTGTGAAAGTGTTTTTAGTGATAGTAGAATATGGGAATAAGGCCTTCTTGTTTGCTTTTTATTGTAAAATGGAAATATTTCTTTCCACAATGGCTTTCTGTACCTTCTACTGCAGTGGTCGTACTGAAGTGGACTCTGGAATATTTTTCAATGCTTTGCTCACATCAAGATCCAGTTATAATATTGCAAGCAATATGAATATTTATTCAGAAATCTAATTTATCTCATGAATATCTTCAGCCTCTATCTATCCTTCAACTAGAATCTAGAAATGAGGATGGTTGCTGTGGCTTAGTTAACAAGTCACTTGCTACATTATATTTTAACATTTTAAATATTATATTTTAAATGTTACAACTCTAATACCCACAGCTACCTTGAAAATTCTTACTAATTTTTATACAGTATATGGCTTTCACCATATTGTATATTTTACAAATTCTTTGAACAAATGGAATGAATTTTAGCTCATCCCAATGCAGATTATATTTTATAACTTTCAATTAAAAATGAAAGTTTTGTTTTCATCCTTCTTAAAATAAATGTTGCCTTAAAATCCAAAATAATTGCATTAAAATTAATTTTAGGATTATTAATTTCCACATTGGCTAAATATTCTTTTATTTTAGTTACTAGTATAGAGCAAAATAGACATTTAAAGCCAAATGAAAGTTGGAGAAAACAAATTCATGTTCCATAGTTAGAGAAGAAAAGAGATTCTTCATTATTGAAGTTAGTGTGAAGATATATAAAAACATCGTGCTCATGCATATATTATATACAAAAAGTAAGTTATACTACCAATCACATTGCTATTTTTAGCTAGTTAAAATCAGACATCATAACAAAAATTCTACAAGTCATATTTGACTCATTTCAAAATAGAATTGTAAAAAATAATAAGACTTTTATAAAATTTGTAAAATGAGCATAAAACTTTAAAGAAAGCATCAATTTAATCTTGGATATTGAAAGCTTCAAATTAGTCACACAAATAAATATACTATCTCCAAAATTAAAATTAATTCTAATTTTACAGTACATGTGTTATCATATTGATTATATTTTTTCTAAGTTACAAAAAATCAATGAAATGATATGAACAAAACTTCAAATAAACATGTATTTGCATTTTGACAAACATGCAAGAAAAGCAATTTTAATTATCTGAAATATTTTTTTCAAATTCTTTATCTCTAATAATGTTTTCCCCTGGATTGGGTCCCATTACTTACTTTTTAATGCACATTGGTCAGTTTTGAAATGATATAAATGCCACTAATACAAAAAGATGCATAAGTTTGTGTTCATATACATCTGTTCATGCTCATTTATTATATATCAATAGAACTGAAGAAAAAGAAACTCTCAACAAAAGAATGAGGAGACATCAAAGGGGTTTGAGGGAGGGTGGCTGGGAGGAATTGGTAGGAGAAAAGAGAAGGGAAAAGTGTTACAATTGTATTTCAATTTGAATAGATAAGAATTTTAAAAAAGGCTAGAGAATTATTCCTAGAAAACTATATTCCACACTATCCTAGTTATAAAAATATTAATATATATTCATTCAAGATGATCAAGGGATGTTCCTAATATAGGATTTTAAGATCTAATGGATACAAGGTTCCTTCCCGTTACTACTTTAGATTACTCACCTGTTCAACTTTATATCATTCGTAGAATTCAAAGGCGCCTAAGGTTTCCCTCTGTTTATGACTTAGAAACTATGTGCACTGTGATCAAAAGAAGTGAATCAAATTCCACAGATCTTTTCCGCCCCACCTTCCCCATTGATCCCTGAGCCTTAGGTGCAGGTGTTACAGATATGTCAATTGGGACTGGGCAATATATGGTCACATTTTCTCTGCATTTTGTTTGGTTGTATTTTTCCTTTTATGGTCTCTGTCTGTTTCAACCAGATGTTTCTTTCAGGAAAAATGAAGCATACATACTCATCTATTGATTATTCAGAACCAGTAGGTAGCCCAGATATTATACACACTGAAGTTATATATGCAGACTGAGCAGGTTGCCCTTATATATTTAAGGAATATGCACGCACACACACACACACACACACACACACACACACACACACACACACAATTAAGGCAATAGAGGTTTTGAATTTGAGATAGAACTGAGGAAATGTTTGAAGAACTAAAGGGAAATGACAAAATTATGTAATTATATTTTAATTAAAAAGCAAAATACTCTAAATTAAAAACAAAATCACTGATCATCTATATTAAGGTGACCAAAATGACAAGGATGTAGTCTTTTGTTTTTTTGGATTAAGCTATCCCCACAATCAATAAGTGTAATGAAATAATTTTATTTTCCATTAGAATTGTGTTAAAATGGACAATTAAACTTTTCTTATTCTCCCTTACAAATGTAGCCTATTGCAACAAGGAAAGGTTGTGAAATGGAGGCTGTGAAGGAAAATCCTGCACATAGTTGACTTGCTGGTGATTAAGATTAGGAGTCATAGGAGCAACACAGGAAAATAAAAAGAAGCAAGAGAGCAGATTAAAGCTAATGTTCTACTGTTGCCATTGTTAATCTATCTTAGTAAGAAACATCCATTCAGTCTTGCATATCACCATAGAACCTTCATCTGGTGATGGATGGAGATAGAGACAGAGATCCACACTGGAGCACTGGACTGAGCTCCCAAGGTCCCAATGAGGAGCAGAAGGAGGGAGAACACGAGCAAAGAAGTCAGGACGACGAGGGGTGCACCACCCACTGAGACAGTGGGGCTGATCTATTGGGAGCTCACCAAGGCCAGCTGGACTGTGACTGAAAAAGCATGGGATAAAACCGGACTCTCTGATCATGGCGAACAATGAGGGCTGATGAGAAGCCAAGGACAATGGCACGGGGTTTTGATCCTACTTCATGTTCTGGCTTGGTGGGAGCCTAGCCAGTTTGGATGTTCACCTTCCTAGACATGGAC
>NW_026068036.1:271081-272951 GCF_014885135.2 Alexandromys fortis
TGCTCTTTGGGCTGACGAGGGAGGGGGACTTGATTGGGGGAGAGCGAGAAGGGTGGGAGGAGGGGGAGGGAAATGGGAGGCTGGGAGGAGGCGGAAACTTTTTTTTTCCTTTTCTCAAAAAAAAGAAACATCCATTCATAATAATAATTTTCTCTAGATTTTGAAATTATACATTAAATATTAAAATTATAAAGTATTAATAATTTGATTCAATCAGAAATTTAGAAAATTGGGTCAGCACCATAGATCTTTTTGTTGGAAACAAAATAAGTTGAACCATCTAAGTCATTAATTATTCTTTGTCAGCGAGGTGGACAGAAATTTTATTATGTACAGGTCAGTTGTGGGCCAGAGGCTATTTATTATTTTCATCAATGACTTGGATGATAGGAATGTCTGTGAACTTAGTAATTTACAGTCCTCTCTCATTGGAAAGCCTGATTAACACTGTGAATGTCAAGATCAGAACTCAGCATGACCATGATATGACCTCAACAAATTGGAGAAGTGTTTTAAGCAGTGCAGTTCAATAAAACCACGACAGATATAGTTGTTAAGAAAATTGAGAAGGAAATGAAAATTATAATAATGCAGCAGATATCACAATGTTGTGAATGTGGAATGTGTTTGCTAAAGCAGGATCACACAAAATATGATGGAATAAATAATATTGAAATGGTTTGACTAAAGAATTAAATACTAGATTTTTTTTTCTCGTTTCTTTTGGTCTTTCTCCACCACATAGTGCTATCCCTTCCTTCCTTCCTTCCTTCCTTCCTTCCTTCCTTCCTTCCTTCCTTCCTTCTTTCCTTCCTTCCTTCCTGATTTCACAGCTTTCCTCCTTCTTCTTTTTCTCCTCTTCCTTTTAATTCTCCTCTTCCCATCACCTGCTTTATGACAGAGTCATGCTAAGTAACAAAGTCATCCTTAAAATACCATAGTCCAGGTTGACACCAAATTGTTGATCTTCTGCTTTAACCTCCTTAGTGCTAAAATTAGAAGCCTAAATCTCTACGCCTTATATATCATAATATATAATATATATTATCAATTGTCATAATAGCCATATTATGTATTGCATATTCTTTGGATAAAATTAAATATTATTATAAGATATATTAAGAAGGAAAATATTTGTAATATAAATGTTGATAAGTTTTGTTTTAATGTGTCACAAATGACAATGTTCTTTATGCTAAGGTAAATTTGTGCTTGTGAACTATTTTTCAGATTACCCTAGTGTGTATTAGAGTATACTGTTCTTTTATAGTTTACATATCCTTTTGATAGTTAAAAAATAACTTTCAGTAATTATAGTGTCATTTTTCTGAAATATGAGAAAAGCTAAATATTAAAGATACTGTCAGGTATTTTATTTTTAGCAATTTTTAGAAAAGAGCTTAATCATTTTATAACTCTTTTAAGATGTCTAGTTTTCATGGGATAGAAAGTCATATCTCTTAAGTGTAAATGACATATTTCTGAAAACACTGTTCTTATTTTATACAAAGAGAACTGTAATCAATATAGGACTAAGCAATTAATATTTACCATAATCACTTATTTTTAAAACTTTGCACATGAATATATAGAATTATGCTGAAGATCTGCCCCAGTATGTGCCTGGGAGGAGGTGTTCTGGTCCCAAGGAAGATGTATAGAGTTGGGATGAGGACATAGGATAACACACAACCTGAGGGTGAATCAGGATGTCTGCCAGCAGCTTTAATTGAGAACACACTACACTTTTTATACTGTATAGTTGCACACATTATTTTTTTTCTTTGTTTATTTTAATTTTTTTTATATTTTTATTGAGAATAAGAAAAAAAAAAGTTTCCGCCTCCTCCCAGCCTCCCATTTCCCTCCC
>NW_026068036.1:273020-286790 GCF_014885135.2 Alexandromys fortis
TGGCTAGGCTCCCATCAAGCCAGAACATGAAGTAGGATCAAAACCCCTTGCCATTGACCTTGGCTTCTCATCAGTCCTCATTGTTCGCCATGATCAGAGAGTCCGGTTTTATCCCATGCTGTTTCAGTCACAGTCCAGCTGGCTTTGGTGAGCTCCCAATAGATCAGCCCCACTGTCTCAGTGGGTGGGTGCAACCCCCGTGGTCCTGACATCCTTGCTCGTGTTCTTCCTCCATCTGCTTCTCATTGGGACCTTGGGAGCTCAGTCCAGAGTTGCACACATTATTAAAAGGGAGACCAGGGGCCTGTGAGCTGGGGCGTGACTTGAGACCAGGGCTTGAAGAAACTAGCCTTGACATAGATAATAGGTACCAGTCGTATGTTAATGAAAGGGCTGCAAGTTCTACTTGCTACAGGTAAGAAGAATGAATGTTTTATCAAGCAGGAATTTTGCTCAAACGTCCCAGGAAATGGATATCCTTATGCAAGTGCCTGACCTGGGGAAAAGGGCATCTTGTGGAAGCAGACTCTATAATACAATTCTCTTAGTCTTACTATAGGTGCCCGTTCCCTCATAATGCTCCTTTCCTGGTGTTTACTCTTGTTCCACAATACCTTGAAGAGGGAATAAATTATTCATGTTTGTCTAACATTATAATCATCTGACAATCACTATCAATTAAGGCTGCAAAATTTCATATATCTGAGCATGTGAAGAAGCCTAGGTATTGTTCATTCTTATTTTAAGTCAATTACATCACTACTGTCTATTACCTACAATGAACCCAAATCTCTCAAAAAGTGGGGACATTCAGATACTCCACCTAGGTTGCATGCTCTAAGTACTAACACTTCTGTGTGTTATGAATTTATCCTAATGCGAGCTCTCTGCTGACATAAAAATCCCAAATCACAACAAGCCAAATTAAGAATACCCAAGTTTAATGGGATTCCTGCACTCTCAGTTCGCTCCAACGGGGGCCAGGCAGGCTGCCAACACGACAGGGGGGCACATGTTTCTCCTTTGGAAACTTACTTAAATACCCTGTGGGAGTGGTCCTGACCCACCAGGGAGGGGTCAAGACCCAGCATCTGGGGTTTGGAGTCCAGACCAATACAACTCTCAGGGCTGGGGACTGGGGGATACACTCCCAACTTAACATTCCAGACTCTTTGGATATAGGGATGACAGGAAATTGAAGTGATAATTGTGACCAACAATTTAGGCTCTCTTGGAAAAAGAGGCATTGAGTCAAGTCTGGCTACTTCCTGAAGGTGTAGGTTGATATGGGGAAGGGGAGAGCTGGGTGTTTTGGGGTCCACATTCAGCGAGAGATGTGGCTGGAAAGCCATCCCATGTATTTTCATCCTGGAGACACCAGGCATCTGTTCATTGGGAGAGGTGAGAAGGCAGGTGTCTAGGAAGAAAATATTGTTATTGCCAAAGATGAGTGTGCCAGGATGAGGAGCAGGTAGGCCCTTCATTGTGGCATCCTGGAAAACTGGAGGGTAGAAGGTCCAGCCTGCTGAAGGGACCAAGTGTCCTGAGTAGGTGTCCACTTGAGCCTGGAGAGATGGTACCAGCATGGGTGTCTTAAGAGCTTAGCAGCAGAGAGGGTGGTGAGGATTACAATGTAAGGTCCTGTTCATTGAGGCTCGAGAGACCTAGGAGTTAACTGTTTGAGGAGTACTCTGTCCTCTGGGAGAGCGGGTCCCAGGTTTAGGGGCATTAGGGTCCACTGTTGTGGTGGCAGGGAGACAACTGTCAGCGTGTGAATGGAGGAGAGAGGTAGGGTAGGTACCCCACCAGTAGAGGAGTTTGGACTGTGAGGTGATGGTTAAGGAGAAAGGCCCTGCCATAAAGCAGCTCAAATGGGCTCAGGCCCAGAGGGGAACATGGGGTGTCCCTGAAGTGAGTAAGGGCAATGGGGAGAAGGGAGGGCTAAGACAACCTGAGTTCAGTGGAAAACTTGGTATCTGTTGTTTGATGAGTTCATTGACCTTCTGGATGGTTTGTGGGACACCAAATCATGGAATGATGTGGTCCAGGAGTACCTGAGCCACCACATTTGCCATTTCCCTGGAGGCCAGAAACACTTCTATCCATCCTGTAAAAGTGTCCATAAGTGTTACGAGATAACAGAGTTTTTCTACTCATAAGTGAAATCAACCTGCCAATCTTTGCCCAGTTGGTGTCCACGAAGCTGGTGTAGAGACTAATGTATGTGGAGAGCCCCTTGTTTGGCCTGGGCACATGTCTGGCAGAGAAGTGAACTTGTAAAATATGGTCTTGGAGATGGGTGAGGGGTTTGGGGGACCCTCCTCAATCTTTCTTAACTTTTTTCCTGGTATCTGGTGCTGACTGAGAAATAAAATGGGTAGGCAGAAGGATTAGTAAAAAAGGAACCTAGCCAGACCGGTTTTATCCCAGGCTTTTTAACGGGTCTTGCTGAACATAGCGGACAATGAGGACTACTGAGAACTCAAGAACAATGGCAATGGGTTTTTGATCCTACTGCACATATTGGCTTTGTAGGAGCCTAGGCAGTTTGGATGCTCACCTTACTAGACCTGGATGGAGGTGGGTGGTCCTTGGACTTCCCACAGGGCAGGGAACCCCAATTGCTCTTTGGGCTGACGAGGGAGGGGGACTTGATCGGGGGAGGGGGAGGGAAATGGGAGGCGGCAGTGGGGAAGAGACAGAAATCTTTAATAAATAAATAAATAAAAGGAGCCTAGCCACTTTTCTATCTGAGAGAGATCTGGAAGAGAAAAGGGAACATGAACTTTCATAATGACATTAACTCATGCCACCTCTGGGAGAGGACAGAGAAGGGCGGAGTTATGGTGGGATCTGGTATGGGAGGAGTCTGGGAAGGATTTGGAGAGGCTAGCTCAGTGCGCAGGAGGGTCCAAAGGTGGGGAGATGAGGGGGGGGAGGTGGGTAAGGTGGAAGTTGACCTCGAACCTCTCTTGCTTGGGAAGAGACGGGATAGACTGGGAAGGAGAGGATGTGGAGAATATTCCTCCACAGGAGGGGGCTGGGTAGTGTGGGCTTGAATGAGTGGAAGAGGGACCAGTGCCTTTCTTTGGCTGCTTGGTGCTGCCAGACACTGACTACTAAGGGAAGGCTGAGAGCACAGATCCCCAAAACCATGGACATATGTAAGCCCTGCCCATTTGTCCTTATGGCGGCAAAAATTTCCAGGTCCCAGAGGACCCTACCCAATCTATTCTTTCTCCATAATCACTAAGAAAGGGGGCTAGCTACTCACGGACTTTAGCAAAGCATGGCATATCAAACTCCCATAAGATCAGACATCTCGCCCTGTGTTCAGGTTGGTTGGGAACTCCACTAAGAGGAATAGGTTTCCAAGAGTCAGTAAAAGCACCAGGGATACCCCTATTCGCATTACCAGGAGTTCCACATATAGACCAAGCTTTACAATTGTCACATATAAGCAGAGGGCCTAGGTCAGTCCACACAGGCTCCCTGGTTTTTGGTTCATACTCAGTGAGTTTCCATGAGCCAGCCTAGTGGTTTCTCTGGGGGTTCCTGTGATGTTCCTAACCCCTATATCTATAATCCCTCTTTTCTCTCCTCAGCATGGTGGCCCAATATTTAGATGTGGGTCTCTAAATTTGCCTCCATCAGTCGCTGGATTAAGACTCTCCAATAATAACCAGGGTAGTAACAAACCTGATCACCGGGGATGACCAATTTAGGCTATGCATCCACTGCTGCCAGGAATCTTAGCTGGGGCATTCTTGTAGATTTCTGGGAGTTTCCGCTGTATCAGGCTTCTATCTGAATCTGTAAAGACCCCCATTTTTAGTTCTCTTTTTCCGCATTGTCCCCCTCTGACAATACCCCAACCCAGTCCCTCAAGTTCCCATGTCTACATACCCTAGTCCACCCAGGAGATCTCTTTTATTTCCCTTTCTCAGGAAGATCCATGTTTTCCCTTAGGCTCTCCTTGTTATCTAGCCTCTCTGAGTCTGTGCATTGCAACATAGTTATCCTTTACTTTACATTTAATATCAACCTATAAGTGAGTACATATTAAATTTGTCTGGGTTTAAAGGGTCTGGGTTACCTCACTCAGGAGGATTTTTTTTTCTGATTCCATCCATTTGCTTTCAAATTTCCTAATATCATTGTTCTTAACAGCTGAGTAACATTCCATTGTGTAAGTGTACCACATTTTTCTATCCATTCTTCAGTTGAGGGGCATCTAGGTTGTTTCCAGGTTCTGATAATGAAAAATGAAGCTCCTATGAACATAGTTAACAAGTGTCCTTGTTTGAGTATCCTTTGGATATATGCCCAAGAGTAGTATTGCTTGTTCTAAAAGTAGATAGATTACCAATTTTCTGAGAAACCACTACACTGATTTCCAAATGGCCGTAAAAGTTGGCACTCCCACCAACAAATGAGGAGTGTTTCCCTTGCTCCACATCCTTTCCAATATGAGTTGTGGCTTGTATTTTTAATCTTAGCCATTCTTACAGATCCGTAAAATGAATCTGAGTCATTTTCACTTCTATTTCCCTGATAGGTAAGCACGAAAAACATTTCTTTAAGTATTTCTCTGCCGTTTGAGATTCTTCTGTTGATAATTCTTTGTTTAGGTCAGAGCCTAATTTTTTAATTGGATTATTTTATTTATGATGTCTAGTTTCTTGAGTTCTTTATTTAATTTAGAAATCCACCCTCTGTTGGATCTGAAGTTGATAAAGAATTTTCCTATACTGTAGATTGCTGATTTGTCAGTATTTTTGCCAATAAGTTCATGAGGGAAATAGGTCTGTAATTCTGTTTTTTAGTTGAGTCTTTGTGTGGTTCAGGTATCAAGAATATGTGGCGTCATCAAAATAATTTAGCAAAGTTTCTTTAATTATGTGGAATAATATGAGAAATACTGGTATTAGCTCTTTTTTGAAGTACAGTAGAATTTTGCACTGAAACTACTGACCCTGGTTTTCCTTGGTTGGGAGAATTTTAATGACTGCTTTTCTTTCCTAAGTGGTTATGGGTCAGTTTAAATTATCTATCTGGCCTTGATTTAATTTTGTTATGTGATACCTATCAATAAATTTGTCCATTCCCTTTAGATTTTACAATCTTGTGGAATACAGTTTTTTTCTAGTATGATCTAATGATTCTCTGGATTTTCTACGTGTCTGTTGTTATGTTTCCTTTTCATTTCTTATTTTGTTAATTTGAATATTCTCTCTCTGCCTTTTAGTTAGTTTGGATAAGGGTTTGTCTATCTTGTTGATTTTCTTTTTTTTTTCCTTTATTTTTTTATTTGCAACCACTATCTCTTAGCCCATGTGAAATGGCCATTGCTTACATACATAGAATTTAGAAGCTTTAAAATCTTTAAAAAGAAGCTTACTTGACAGTTGTCATAAAATGATAATATGTAACTTGATACAGGGTATTTGAGTGGTAGATTATATGCTTTTTTTTTCTTTTTTTTATTTTATTGAGAATAAGAAAAAAAAAGTTTCCGCCTCCTCCCCGCCTCCCATTTCCCTCCCCCTCCCCCCACTCTTCTCCCCCTCCCTCTCCTATCCAAAGAGCAGTCATGGTTCCCTTGATTTTCTTATAAAACAGCTCTTTGTTTCATTTATTTTTTGTATTGTTTCTTTGTTTCAATTTTATTGATTTAAGTACTCAGATTATTTCTTGCCATCTACTTCTCTTGGGTGTATTTGCTTAGTTTTTGTTCTAGAGCTTTGGGACATACTGTTAAGTCATTAGTATAAAATTCCTAATTTTTGAATGCATTTAGTGCTATAAACTTTCCCCTCAACACCACTTTTATTGTGTCCCATAGTTCTGGATATGTCGTACCTTCATTTTCTTTGAATTCTAGGAAGTCTTTTTTTTTTTTATTATTTTTTCCATGATCCATTTGTGATGTAGTAGAGAGTTATTCAGTTTCCATGATTTTGTAGGTTTTCTATAATTTATGTTTTATTGCAATTCATATTGAATCCATGATGGTCTGAAAAGATATAGGGGTCATTCCAACTATTTTACTTGTTAACATTAGATTTGTGAATGAGCATGTGATCAGTTTTAGAGAATGCTCCATGAAGTTCTGAGTAAAAGATATATTTTTTAGTGTTTGGGTAATACAGTTCATTTGAGTCATAAGATCCATTAGTTCTAATATTTCTTTGTTTACTTTCTATCTTGATGACATGTCTTCCAATAGAGCTTCTGTGGCTGTTCTTTTTGATGATATGGGCTGTATGTTGGTGTAGGGCATCTGTTCTTCCTACTGGTGTGGACTGTCTTTGGGCCTATGGAGTCTGCTGGTGTTCTGTTCTGGCTTGTGTGGCCTGGGTGTTTTCTAGTTGGTTTGATCTGTGCTTCAGTAGATGAATCCCACTGGGATTGGTGGTGGGGGATATGCAATAGCAGAGCCAGGGTCAAGATGGAATGGCAATGGCCTGGGGAAAAGTTGCAGTGGACAGAATCCAGGAAGGAATCTGCTGTTAAGTGGGTCGCTCACCCTTTCTGGTTGGTGTAGCCTGAGTAAATGTCTTCTGGGGTTGCGAGGAGGGACCAGTCAGCTGTGGGGCTGGGAATTAGTTGGGAGGGTATGGCTTTGGGGCTCTTTGAGTGTGGCAGAATCCAGGTAGGGATGAAATTCTGCTTGTAAGAGAACCACTCACCTGTTCTGTTGTGTTCTGTGCCTCAGTGGCTGTAGTCCACAAGGACTACAAGTTGGAGATCCAGAAGTAGCAGGATCAGGGACCAGCTGAGATAGTGTTGGGCTGGGTAAGGGTTGCAATGGGCAGAATGGGGTGAGGGTACAATTCTGCTGTTAGGCGAGTCTCTCACACTTTCTGAATGATGGGATATTAGTGTTTTTCTATACAATGTCTACTTTAAAGAGCTTCTTTATTGCCATATGAAATTGTGTCATTGTGGCACATTCTATAGAATTCTATAGGAATGTCTAAATCCCAGCATTGGTCATATAGTAATAAAATCCTACCTTTGAATTTAGGCCAGTTAATTTTATTTCATAGGAATATAGCAAGATATATTCTTCTAAACAATTTGAACATTTAAAAAATAGGTTAGGCATCTAGAGTTACCAGTAATATTATATATATATATATATTCCTACATATGATGATATTATATAGTTCTTATTATTGTAGTAGGCTTCCATTGCTATAACAAATAGCTGAGCTAAACCAACTGAAAAAGAAGAAAGGCTTAATGAGAACTGGTACTGTAGATCTATCCTTGTTGGTACTTAAGAGCTAAATCAAGAGAAACAAAAGTTCAAGCTGTATTTCTTCTAGAGTGAATTAAAGGTCAGCTTGGTCAACTTAGTAAGATACTATCTCAGGCTAAGAAGTGAGCTGGTAATTTAGCACAAAGAAAGAAAACTTCCCACACATGCATAAGGCTCTCACATACAGAAAAAGAAGAAGGGATTATTACTGCTCAGTTTGAAAGGTATCAGTTCATGCTTGCTTATTTTCAGTATTTTGGCATAATACACCTTTGGGAACATGCAGCATTGGAGGACACCAAATTGCCTCATTTCTGAGAATCAAAAAAGAAAGGCAAGATTAATCTGAGAAGCTTATCCATGTCTCTTTTCCAATGACCTAGAACTTCCCTGTGTACCCTTTTAAAATCTTCTGCCATCTCCAATAACAACAAATAGGAAAACTAGCCTTTACCATGATGATGTTTCGGGGGTATTAAGGAAGATAACTACAGAAAGAATATCTCATTGTAGAAATAGTACTTTGAAAAAAATTGAAACTTAATATACTTTAAAGAGCATGTAAGCTAGTTCACACTCTGAAATGTGGTTGGGTACCAACTGAGATCCGCCATACAGTCATGGGCATTAAAAAAAGCCACAGTAGTCCCTGTTCTACTCTGCAGTTTCCATTCCTCAAGCACTTAGGTTATCCCAAAGAAGTCTTTTACAGGACTTCTTCCCATCCTGCCACTTCCTCCAACTTTCCCCCACCCTACCTTCTCATCCTTTCCTCAGAAAGGGTCAGGCTTCCCATGGAAAGTCAACAAGGCTGACACTTCAATTTGAGGCACAACCAAATCTCTCCCCCCTATATCTAGACTGAGTAAGGTATCTCTCCAAAAAAAAAAAAAATGCTCCTAGACGCCAGTTCAATCACTAGTGAAAAATCCTGGTACCACTGCCAAAGACTCCACAAACTGTTCAAGCTTCAGAACCGTCCTCCACATTCAGTGCCTGGTCCTATGCAGGTTCTTCCAGAATCAGTGAGCTCTCACGAGCTCAGGTCAGCTGTTTCTGTGCATATCTCCATCATGGTTTTGACCCCTTTGCTCATATTATTGTTCCTCCTTTTCTTGGTCTGGTCTCAGGGAGCTCGGCCCAGTGTTCACCATAGATTTCTGTATCTGCTTCCTTCAGTTGGTGGTTGAAGGTTCTATGATGACAGTAAGGTACTCACCAGTCTGATTACAGGGGAAGGCCAATTTGGGTGTCCTTTATACTGCTGCTTGGAGTTTTAGCTGGGGTCATCTTTGAGGATTCCTGGGAATTTCCCTAATGCTGTTTCTGTAGAGCCCTTTAATGGCTCCTTCAATCCATCACTGTCCTTTTCCCTTCTTGAGCGTCCCATGCTCTCATGTTCTTGTCCTCCCTCCCCTGCTTTCATTGCTTTCCACTTCTACTTCCCCCCCCAAATTTTCTTAGGAGGTCTTGTCTGCTTCCCCTTTCCAAGGGGATCCATGTATGTCTCTCTTAGGATTCTCCTTGTTACTTAGCTTCTCTGGAATCATGGATAATAAACTGTTTTTTTTTTTTTTGCTTTATGTCTAATAATCACTTATGAGTGAATGTATGGGCACATGAGACCACTTCTTAAATATAACACCAGTAGCACAGACCCTGAGAGCAACAATAAATGGGACGTCCTTAAATTGAGATTCTTCTGTAAAGCAAAGGACATGGTCACAAAGACAAAATGGCAGCCTACTGAATGTGAAAAAATCTTTACTAACCCCACTTTGTAGAGAGGACTGATTGCAAAATATATAAATGGCTCAAGAAACTAGAAATAAAATTACAAAATAATATAATCAAAAAGTGGGATACAGATCTAAACAGAAAATTCTCAACAGAAGAGTTGCAAATGGCCAAAAGACACTTAAGGAACTGCTCAGCATCTTTAGTCGTAAGGGAATGCCATGCTAATAAGAGAGAACTGATTCTATATCCACACTACCATGAATGTAGATATATAGGGAGTGTGGTAATTTGAGTGAGAATTGCTCCCATAGACTCATGTTGGAATACTTCATTCCCAATTGGTAGAACTTTCGAGGAAGAACTAGGAGGTATCGCCTTGCTGAAAGAGGAATGTCATTGGAGGTTGTGTTTGAATTACCAAAATCCCACTCCATTCCTAGTTAAAGCTGTCTGCCTTATATTTGTGGATCAAGATGTAAGCTCCCAACTCTTGCTTTAGCATCATGACTGCCTGCTTGCTACCACGTCTTTTCTACTTTTCATGGTCATGGACTCAACACCCTGAAATTATGTGCCCTGAATGGACTCTTCTATCAATTGCCTTGGTTGTGGTGTCACAGTAATAGAAAATTAACTAAGACAGGGAGTGTATATAAAAAATCATAATATGTATTTGACAAAATGATAATTGTTAATTGGGAAATATGTTTTGAAATGGGTATATACCTTCAAGAACCTGAAGTAATGGAGAACATTCATTATAAAATTAGTTATTAATCCAGGTTGCATACATAAATTGCATCTTTTATTTATTCTGTCTTTTGTATTCTGTAGTAATTTCATATAAGACATTTGTCATTGTTTCTTGCCAGGAATACTACAATAGTATATTCAATAAGCACTATAATTCCAGCATCTGATCTTTATCTTCTATTTTGGTCTTATAATTATCTTTAAAAAGTCTTTCCATAAGTTTTATAAATGTTAAGTGGTCTCAAAACCCCATAGGGTAGTATATCCTGTGTTTATGAATGTCATCTGATAGCTGTTGAATTTGTTCCTTTTCTCATCACTGCAAACAAATCCCTGATAAGAAGGAGCTTAAGGGAGGAAGAGTTTACTCTGAGGCACGGTTCAAAGGTCAAGTCTACCATAGAAGGGAAGGCATAAAGATAACTTGTGCCTCCAGGAAATATTTACAGAAGCTTGAAGTTGCTTTCTCATATCTACGTAGGTTTGTACGCAGAGAGAAAACAGGAACCAAAGCCAAGGTATAAATAGTTCTAAATAACAAGTCTTTTCAGTCCCCAGTCATGCCCTTCCAGCAAGTTGACTGTACCGACCAAAGGTTTCCCAAACAGCTACTAGCTGTGGAGCCAGTGTTCAAACATGTGAAGGGACAATTTATATACAGATCATAACATTTCTTACCAGTCTAAACCTTTCTGGTTGAAGTGATAAAATAGAAAAGTAACTACAGCACAATGGAACTCAATAATATTTCAACCCTACCGGAAAGTGTCATCCTAACTAGTTTCATCTGTCTATGATCTGTTGTTTATAACTCATACTAAGAAACATAAATTGAGAATCATATGTGCATATATATATATATGTGCATATATATATATCAGTTTCTTAAAATTTCTTAAAAATTAGATTTAAAAGTGTTAGTGCACAGATGTATGTGCCCTATGTATGCACAGTGGCCATATAAGACAGAAAAGGATGTGAGGCCCCTAGAAATGATGTTAGAGACAGGTATGAGCTGTCACGTATGTGCTATGGACTGAACCCAGGTCCACATTAAGAGCGGTAAGCACTCTGTTTTACCCAGTTTCTCAATAACATTTAAAGATATAGTTTAAAAAAAACAAACACAATGAATAAAAATATAAATGTCATATTGAGAAACATTATTGTTAACATAGTTTGAAAATGTTGTATGGATGAAGAAACTTAATGGATGTGTAGGCATTAGTTCATAGTTACAATACACCGATTAAAATAAAATAAAACCCTGACCTGGTGACAAACACCTGTACTCCAGCCCTTGAGAAGTTGAGGCATGAGAATTTTCAAACAGAGAGTAATCCAGTCTACAAAATGAAACCATGTCTCAATAAAACAAAAACCAAAGCAAACACAAAGTCATAAAATAAAATTAAAGTGGAGCAACAATAGTAAAATCAAGGATACAATATAGATTTTCATATCTTAAGTAGTCTGGAATGGTAATCAAAGGATCAAAGAAAAAGTAATGAAATTCTTCCAAATAAATATAGCTAAAAATAGCAACAATGATGGAAAATGTGGACATGAAATGTGATTCAAGCAAATCAATTTAACGTGTTCAGAATTAGAATCTATAGTTCAATATATCATCAATAGGAATTTCTAGGTTTTAAGGAAAAAGATATCATCAACTATACTTTAGATAAAACTTCCTGTTTCATTTTCATCCAAATGCATATGTTTCAAAATATCTGTAATGTTTCATTAAAATTTATATTCATTAACACCTAATCCTTTCTTGCCTTACAACCTACTTAATATTGGATATTAATTTTATTATTAAAAATTAACACCCTAATGTTTCAGCAACACAAATAGACCTTCAAAATGAGTATAATTATTAAAATATTTTTGAAAGACTGGAGACAGGACTCAGTCATTAAGAACAGATATTGCTTATGGAAGGGGCTAGGACCTAAATCAAATGCTTACAATTACCTATATCTCTAGTTCCAGGCATAATTAATTCCTGGGCCTTTGGAAGGTATCTTTGTTCATGGTCACAAAGCCATTGAGACAGACAGACAGACAGACAAACACACACATACACACACAAATACACACACATTCATACAAATACACATATACTCACACAATGAAAAATAAAGTGAATATTTAAAAAATAAAATTCATATTAGTTTGATGGAGCAAACAGTAAAATAATCTGTGTTTTCCAATCACTATGAATTTAATAATAAGTTCTGAATTATAGCTATATTTTATTGTCTATAGTCATCTATTGTACTTTAGATAAGGGATCACTTGCTGAGTTCACAGTGCCTCTCTAAGTAGAGAATAAGAATTGAAATCTTCTCAGTTAATCATATAGGAATTGAGATTCACATGGATGAATTAATATGTCTCATAAGACTAGGAACAAGAATATTAATCCATGATGGTAGAGGTTTCTTTTCCTTCCTACTGCATAAAGGGAGGAAATTAACTGAAGAAGACATAGAGTAAAACAAAATAAAATAAATTTTATATTTATTCTTTTTTATTATTTATTTATTTCCTTATTGTTGAATATTATTGTTCAATCAAATCAAAGCTTCAAATCTGGAACTTTGAATAAGAATGGTTGTTTGGAGACTGCTGTCAAAACCTTGAGAATCTGCAGCATGGTGCTAAGCTTAATTTTACATAAATTAAATTACATAAATTTATATAAATTACAAAACAAGCATTCTGCATTGGTCTAGCAAATAGAGACACTATGCGCAAATTCCTTGTAAGTTAGACCTTGCATGTATTTTCTTCTCACTGTAGTAACGTAGTAAGTTGTGAGTGAAACTTTGCTGTCACACATTCTGTCAATGGGTGCAGAAGACATCTGTGGCAATGGTACAGACTTCAATTTGAGAGCAGTGCATGTCTTCTGGGGCCTATGTTAGAAATATGAACCCCTCATTAGTTCTGAGTTTGTTGAACTGCCCTTTATTCCACTGCAGTTGTCGTTGATAGAAGTCATTCTACCTTCAGAGAAAGTAAACATCTGTTCTGACATTGACTTTCTATGCAGTTCATCCCAGGGAACCTTACAATGTTTGAGAGCATATTTTTTTTATAAATATACATGAATATTTTAAAATACAAACTGTTGATGATTGGAATGAAAAACTATACAACTCCGTTTCTTTTTTCTGTAACAATATTTTTATTGCTTTTTATTGAGCTCTACATTTTTCTTTGCTCCCCTCCCTTCCTCTCTTCTCCTCTTCAGTCCTTCCCCAAAGTCCCCATGCTCCCAATTTACTCAGGAGATCTTGTCTTTTTCTACTTCCCATGATGGAGGAAGGACATTGGTTAATTATAATAAAGAAACTGCCTTGGCCCATTTTATTGGTTAGAACATAGGTGTGTGGAGTAAACAGAAGAGAATGCTGGGAGAAAGAAGCTTAGTCGAGGAAGTCGCCATGATTCTCCCACTCCAGACAGACGCAGGTTAAGATCCTCCCTGGTAAGCAACCTCGTGGGCTACACAGAATATTAGAAATGGGTTAGAACAATATGTAAGAGCTAGCCAATAAGAGGCTGGAACTAATGGGTCAGGCAGTATTTTAAAAAAATACAGTTTCCGTGTAATTATTTCGGGGCACAACCTAGCCATGCGGGCGGCCAGGTGCCAGGGATGCAGCCCTGCTGCTCCTATCGCTACATTCCCATGTAGGTTATATTTCTTTTTCCTCTTCTTTTGGCTTGGCTATTTCCATGCCATGTGTGAAGCTTTCAACGTTATTATTTGTTCTCTTATTAGAAATTAAAATGTTTTGAGGCATTTTTTTTTAAATCATAAAAGCCTTGCATTCCATATGTTGGCAAAATTTCCATAAAACCTGACAATGTTTCAAAGAAAAACCCTCAACAATAATTGCTTGAAAAATTATAGTCAGATTATGTGTCTCTATTATTGTGTATGCTTGTCTATGTATCTTTTTTTTTAAATTTCATCTAAAAAATTTATTTGT
>NW_026068036.1:286998-288893 GCF_014885135.2 Alexandromys fortis
CCAAAGAGCAGTCATGGTTCCCTGCCCTGTGGAAAGTCCAAGGTCCTCCCCACTCCGTCCATGTCTAGGAAGGTGAACATCCAAACTGGCTAGGCTCCCACCAAGCCAGAACATGAAGTAGGATCAAAACCCCTTGCCATTGATAATGACACTTTGCTGGTGATATTTGGTTTACAGGACTTTAATAGACTCATTTTTGAGACTAGGTAATTCCCTAGGCATTAGAGTGGTGGTATGGATTGGACTGTGGGATTGAAAGTGATGAAACATCTGTACTGGTAAAGTCTTTCTCTCCTAAAGCAGAAATTTTGAATATGTCCTATTTGTGGTTACTTAAACTATTCTGATCAAAATAAAAAATGTGATGCTTCTATACATTTTCTATTCAAATATGTACATAGAAGGAAATCACATGCATCCTGGTGGCTAAGAGTTTCTTTGAAAAACAGTTCATGTATAAATATTCCTGTGAATAAAGAATAACTTTAAAAATAATCAGAGTATTAATTTGATATAGTTCAAGCTATTTTCTTCATTATTGTGCCAATTTATAATAACTCATGAGATTAAGTTAGTGATACCAAATGGAATCTCTCAAATACACCCACTCTCATTTATAACTGTCTTTGACTCCTGAGATTCAATAGATGTTTTGATAAAGGCACCTACCTACAGGGGAGACCTAGATTTGCTTCTCTTGTTTCTTTAGCTGGTATTCTAATTTTCTAATTCTTAACCAACAGTGTTGATATTTTTCATATTTCTGTGAGTTTTTTAAACCAAATATTTGTTGAATGTAATTCCTACTTTTTATGAGTTGTGACCTTTGAAAACTCATGGAGATGACATGGATGCTTCCTGGGGAAACATAATATTGATTTCCTGTAGCTCTCTCCAGACAACTTATATTTAGATGTTTTGGTTCATTTGGGCCTTTTAGTTGTTTCTCTTTGCTTTTGAGTATAGCTTTTCACGCTTAAATTTAGATATACATACAATATATCTATAAATATAGATATCTATATAGTAAAGGGTAGAGGTTAACTATTCTACGAATATATTATTCTTGGAAAAGTAAAACTGTCCAGCGACTCCATCTGTTGTGCTTATGAACTCATCAGTGCATTAGCCAAATTTTCTTTTTCTCTTCCTGGCAATTCAATGATGGCAGTGGTAGTACTAAAACAAGTCCATTCCATTGAAAACCAAGACTTATTCCAGCAGCAACAAATTGTTCTCGAAAGCAACCAGAAATACGGCTGAAATAAACTGGGACTTGTGGTACAATAAGAGAGTTCTTGTCCCACAACACTTATTCCATTGTTTCCTCCTTATAGAACTCATATTTATAGTACAGTATGAAAGCTCTCTGATGATCCTCAATCTCACATGTATTTTACTTTGGTATTTTAGAGCAACTCAAACCAAAACAGGTAGTAATTATAGTGATCCAAGGAACTAAATGGGAAGGGAGGGGAGCAGAGAAAAAAAAATATAGCTCAAAAAAAAAAAAACAATTAAAAAAAGAAAGAAAATGATAATGCTGTTCATAGCAGCATTATTTGTAATAGCCAGAACCTGGAAATAGCCTAGATGTCCTTCAATGGAAGAATGGATGAAGAAAGTGTGGAATATATACACATTAGAGTACTATGCTGCGGTAAAAAAACAATGACTTCTCGAATTTTGCATGCAAATGGATGGAAATAGAAAACACTATCCTGAGCGAGGTAACCCAGACCCAAAAAGATGAACATGGGATGTACTCACTCATAATTGGTTTCTAGCCATAAATAAAGGTCACGGAGTGTATACCTGGTGAACCTAAAGAAGCTAAATAAGAAGGTGAACCCAAGAAAAAACATATAGTTATCCTCTTGGCTAAGGGAAGTAGA
>NW_026068036.1:289014-366468 GCF_014885135.2 Alexandromys fortis
TCTTAGTTAAGGGAGCCACCTTAGTGTTGGCAAGAGACTTGAACCTAGAGTGGCTCCCAGGAGCCCAAGGCGATGTCCCCAGTTAGTCCCTTGGGAAGCTGAGGATAGGGAAGCTGAAATGACCCTATCCTATAGCAATACTGACGAATATCTTTCATATAACCATAGAACCTTCATCTGGTGATGGATGGAGATAGAGACAGAGACCCACACTGGAGCACTGGACTGAGCTCCCAAGTTCCCAGTGAGGAACAGATGGAGGGAGAACACGAGCAAGGATGTCAGGACCACGGGGGGCGCACCCACCCACTGAGACAGTGGGGGCTGATCTATTGGGAGCTCACCAAGGCCAGCTGGACTGTGATTGAAAAAGCATAGGATAAAACCAGACTCTGATCATGGCGAACAATGAGGACTGATGAGAAGCCAAGGACAATGGCACTGGGTTTTGATCCTACTTCATGTTCTGGCTTGGTGGGAGCCTAGCCAGTTTGGATGTTCACCTTCCTAGACATGGACGGAGGGGGGAGGACCTTGGACTTTCCACAGGGCAGGGAACCCTGACTGCTCTTTGGACTGGAGAGGGAGGGGGAGAGGAGTGGGGGGAGGGGGAGAAGAATGGGGGGAAGGGGAGGGAAATGGGAGGCTGGGAGGAGGCGGAAACTTTTTTTTTCTTATTCTCAATAAAAAATAAAAAATTAAAAATTAAAAAAAGATAGGTATATGCAGCATAACATCTAAGAAGGAGTCTCATTTTGAAATGGGAAATGTGTGTGACAGCATTCATGACCATGATGGTAACAGTTATGTCACTATGTGCCAGTCAGAAGTATCTAATTTCATAGAATGTTTGAATAGAGTGTTCTTCCTCTCTTTTCCTCCTTCCCTTTCTCCCTCCCACTCTTCCTCCCTCACTCTCTTTTCTGTGCTTTCTTGTCTTTCAAGTGGACATAGGATCTCGGGTTTTTTGTGTAGCTGAGGATCACTTTTAGTTCTGGATTCTTTTGCCTTCAACTGCCAAGTAAAGAGATTCCATTTCCTGCCACTGTACCCAGCTAGCAGAATGGCTTTGTGAGAGTACAAATAAACACTACTTAGAGTCTATTGCGAAAACCAGAGTCTGTTATCCTTCAGGATGGATCATACTAGAGTGTATATTTTTATGAATCTATGTCCCCAAGTGTCATAGATTTAGATAATGTCAGGCATCTGAGGAATCAGCATCATGGCAGAAATAATCAGTCGGGAATAATAGAAGTACTTTGGCTATTTTATCCATCATGAGCAAAGAGAGAAACTCACATGGAGTTTTCATGGAATGACACTCAAATGTACCAAGTGGCCCCACTCAAATATTGGGCTGACTTGTTCAGTAACTCGGGCCTGAGAGCAGGATACTTAATACACACTAAGAACTTTAGGAATAATATTTGAATAACATTACTAAGACTAAGACTTTCTAAAATAAATATTGGACAGTATTCTCCATGAATATGGTTAAGTTTCTCACATTCAGATCTTTCTAGGGCAAGTATAGTAGAAATCCTTGTAGAGGACATTTGACAAGCATGAATGCTTTGGAAACTGAAAACTGAGATTGCTCCAGAACTGATTGGTTATATTCCACTTTATTCAATTAGGATTTTTGTTACCTTTAGCTGAGATATTTAAGTTAATCTGCAAAGTACATTCCTCTCTTCTTTTCCTCACCCTGTTCCCTATGCCTTAACAACCCCGTGTGTAACATCCATTTTGCTTTATTATGTCTCTTTTAACAGTGCACATGAAACTCTAATTTTTATTTTCACCTGTTTCTCCATAAATTCTAGTACAGACATTAAAAGACCAAATAATCAAATAAAACTGGGGTACAGATTTAAATAGACAACTCTCAACTAAAGAATCTCAAATGGATTAATAAATTAGTCAAAGAAATGCAACTCCAAACAACTCTGAGATATCATCTTACACCAGTGAGAATGGTCAAGATTGAAAACTCTGATAACAACTTATGTTGGGAGGATGTGAAATGAGGCGAATACTTTTCCATCACTGGTGGGACTGCAAACTTGTACAGCCACTTTGGAAATCAATATGGAAGTTTCTCAGAAAAATGGGAATTCGTCTACCTCAAGACCCAGAAATACCACTTTTGGGCATATACCCAAAGCATATGCACTCATACCACAAGGACATTTGCTCAACTATGTGCATAGCATCATCATTTGTAATAACAAGAACTTGGGAAAAATCTAGATGCCCCTAAGCCAAAGAATGTATAAAGAAAATGTGGTACATTTACACAATGGAGAACTACTCAGTGTGTGTGTGTGGGGGGGGCAATGACATCTTCAATTTGCAGGCAAGTGGACAGAGCTAGAAAAAGTCATCCTGAGTGAGGCAACCCAGACCCAGAAAGACAAATATAACATCTACTAACTCATAAGTAGATATTAGACATAAAGCAAAGGACAATCAGGCTACAGTCTACAACCTAGGCAATAAAGAGGAACCTAAGAGAGACATACATGGATATGTCTATGAGGAGGAAAAAAGACAAGATCTCCTGAGTAATTTGGGAGTGTGGGGGGGCAGGGGGCAGGGTGGAAGGAGAGAGAGGAAGAGAGAGTGGAGTGGGTAAAAATAGATAGCACATTCCTATTCAAACAATTAAAATGAGAAGAAAAAAAAGATCCTGTTTTGCCCTAAACAAGGAGATCCCAATTCAATTTAACTGGCCTGATGGAGTCAGGCATTAATGTTTGTAAAAGGTTCTTGGATATTTCTGAGTGGATATGCTGCCAGTATTAAAACCAACTGGTAATAGAAAAACAGAGGTGTGGGAAAGAGAGGGAGATGACTGCTGTCCCTTTTCTGAGGTAATATAAAACTGTGTCCACTTGAAATGTTTGCTGAGGTGAAAGCTGTAACTATATTTTATTAGACTTATATATTCTTAGAAGACTTTGACTCACTCATGTCCTGTTTATTTTTATTACTTTTTTGTTTGTTTTGTTATATGAAATGGTGTGTGTGTGTGTGTGTGTGTGTGTGTGTGTGTGTGTGTGCAGATTTAACCATAATGGAGGTTAGAGGAGAAATTGAAGGATTTGGGAGTCTTTCTTTACTTCCACCATTTGACTTCTTGGGACTGAATTTAGGTTACTTCATTGCCAGTTTGTGTCTTTACTTGCTGAGCCATCTTAGTGTCCTTTACATTTTTCTCCATTGTCTAAATAAAACCACGTTTTCACCTCAACTACACACCCATTCTTTTCAAGAGATAGATAGCCACAGAAGAGCATTGTTCCACTTAATAATAGCCAGGGGCTTTCAGTCTGTATCAATTTTGTAAACACATATTGAAAACTGTGAATTTATTCATTTATTTTCACACATTGATGTCAGGTTATTAGTAATTTTTTGTTATTCTTAAATGACATAGGCACTGTGGACACTGTGTTGTGTCCACAAGCACATGAAGGTTTAAACCTGAACAAATAGCAATTGGGTGTGGAGGTGCCAGGCTGTAGGGTCTTTCTGCTGGTTCGCTCATTGAGGTATGGTGCTTGAACATGGCTAATATGGCAGGTATAAGCTATGGATTTTTGTCTTTTTTAATTGATTTTTATTGAGCTCAACATTTTTCTCTGCTCCCCTCCCTGCCTCTCTCTTTCCCTTGAACCCTCTCCCAAAATTCCCATGCTCCCAATTTACTCAGGACATCTTGTCTTTTTCTACAGTTCATGTAAATTAGATCTATGTATGTCTCTCTTAGGTTCCCTATTGTTGTCTAGCTTCTCTGGGATTGTGATTTGTGGGCTGGTTTATGTTTAAAAACCACTTATGAGTGAGTACATGTGATAATTGTATTTTTGGGTCTGGGTTACCTCACTCAAAATGATGTTTTCTATCTTTCTTCATTTGCCTAAAAAAATTCAAGATGTCATTTTTTTCTGCTGTGTAGTACTCCATTGTGTAAATGTACCACATTTTCCTTATCCATTCTTCCATCAAGGGGCATTTAGGTTGTTTCCAGGTTCTGGATATGACAAACAACGCTCCTATGAACCTAGTTGAGCACATGTCCTTGTGGCACAAAACTGAGCATCCTTGATGCATACCCAAAAGTGTTATTAATGGATTTTGAGCAAGGTTGTTTCCTAATTTTCTGAAAAATTGCTACATTGGCATTCAAAGGGGCTGTATTACCACCAGCAATGCAGGAATGTTCCCTTTGCCCCACAACCTCTCCCGCATAAGTTATCATCAGTGATTTTGATTTTGGCCATTGTGTAAGATGGAATCTCAGAGTTGTTTTGATGTGCATTTCTCTGATGGCTAAGGATGTTGAAGATTTCCTTAAGTGTCTTTCAGGTAGAGTTCTCTGTTTAGGTCTGTAATCTATTTTTTTTAATTAGATTATTTGTCCTTTTGATGACCAATTTCTTGAGTTCTTTGTATATTTTGGAGATCAGACCTGTGTCTGATGAAGATCTTTTCCCATTCTGTAGGCTGTCATTTTGTCTCGTTGACCATGTCCTTTGCTTTACAGAAGCTTTTCAGTTTCAGGAGGTCCTATTTATTAATTGTTTCTCTCAGTGTTTGTGCTACTGAGGTTATATTTAGGACGTGGTCTCTTGCACCAATGCATTCAAGTGTACTTCCCACTTTCTCTTCTATAAAGTTCAATGTTGAGGTCTTTGATTTATTTGGACTGGAGTTTTATGCATGATGATAGATACGAATCTATTTTCATTTTCTACATGTTGATATCCAGTTATGCCAGCACCATTTTTTAAATATGCTTTCTTTTTTTCCATTTGCTATTTTTTGCTTCTTTGTCAAAATCAGCTGTCTGAAAGTGTGTGGATTAATGTCTGGGTCTTCAATTTGGTTACATTGGTCCTCCTGTCTGTTTTTATGCCAAAACCAGGCCATTTTCAGTACTGTAGCTCTGTAGTAGAGAAAATATCATTTTTAACCTCAGCTCCTTGAGACTTAGTGATCTGCCAAATAGCAATTTCCACATGTTCTGCTTCACTTCATTACTCCTGCAAATAGCATCCTGGTAAAAGAGTGGACAATATCAGCAGCATGAGAATTCAAGTCCAGGTGGTCACTGGTCACTCAGTGGCTGCATACTGGCAGAGTGTCCCTGAGAAATCGCCGTTGCTCGGTATGAACACGTTTCTTGGATAGAACAGCACAATGATTTCTAATCTTCTGCATTCCACTCTTGGGTTGCTCAGTCATTTCACAGAGACTTCTGGTAACAATTAATACAGCCATAAAAAGAGGGAAAATAACAAGGGAAAACATGCACATAGATTGAAAGCAGATATCTGGATGCTGGTGTCCCACAAATTTAGATCAACCACATGTCTGCCTGGAAACGTGTAACTCGCATTCATAAGTGATGCTATCATATAACGGCTGATGGAGAAATCACAACGGAGCCCATTTGTACATTCTGGAATTAATATCTATGTGCGGATAATTAAGAGAACAATAAAACACACAAAATGAATATACACAGGGGAAGACTGGAGCTGCACATCATCCAAATGTGTCATTTTGTGGAGACCTTGGGGAAATAAAGCTTTATGGGGTACTGGAGGAGAGGATTGCTGCTGGAACTAGAAATTCACAGTCTTGCAGTTTGGAAACAAAGCTTTCAGTTAATAAGAATGTGTACCAGAATTTAACACACCACTCCTGTTATTATAGTCAGAATTCTGGGCCTAATTCCCATGTGCTGTCCTGGAAATGGTTGTTACAAACTTCTCTTGTGAGCATGCGCTCAAGCAAGCCTTGGCAGCGTCAAATGAGGTCTAAAACAACTCCTTCCTGGTGCTGAGGTACACATTCTTCTAATGTTACAAAGGTTTTAAGAGGCACATTGGTTTCAGGAGTGCCTCAGTGCATTTTAAGTGAGTACATCTTAGTTTTTGATGCAATGGAAATGTTTTTGAACGTGGCAGAGGACACTGAACGGCGATGACAAGACAGTAAACTGTGCCTTCATCACAGGGAGCTTCCTGATATTAAGAATGTGTTTTGAAGTGATACAGATATAAGGCTAAGATGGCTCCAGTGGTTTGAATGCTCTGTTTATATGCTTTATGGTAGAATGCCGCAGCTTCTGGGGAAAAACAAGGCTCATGTCCCAGGCACAATTAAGTGCACATGCAGCTCCTCATGCACAACTCACCACACTTAGATTCTTTTTAAGAAACTAAATTTCTAAATCAAAATGTTTACATGTCAATCATTGGTGCATGCGATATGCAAGTATGTGGAAGTATGCAAAGTTTCTGCATGCAGTGTGTAAGTGTGCAAATGTACAAGCACGCATGTGTACATGCATGTAAAAGGAGTACTGACTTGCTTTGAACTTTCTCTGTATTTTTTTAAATAAACTCAAATGAAATTAAAATATATGATGATATTTATAGGTAATTTTTAAAGAAAATTTTAAAAAAAATTCTTCAACACAATAGACTATCTGAATACAGTTTCTAATTATTTCCAGACATCTACTTCCTCGCAGCAAATGAGACAAAATGCAGTAAACATATGTAATAGTATAAACTGAAAGCTGGCAGGCACTAATTGTTTTAGATACATATAGTCTCAAATCATTTACCTTTAAAACATTCTTAACAAATGAATACAAATACATCTGTCAGATGTGGAATAATAAGACTAAGTGAAAAATCTTACCATATATTTTTAGATCACTAATGATGTAACCCCCTCTCAACACCAATAAAACAAAATGAAAATCAACCATATTATCCATATAAACTCTGCAATATATCATTCTTGTTTATTTATTTATTATTTTATTTTTTTTATATTCCAATGACAGTTCTCCCTCCCACACTTCCTCACACCCCCTTCTCCTTCCAACCCACCCTCCATCCACTCTTCCTTCTGGGTAAGGGCTCCCATGGGGAGTCAGTAAAGCCAGTCACATTTAGTTGAGGCAGAACCAAGCTCCACCACTCTACATTAAGGCTGAGCATGGCATTGCACCATAGGGGATGGGCTTCAACAAACTAGCTCATGCACCAGGGATAGATCCTGGTCCTCCTGCCAGGGATCCCTTAGGTAGTCCAAGCTTCACCACCGTCTTCCACATATAGAAGCCCTAGTTTGGTCCCATGGAGCCTCCGCAGCTGTCAGTCTAGAGTTCCCGAGTTTCCGCAGTCTTGTGTCTTTCCCCTTGACCATGTCATTCTCTCATGTTCTCATTCCCTCTACTTTATCGGCCCCCTCACCTCCAGTTTACCCAGGAGACCTCATCTATTTTCCCTTTCCAGGGTTATCTATGTCTCCCTCTTAGGGTCTTCCTTGTTACCTAGCTTCTCTGGATCTGTGGACTGTGGTCTGGTTATCCTTTGCTTTACATCTAATATCCACTTATTAGTAAGTACATACTATGTTTGTCTTTTTGTTTTTCTGAGTCTGAGAAACCTTTCTCAGGATGTTTTAGCCTGAAAATTTAATGATATCCTTGTTTTTTACAGCTGTGTAATGTTCCATTGTGTAATTGTGCCACATTTTCTTTACCTAATCTTCACTTGAGGGACAAATAGATCATTCTTATTCCATGGTCTTTATTCCTTGCATTTGGATAATTTGTCTGCATATCACCATGAGAAACAGAATTTCCCTCACATCAACAAAAGGTTTTCGAATATGGAAAGTCTATTGTTGTAAGAAAAGGATACATTCCCAAAGATAAATATTGTCAACATGATTTTTGCTTTCCATTTTAAAATATAATGATGCTAGTGAAAGCACACCTTAGAAGGTTTGGCTAAGGTAAAGGAGATCGACCTGCCAAAGAAGAGTGTGGGAATGTCTTCTTCAGAAGCAGTAACCTGGAAGATGATCAGATCCTGTGTTCATAAGACTTAACCAGCCTACCACTGGAAGGATGTTCAGAAAAGGGGCTTTTGAGCTCTGATGCTATCTGTTCTCTGATTAAAAGCCTAGAATTGATAATTCTAGAGACAATAAGTAAACTTTTGGCTTATGACAAACCCGTGGAAAGTGAAGTGGTTTGCCATAGAATGGCCCACACCTGTCTCTGTCATTTCTGCCACACACTCCATCACCAATGCAGCTCTCATTCTCTGGAATATAAGTCATCTAAACTTCTGGAAAGTAAAGGTCACTTTTCCATCAAATTTAGGGATTAAAAAAGTTTCAATTAAATTAATGTCTCACTGTGAATCTGATATATAGAAGATATCTGTATGCAAGTGTGTGGGTGTGTCTGTGTCAGTGTTTTCGTTTGTTTTCACGAATGCCTGTGTGGCTATATATATTTGTCTTTCTCTCTCTGTCTCTCTCTCTCTCTCTCTGTCTCTCTCTCTCTCTGTCTCTCTCTCTCTCTCTGTCTCTCTCTCTCTCTCTCTCTCTCTCTCTGTGACAAAGCTGTCAGTTCCTTTGATATAGAGCACAGAGGATGGAGGTGGCACGATTCTGTTTCTTTAGTAGGGCAGTCTTATCATTAGGAACTTCCCAGACCAGAAGTTCCCTTTTCGATGAAATTAAAGCAAAACAAATAGCCAGTTATAAACCTTTTTGGGGTATCTGTTTACTAGTGACTTGGGGATAGTATTGGCTCACTTAGTGATTTTTTTTAACCTCAATACCTTTTACATTGCAGACATTCTTGTTCACTGATTTATTTAAATATGTGATTTTGCAGAATGTTGTATATTCAAGTAATATTATACAGACTGAATAAGTTGCATTTATGTACTTAGGAATTTGTGTGTGTGTGTGTGTGTCTGTGTGTGTGCGCACGCGTCTAACAGTGAAGAAAAAGTAAAGTACCCACTAACCAGATAAGGAGCAGTCCGAAGCAGTTGGCCCTTTACAGTGCTAGTTGGTGGTGGATCTGCCCGGCATATGGTAAAAGCACACAGTCAACTGTGGGCATCTTCTAACTCTGAACATCACTAATACCAAAATGTCAATGGACTCTCAAAAATTGCCATGCAAAAAAAAAATGCTTTTTTAAATGCACTCTCAATGGAGATACAGTGGTTAGTAAAAGTGCATACACAATCTGGTGTCAAAACCTTGACAAATAATTTTAGTAATTGTGTCTTCAATTCTATGTGTTATGCAGATATAAATAGCCTTCCAGGTTCATGGGGCTATAGAGAGGGCTTCATGCAGAAACAATAATATACCATGTATAATACATTAGCACATAAATGAGAACAAATTTTTCCAGTCACACACTGTAAACTATATTTCATGAACAAAAGGCCTTTGAAAATAATCCAAACCAAGTGACTAGTTTATTTTAGGATGTGTGGTCTTCTTTTAGGATACATGTCTTGTAGCACATGAGGCACATCTGAGAAGAGCACGCAAGCTCTGACTCAGGAAGGAAATACGACATGACACTCATCGGTTTATTCCATATTGTCACATAATTGACCCCTTCTAACAGCTTTCTTAAGCAGCGTGTACAAAATTAATATAATTGAACGTCTATAACAAATTTTCAGACAAAGAGAGATGAAAGGTAGACACATGCACATGGATAAATGGTCTCAAAGTACAAAATCCAAGGCAAGGTGAAATAACTTTCTAGAATATTTTAGGAGGGATCCACAGAAGTGATTGAATTTTGTATTTGCCTATAGGAAGCATTTAAAGGAAAATGCCATTCAATCAAAGACTTTATAGCTCAAAAATATATTGAGGAGAAAACTGGATTTTGAAACATGACAGTCAGTGGAATAAAAATTTCAAAAACCAGAGGTGCTACTTACATGTTTGCAGAACAATTAACAAGTTGGCATGTCCGTCTTCAGGAAGTGCAGAACTTCTGGCCTGCTTCATCATGGCAGGAACACACAAAGGCAAGTCTCCCTCTCCATTGAGCTCTCCCCATTTCCTCTAGGTTGCCTACTTGCCTTCCTTCAGCACCTCATTATTAACAGCCCCTGCATCAGTGAAGTTACTTTTATATAAGCAACAAATAAATAATGCAAACCTATCAGTCATCTATTTCAGCATTTTAACCTAGTTGATAATTGTAACTGAACTTTGAACTTAAGCTCTCGAATTCGAGTCTTCGTTTTGTCTTTTAATCACTGTGCGGACTTCAGTGGTATATTAATTGTGTTTTCAGAGCTGTAGTTTACTATTCTGATGAAAGGGGATGATATTTCCTGCTCACCTGTCATACAGACCAAAAATGTAAATGCTATTTATGTCTTCCTTTGGAATTATAATGTGGTATCAATATCTTAATGGCTGTGATATCAGTAGTGTCTGTTGAAGGAGGGTGAAAATGAACTTTTGTTAGCTTACTGTGCTCAGCTTTATCGATTCAAAACAAAAGGGAAATTCAAGAAAAGAATTCTTGTTTTCTACTCTCAGTCCAACCAATTGTTGCTCATATGACAGTGGGTTTAACTTTTTGGAACTTGGTATTTTTCAGGTGAGCATTGTGAATAAAAAAGTTAATACTTGTAAATATAATCTATTCACTCTGATAATTTATATCTTGCCTATATATTTTCAAGGCTGTCAGTTTGTATTAGATAACCAACGGGTGTGCTATTCCCAGAGAAGACTACATCTCCAACTTTCAGCACTGCTGGGCTGCCTGTAGTTCTTTTGTGTAGTTTATATTTAGGAATATATATCCATCTATCTATCTGCAGGCAATGAAAATTAATAAAAGGGAGAGATAAATTTGAAATCAAGGAAGGAGGGATATATAGGAGGGTTAGGAAGGAGAAAAAGAAGAGAAGAAATGTAATTGTATTATAATTTCCAAAATGTCTAAAAACAAGTTAACATGCATTTAGTTTTCTATTTATTTTGTTGTTTATATATAGAGTAGTTTGTTAAATTTTTAAACATACAAGCAATTGTGTAGTGATAGTAAAAGAGAACTAAGTCTCAAAACCTGCATGGTTTGCTTTAACCATTGTGTTGTTGGTCATATTTGTCTGCTTACCTTGTTCTTTTTCAATGACACTGTGTTTCCTTCTGCATTTCCAGTTGTATTATGTTTCTGGCAATGTTAATGACAGGCACTAACAAAGTAATATATTCAGATTAGGCTTAATGTGCTATGCACATATAGAGTGCTATTGCTGTCATAGTTTTTCCAGAAAATTCTGGTATCATTCATGTAACAGGTATTGCTTGAATTCAGGTATATCTCTGTCTTCTTAATATCCATTTAAAATTTTATAGTGTCATAACGCTCAAATTAAGAAGTAAACATTGTTCTTTGATGTTTTATGTTTTCCTGAGATTTATTATGAGTATGGAAGAGTTTAGTTTTATCCCCATGCATAAACTAAGCCATTAGCATTAGTCTTTAAGAAAGTAAAGCACCATTCAAGCTCCTCTTGTTCCTGGTTCTCACACTTAGGCACAGTTCCCTCAGGTTTCCTTATAAGCTATGGCATTCTCAAAGAATTAGCTGTGGGCAAAGAAGAAATCGAGACTCCTCTGGGATAATCAAGTGAATTCCCCTGGGACAGGCAACCAGGAGTGAAACAAGGACTTGAGTATTTTCAAGCACAGACTGGGATTTGGGGCCCTTGTCCACTTACACGAAGGGATTTTAAACAAAAAGGTATCGGCTTACCTTAAGAAGTACAAAGTTTATTTAAGAGCCCCTGATTTCTTTAGAATATGATCTGAGTATTGGCAATGAACAGAAACACGTGACTTTTGCAACATGTGTCCACATGTGGCTCATGAACTCCACATGTGCTCTTTCCCTAGGTCCCGTGACCTTGCTGAGGATCACATGTGCTTTACATATGCTTTCTACGGTTCACATCTGCTTTCAACATTTCTCCCTGACAGTAGACACCCTTGTTATATTACCATTTGCTGTAATAATTAAATTCAAGGAACTGAACTTGAGAGGACTTTGTGGGGGAGGGTCTGTTAGTTTTGATTTATATTTGGTGTGTGTTGAGTGATGCCTATTATAACTGCTTATCGTTTCTTTGTGGGCACGCTGTTGCTCTGTTTAACCTCACTGAAGGCAGACTAATCCAAGGATGTCCTTAAGCTCCTGTGACTCATAAAGGTTATCATTTTAGAGGAGACCTTGAAAACTTATTCTGGATTTAAAGCAAAAAGTAAATAAATAAGATGACATTTCCAAGAGGCAAGGTTTCTTTATATTGTACATACAGAGCTGAAAGCATATAAATATACACTCTGAATAACAGGATGTTAATCAAAGAAAAACTAAATTTAAAGGGGACACATTATTCTTAGGGCCAAGCAAAAATGCAAAAAGAGAATTAACATGGACATGTGTCTGTTTTGCTTAGACCAGGAAAAAGTGAAACTCTTTGTAATTTAATAAATTATTTTCTGTTGGAGTAAGCATGCTAATTATCTTTCGTTTCACCTTCACCAGTGATCTTTTCAAGTCCATAGCTGTGTATGAATATATGCTCCCCATTAAACAGAGAATAAATGTCTTTATTAATTATGGAACATTGTTTTCATCTATCTTTGAAAAACATTTTAAAATTAGTCTTACATCCTGAATAAAAGGATCGAACATTTATTAAATTTGAGAAGCCATGACTCTATTTTCTGTCTTTTCTAGATGCATGGCTATAATGCTCATTAATGTTAATAATACTTGGAAGTAAATGAAGTGTATCGGATTGTAGCCACCTTATCCATACCCAAAGTAGGAATGTGGCGCCCCTCAGCCAACAAGTTACCTAATGCTCAGTTGGCCAAATGTTAAAAGAGATTTGGTGCTGTAGGCGATTAAATCCAGTCTGCCCCTGAGGACCATACAGCCGTAAATAAGCATTTTAAACGAATCTCAGCCTCTAATGAAGAACAGAGGAATTTTCAATCAGTAATCAGAAACAGCTTTGGAAGTACAGGCATAACGGTATGCATATTTTGATTTGGTGCATAGAACATGCATTGTTTGAGAGACATTCCAAAGGGTGGATCTCACTGTGTTTCTAGCTATCTAGTGGATTTTGAACATTTAAAGACTTTAAAGACAACAGAATAGAATAAAATTAGAAAGTCTAGTAAGAAAAGACTATGTTTAGTTAAAGAGAAATAACAAAGGAAATAATGGAAGAAATAATAGACACAGTCAAAAAATATGTGAAAGGCAAATTATGTCTGTGATTATCTGTGTAGATCTTGCATGTTGTTTTATGTTTATATAGGAACAAACTTGTAAACAGAAAGAAAGCATCCTTTCTCGTAACCTGAAATAACAAGTGCATTAACAGTCCACAAGCTACTCTGGTTAATGAGTCATCAGAATTCTCTGGAGTACACACAATTCCATTCCATGTTGTTGAGTATACTTATAACAGAGAAGCAAACATTACAGGAAGGGTAGGTCAGAGGGGAAAATGTGAAAGCTCCTCCTAAGAGAGAAAGACTTAGACTGTTGGGATGGACATGATTTAAAATGCTTGCCCACTTCTGCAGAGATCACCAGTCTGACTAAAGTGGACACTCAAAAATAGTCAATTTATTTTGATTCATTTTTTCTCCTGTTTAGTGTTCATGTCATTTTATACCTCTTGCTGAATGTGGGCTTAAAGTTCAGTGTAATATGAATTCAAAAATATTATGTGACGCAAATAATGGCCAAATGTGAAGTAGTGGCAAGAAATTGGAAGCAAGAGTGGATAAGGCATCTTTGATTTATACCATGGCTTGCTTTCCATATAGGAGTGCTACTTGCCGCTCTGACAACACTGTCTTAGAGCAAGTAGGAGATAAGACTTTAGTTTGTCATTTACTGTCACACCGAACTACATGATTATCATGAGAGTAATGGCTAAGGATACAAGGTTAAAGCACGGCAGGGATAAACACAAATGTTGTGAAGATAGGGAGCCTTTCCGCAGTAGACTTAGATTCACGGTCCAACTTCCCTCTTTGGTATTGCAATAAACAGATGCTCCCATGCTTGTCAGTGTTTTATTCAACATGGCAAAGAACTGGAATCACCTAGATATCCATCACCAGGTGAAGGGACACATATATATATGTGTGTGTGTGTGTGTGTGTGTGTGTGTGTATGTGTGTGTGTACACATACATTTTATACAATTTTATAGGTGTAAGAAAAAATGTGATAACAAAAATAATAAAGTTTGAAGGAAATAGATGACTTAGAAGGCATAATTTCAATAATAAATATTTGAAAAAATGAATGCATAAATTCAGGAAAAATTATGCAACCTCAGAAGGCAAAAGGAAAAACACCAAACAAAGAATAAAATGAATGATCTTCCTCAATTACAGAACCTAGTGACTAATACATGGGTAAATGTAAACATATGTATGTGTGAAACATATAGAAAAAATAAAATGAAAGGCTAATATTAGATTAAGAAGAACTGAGTGTAGTTTATATACATGATTCATGAAAAGAAGATATAAATCTAATTGTTTTTATGGTTTTAAATCTATTAATGATGTTTCTGTATGGTTTGGTGGTGTATAAAACATATTTGATAGTGAAAGTATAAAATACAATGTGAGGTGCCTCAGCATAAAAATGACTGTTCTACCTGTATAAAAGTTCAGTAGATGTGTAGACTCCAGGTTTGATTAATGCCTATCGAAGAGTCTTTTCACCTGCGTCCAAGGTTTGTTTGCTTGTTTTTTAAATAACAAAAGAAGTTCATTTTTAAGTAGTCATCAAAAATCTAAACTTTACACCAGACTCCAGCCTCTCACTGATACCTTACTTACCTCTGTTTTTGCACTGTTTTAAAATGTACTTTCATCTCTTCAGATAATCATACCCAACTGTTGAATTAATCTTAATGTCTTTCTCACTTCTAAATCTAAACTGTGAACAAATTACTGGAATTGTCCCATTTCTGCATAGACTTAATTACTTATTTTCTAGTTTTCTTTTCTTTTCTTTCTCTTCTTTCCTTTCCTTTCTTTTCTTTTCTTTTTTTTTCCAGACAGGGTTTCTCTGTAGTTTTTGGAGCCTGTTCTGGAACTAGCTCTTGTAGAAGACCAGATTGGTCTCAAACTCATAGAGATACTCCTGCCTCTTCCTCCTTAGTTCTGGGATTAAAGTCATGCACCACCACCACCCAGCTTTTAAAATTTGTAGCGCAGACTGGCCTCGAACTTGTGATCCTCCTGCCTCTGCCTCCTTCAGCAAATCCTACTGGTGTGTGCCACTACAACTGGCAATTCCAAGTTTTCATTCATCTTACTTTTCGGCATTCTTTTTCATGTTTGTGATTATTTCTCATTAGCTCTTTAGCATCTCATCTACTTTCATATTGTATTAGCATTCACCTTATAATCTATGTGCAATATAGTCACAAATGTTGGTACTCTTATTTTTAAAAATCATATCTAATTATTTCCTCTCTCTGTTCAAGTTACTTCAGGGTTTCACATTTCAGAGAGTGTAAAAGTCACACTTCTTTCAAACACAGAAGCCAGAATGTCTGAAGCAAATTGAAGTAAGAAAAGTGATTATGAGGGTCAGACATTCTGGCTTATGTGATGCCGCAAACACTAAGCATTATCCTGCCCAAAAAGGCATTAACACTTTCTGATATCTTGATCCTTAAAAAGTAATGCTTTAAGATCATCTTGGATTACTGGCCCTCTTCCTCTAGGACTGTACTCAGATGTCATCTTATTGACTAACTGACATTTCTTAGCTATATTTTTTCTCCATTGCATAAATCCAAAACACAGTATCCATGTGTCCTTGGTGTCTAGAACAGTACAAAACACAGACAGCATCCAGTAGACATTTACGAAGTCAATTAATTCTTTTATTATAAGTTTAAAATAACCATACAAATCTAATTAAAATTTGAAGTGCAAGAGAAAGTGGTAGGCAGAGGGAAGTGGTTAAAGAATGGCAAAAACAACACTAGGAACACTGTCAGAGCTGTATGGAGTCTGATGAGGGGCACTATATTTAAACATACAATACAGATATTGATCACAAGCTTGCTCAATGAGGAGGACATTTTTTCTAAATTCATTGTCGATTTTACCCCATGAGATAAAGACTGACATTACTTTCTTTTCAAAGATGAGAATAAAACTGCAGAGAAAGATCAAATACTTGGGTAAGTTCCTCCTTTAGGACAATCAAATAGTTCAAGCCAAAGCAACATGCTTCTGGATGCTTCTTTGGAAGGTATTATCCCTTTGTTTAGGTGACAGGACCTGCATCTGTGTCACTTTTACCAAGTAGAACTGCTGAACTTTTAGACTTGAGTACGTAGTTGTGGCATTATTTCAATCGTTTTGCATTGGATCTTCTTGGAAATTAACCCTGTACAGATAGTAATAGACTAGAGAATAGCATGTGCATGTATATTTAAGCACAACACACAACCAGTTCATGAATATTCACTTTACTCATATGTATTATTCTCATTGAGCAACACTATAAACTTGCTGCATATCTTAAATTTGTGTACTGAATCCATAGTTTGTAGAGTAAGACTAGACTGACTATTTCTTATAGGATTTAACAAGTTAGGGGGTTTTATGCGAATGGCATCTGGGATTTAAGCCTAATAGGTTATCATATAAAATTAGCATGTTAAGTACTCATGAAGATGCATAGAAAGTATTGCTATGCTGTAGTCTCATTAGTGTCCATGAACATGTGTAGGTAGGTTTGGGTCAGTAAATAAGTCCACTTGCAGTGCAAACAGCATCCAGCTGGAAAGATGAGTCAGTGACTTGTTGTCAAACGCATGAGACCCTGACTTCAGGCAAACATAAATTTCAAGCCGAGGCACCCTGTAAAAGTTGGCTGTGGAAGAATGCATGTGTAAAGTCAGTGCTGGTGAAGTAGGATAGGCCCATCCTAGGGGCTTTCTTGCTGGTGAGTCTAAGCTCCAATCTGAAAAACGAAGGTGCACAAGACATCGAAGAAGATATTTTGATGTCAAACTCTAGCTTCTGTATATTTACCTGGAAGAAAAGCAAAAAAAAAAAAAAAATCCCCCAAAATGTAATGGTAACAATGTTACTTCCTACTCTATTGCTTTATGAATGAGCACATAAAGGGTAGAAACACATATTTATCTTAAATAACTGCTTCAGCCTTCTCCGGGATATGTAAGATTCTTTATGGTACCCGGTACTTTGGTATCACTTTTGCTCTACCACATTGTTTCTGAGCCTCATTTTATTCTATTAACTTTTCCCTCTTCATAGCTGCATAAATACAGTATCAGAATGTGTAAAAATGAATATGTCAAATGACATTTGATTATGAATTTAAATGTACATGTGAATTTAAATGTATATGTAGACACAGGTAAACAAGTCTCATTACCCAGACCACATCAACAGACTTTTAATATTCAAAGAATGGCTGTGCTCTGAGTATGTAAGATTCTTCAGATAAAGTTGAGTAGAATTTTTGTATTTTCCACTGCATATTGAAAGTGGGAAACTCCACAGTTTCTTTTTGATTCCTGACAGCAATCCATTCCAAATTGTTTCAGGGCTGTTTCTTCAACCTGTCTTTTCTTTTATAAGTCCTTAAACTGTGCTTTTTAAATAATACTTCTTATGACATCCTTTGTGGATCAATAAATTTAAAACAAAAGCTGAACAAAGCTTTTGTGAGGACCAGTTTATAAGACATCTGTACAGTGAATATTTTACGCTCCGAAGGGCTTTTAAGAAATATAAGATCTTAATGCTAAGACTGTTATTGTATTAAAAAGTACTGTTCTGTAAACTCCATCTCCACAGCTGTATGAAACTTCTTTTTATTTATATTTTGGTTTAGAAATTTTATTGCACCATGACATCTATATTTTATTGTCACACATTTTGAAGCATAGTTCAGCTAGGTCTTATTACTTCCTTTGGCTAATAAACAGAGAAATGAAAACTGAGTAGCCGAATGAACCCCTAAACCTACCATTCCTGTGACTTGACTCAACCACCTGGCTGACTTCAAAGGACCTTGATCTGTGTCACAAATGCATTGTCCTGCAGATTAAATAACAAATAGCTGCAAGTGATTTGGAGGGACAACTCTGCTTGACTTTGGTGTGTTAGTGACCCCAGTGCCTCTGAGATGCTTGAGAAGAATACAGTATTTAGATGATGGCATTAGACTTCATCTGGAGATACCAATAAAAGTAAATGCTTAAAATTCTGAATTTTGTCTAGTATGAATAACAGATAATTTCATAATTTTGGATTTTTTTCTTTATCACAAAAGGTTAAGTGAATCTTATGTAGCTTAATTATTACTTTCAATTTTATACTAACTAATCAATTTGGCCAAAGTTTTATTATCATACTGCATTCCTAAGATGGGGAGTGTTCTGGGAGATACCCAAGTGCTTTGGATGTCCCAGTCTGCTTCCTGCTTTCCCTGAAGACCTTGTGGGCTGTGTCTGAAAGGCACATTGTAAGTACAGTATAGGTACTGCACAGGCAGGCTACAACATAATGGCAAAAATTAATCTAATTGTTAAAAATCTTTTCAAAGTTATTTTTTAAATTTAAATAAATTATTGTAGCAACACTTGGTTCTATATTTCTGGAGGTAAGAAAACATTGTTAACATGAACATTTACTTTGATAAAGTGTAGTTATTCTTGCAGTCACGATGAAGAGAGTTTCCTTTCATTGTCCTCAGTAACCTCAGGTTGAACATCACTATTTGCTCTGATCACCTTTCTCTTGACTCCTTCTGCTTATGGGTTTTTTTCAATTCTTTTCTACATGTTAAAGATCAAAATCCATAGTCTTATAACCATATGACCTACTGGATGACTTCCACTCTTTAGGCACAACTCTATTTTGTTATATAAATTTTGCTATAGCCAAATAGTTTTATTAGTTATTTTCAATTCGTAATTCAACATCTATTACCATCTGCATTACAAAGTTTTATGTATCCATGGAAATTGAAATGTTTCAAGCCAGCAGCTCTCCTCAGGCCCTCAGCTTCAAGCATGTTTTCTTTCTAGTTGTTTTATTTTTTCCATCTTTCTAGGCTTCACTAATTGACTTCCTTGAAAAGTGCTCCATTTATATATATGCACCTTATCACTATTAATAAATTCAGGATGAAAAAACACAAAATGTGGAGTCTTATAGTCAGGCTTTCTTATAACTCATGAAGGCTCTTCCCAAATATCCTTCATATAAACCAATCTTAGCATGTTTTTATAAGGCAAAAACAGTAAAGAGGATGCATTAGGTGAGTCTTTAATTTGAATTCCGTTTTGGGTCACTATCTAGCTGTGTGTCCTCAGGCAATTTATTTAATCCTTCCTCATGTCGTCTTCTCCTCATCTTATAATGGGATGATAATAATCACTCTGCAGGCAGCTGGGAGTGCTAAATATTTAATCACATTTCTTCCTAATGATGAAGAGGCACTGAAATTAAAACTTCTTAATGCATTCTTTGACTAATTTTTTTCAAAAAAAAAGATTGCAGATGGATTGTAATCCTGCTAGACTCAAACTACAATCACCTTTCTGCTTCATATATGTGCTTAGCTTTTCACACATGTGCCTATATTATTCCATATTTGATTTAGACAGGGTGATTACCCTCTTTAAGAGGGTCTGGGTTTGATATTTGGAGATTCATAGAGGGAAAAAAATCCCATTTACAAGCATCATTAAACATGTTTTCTCAAGGCCACATATTTGACCATTTTACTTATAATTGCTTGTAACAAACCTCTGCAGAATACCAATGAGTTACACGCCATCTAACTTTGTCAGTGGCCATGTCTATGTTATGCATGGTTGAGGTTGCTAAACAGAGTAGATTTACCTAACTGAGCTACACAGCAGCATTCAGCGCTGAGTCTTCCAAAGACCACCCGAATCTATAGGTCCCTAAAACATTGGCTGCCTCAACATAAAATTGTCATCTTAGGAAATTAAGGTGTGAACAACTTAAATGACACCATGCTGGTTAATATGCCAAGCCAGGAATACAGCTTATGGATCACAATAAGAAATTTTTTATTTTTATTGAGAAAAGGAAAAAAAAAGTTTCTGCCTCCTCCCAGCCTCCCATTTCCCTTCCCCTCCTCCCACCCTTCACCCCTTCCCCCCACTCTTCTCCCCCTCCCCCCACTCCTCTCCCCCTCCCTCTCCAGTCCAAAGAGCAGTCAGGGTTCCCTGCCCTGTGGAAAGTCCAAGGTCCTCTTCCCTCCGTCCATGTCTAGGAAGGTGAACATCCAAACTGGCTAGGCTCCCACCAAGCCAGAACATGAAGTAGGATCAAAACCCCTTGCCATTGACCTTGGCTTCTCATCAGCCCTCATTGTCCGCCATGATCAGAGAGTCCGGTTTTATCCCATGCTTTTTCAGTCACAGTCCAGCTGGCCTTGGTGAGCTCCCAATAGATCAGCCCCACTGTCTCAGTGGGTGGGTGCACTCCCCGTGGTCCTGACATCCTTGCTCGTGTTCTCCCTCCATCTGCTCCTCATTGGGACCTTGGGAGCTCAGTCCAGTGCTCCAGTGTGGGTCTCTGTAGGGGAGGATTAGGGGAACTTGGGGAAACAGGAAGATTGGGATAAAGGAAGGTTGGATAGGGGAGCAGGGAAGCACATATCTTAGTTAAGGGAGCCACCTTAGTGTTGGCAAGAGACTTGAACCTAGAGTGGCTCCCAGGAGCCCAAGGCGATGTACCCAGTTAGTCCCTTGGGAAGCTGAGGATAGGGAAGCTGAAATGACCCTATCCTATAGCAATACTGACGAATATCTTTCATATAACCATAGAACCTTCATCTGGTGATGGATGGAGAAAGAAAAGATTTTTTTTTTAAGAAAAACACAAGCACAAAAATTTAAGATCATGAATAAAATAAATATGTACCAGTAAGTTGAATGTGAGCATTGAGCTAGTCATTATTTGCCCTTTTCTCCTTTACCTTAAACTCCATCAAGAAAAAAAAAAAAAGTTTATCTTTTTTTGTTTGTGGAGATGTGGATTTAAATAGAAATAATTAGCTAAAAAGTACACAGCCCAGTGAAGGTTCTGGGAGTTCATGGAGGAGTTTCCCTCCTGAGCAGGACAGCCCTGTTCAGGTCCAGGTGGGGACTTTGCTTGGTGCACTGTGCTTCTTGTTTACTTCAACGGCCTGTCATGAGACTGCCAAGGTAGACTAGGAATCACAGATACCCAAGCAAAAACATGGACCATTACAGAGTAATGAAAAACAGGTTTCTAACATTCTGAAAAGAATGTATATTCAGAAATATTAAAGATCTTTATGTGGAGAAGGCATCTTTTGAACTGAGTCCCTGCAGGAAACACATCCCCCCCTGGGGTATTATGTAATGTAAGTATAGTTCAGGCTTGAAGAGAGGGTTAGGGCAGTTTAATGGGAGAAAAGCAACAGACTCTAGATATCCAGACTTGAAAGGGATGCAGATGGAAAAGTGCACTGTGATCAAAGATTACACAGCACTGTTCTCATCAGGAGATCAGTTCATCTAAAGAAGTCATTTACAAGGTATTTATAACTCAATGATTTAAAATATTCTTCTCTCTATAAGTTGACTTTTGATGCTTCATTGATTGATAAATGCAAGGTATGATAATATAGTTAATAAATTCTGAATATTGGCTTATTCTCTTATTACTATTTGTATGTAAAGAGGATAATGTACTGCCCTGAAGAAAATAGAATGTTTTAATTCACTTATGTGACAATCGACTTATGAATTGGAAAAATATGCATCCATTTGACCCCAGATCATCATTACTAGCAATAATAATCATAGTGTACACACTAACTATAATTAAATAATTTTTCTTTTCATTTATAAAATTCTGAAGGTTTAGAGTACTTATTTCTAAGTATACTACTGTCAATGCTAAGGCATGGCATGTATTAAAACTGACTTTTTAATGCAGTGATCTAAGCAGGAAGCAGTTTTCACTGATGCCAGTAAAAGAATTATTGGGTTCTCCTTTCTGAAGCTCTGCTCCAAATAAGTCATAAACAGCTAAACAGCCCCCTTTACTGTTGGAACTTTATAGTCAAATACCAGTGTGTAGAATTAAGATCAATTTTCAGATTAAAATTGTGCTATAATAAAATACTATGAGAATAAAGACATAGAAAAAAGAATTTTGGAGCAAAAATCAACCCTTGATTCTTTCAATCAGAGGTATAGGGACATTTCTACATTCTGTCTTTGATCCTGGAACAAATTCCCTAATTCCTAAGTAGGGAAGGGTATATCACAATGAATTATGTCAGGTAATGACGCTGACATTTGTTGTTACTCCTGATTTTGATTGTAGACACTGTGGCCAGAGTGAGAAACTCAATTTGAAAGCAAAGAGAACTTAAAGAGACTTTTTTGTTGTTGAACATTACTTTATGCCTGGCTTCCATAACCCCTTGTTCATAACAATTGAGTTCATAACATTGAGTTCACAAATATCAGTGTTCTTTTGTTCCATCGGGACTATTTTCAATCAGTCTTATCTTTCCCTTTTTCTTTCATTTGCCATTCATTTTCCATACAAGGATCACTGCTAAAATTATTTGCATATGACCTTGAGAAGTCAACAGCTTTTTGGCAGGCATGGTAATGTTAAGGTTTCTCTTGGTGATAATATGTAGTTCTGTTCCCGGAAAGAACAGGGTAAGTCCCATCTGCTGTCTGTTTTTCCAGGTTTCTGACTTCTGCATTGAATCAACACAATGATCTGCTTCCCAGTTTTCCACTCGACACATCTTATATCCAATTCTCCATGAAATATTCTTCCCTTTGCCTCTTCAGTGAAGAGCCTAATAATTTTCATATTAGAGCTCTTTTAGATAACTAATTGTATCCTTTCAGACCTAGTGTATTAGCAAGTCATTACCAAATATGCATCTTCCATTCTCATCGGTAAGTGGGTTGTGTATTTATGTAAGCAAATGTATGCAATTATATATATTAATCAATTATAATTAATTTAGAGTAAAATATAAATCTTTCGACACCAGAGAGTTTTCTTTTTCTCTTTTCTATAGCATCTTGAATTAAAACTTTGATATCACATTCCTAATCTTGCCTTACCCTCTATAACTTATATTGAAGTCATCTAAAACAACAATTTGTTCTTCCTGAGACCTGCAAACCTTGAGGGAACCTCTGCAATTCTGCCTCTTTCTTCCTCTCCAACTGCATTCTGTTCTTTTCTATATGCCCCATAGTAAGAAAACATGCATTTTACCCTGCACACCTGCAAATGATTTTGATTTTATTTATTTTTTAAAGATAAGCCCAACATCTCAATGGCCTGTCAGTTTCATCTCAGTCACCTATTAATTCTTAATTATTCTTTTAAGATTTGAAAGAGGCATCCTGTGGAAGACTTTGCCTCTTGCTAGTGAAGAACATTTGCCTTTTGGGAATTCCTTAAACATTCTTATGTCAGGGTCAGCATTTTATTGCATGCTATTTAAAAGTACAGTGGGTCTAGGTGTCTTTTATCCCAACTGGACAGTAATATTTTCAAGGAAAGTGGGTGTGTTTTATCCATCTGTACCCTGAGTTTCTCACATGTGGCACATGTCAGTTATGTGATGATAGAGTAAGCAATTCTGACCATAGTGAGGTGGCAAGGATCGAATATTCATTTCTCAAGTGAATGCTTTCTGGACCACTACAGTTTATAGTGTTCAAGACTCAGCTTTGTAATGTCTTCAGGGGGCTTGATACTGATGAGTTGTAAAATACATAAAGTGTTTTTTAAACTGTCAACTATTATCAATGGTGCTTCCTTTTTATGACACAGACTTAAACTATGGAATTATTTTTTGTTATACACTGAATATGATGCTCATTGTCAGCTAGTTAATGATAAACCCATCCACACAGATGTGTCTTAGTCACATGGCATCTTTACCAAGAATGGTTGCAGTGATAGGTAAACCCAGACAGCAATTATTGGTGCTTTTTTTTTCTGCAAGTGATGAGATCAATAATGTCTTTTCTAGCCAAATTTTAGAGGATGCTGAGCACTCATCCCTGTGTATGGTTGTTCTAAGCTGTCAGTGAGCTCCTGGGAGAACCATGGATTCAGGAAGACAGTAAATGGAAGAGAGGAATTTTTCAGAAAGAATCGTGAAGCAGTGTAAATAAGAAATTTTAATGAGAAACATGATATAGCCATTGCCTATAAATTGAAAACCTTCCTCTTAGGTGTTCTAAACAATCGGAAAGCTAATGAAACTTACAGACTTAGAAAACTTAAGTTAAAGCAGTCACAAAGGCTCCCTGCTTGAGTAGATGGGTTTCCTCAGTAGGGATGGCATCAAGTTTGGGAGAAAGCTCAACAGGTGGTGCTATTATTTCAAAGTGGTAAGCTCTTTCACGATCCAATCATTCTTGAACCAGGAACCTAGGCTACTGAATACTAGTGATTATTAAAGCTGACATTGGACAGTGCCTCTTGAGTTTATTTTCTCCTATCCATGTAGACGTACAATGCAAATATATGTGGAAAGGAAAGTTTATTAAATAAAATTATAAAAAAATTGTAAAGTAAGAATGGTTGAGGAAGACTTAGTAACGTAAAGACCTAATGTAAAAGGAAAATGGAGTTCTCTGCCCCTGTGAGAGGGCACTGGAGCAGCTACCAAGGCATGTTGGTCATGGCACTTTACCCTTCCCATCAGTGTGGGCTCCATGGCTTTTTGACTTTTACATTTTCACTGTTGTCTTGATCACAACATTGTTTACCATAGTTTGGAAACATGATGCTTATTGAAGATCCTTGTGAATATTAAACTTAACTTTACATTCATCTTTTACATAGTTAAAAAATATCTAAATCTGATTCACTTAACTCATTTCTCTACTATTACTAAGACAATTTGACTTCCAGTTTATTCTTATAAGCTAAGTTCCCTGAATTCTTAATCATGGATAAAAGTAATTTATTACTCTTGAAGAACAATAAACTTCTATTTCCATGAGTTTACTTGGTTTATGTGTCAGTACACCATGGTGATTGGGGATTTATGTGCATTTTAGAATTTCCAAAAACGATGTTGATGGTGAAATTGTCACTTGGCTTTGGATTAAGCATATGTTCAATTACACTATGATTAAATGGGGTAGAGATATGTTTGAATAATACTCTTCAAGCCTGTCTACCAATTTAAATAGCAAATAATATGCCCAGGATATCAGGGTGAAAGTAGACCTGCAGAGAACACACATTTTCCATCTGGAAGACCATCTTCTCCCTGTCAGAGATTGGATTTCAGACAGGACTTCAATGGCAGAATCATAATGTCAACGTTGCCATTTTGTTGTTCTGATAAAGCCTGTGAAAGGAGGATGCACCTCTTCACTAGAAGCTACTGACATTTTGGTAGGAGGTTTTGACAGGGAAATTATAGGGAATTGGGTCAATGTCTTTATCAGGTCATGGGAATTACCCAAAGGGTTCTCTTCTGTGTGTTTCAAATAATAGGTTAGAACAAACAGATCCATTCTAGGAGGTCACATGGAAATTGGCAGGTGGTTACTATGCTTTATAACCTTAGTCCATTAGGGGTGTGAAGGCCAATGAGATCAATCACGTGAGTCAACTCTGTGTATTTTATAGGGAAGTGTTCATCAAGATGTAATTGATGATCGCAAATTTGATCCAAGAGGGATTAGAAAAAAATGCAGAATTGGCCACTGAATTCTGTTTCTGAAAAAAAGAAAGACAAAATAAAACAAAATCCCAGCTTCTATTAAAGATCTGTGCAAGGAGAAAAGCAAATCACAAGTACACAGATCATACCACAAACAAGAGTGAAAGTGTTCATTAAGGTTTCTTAGAAAAAAAGTTAGGAAACCATACACATAAACTAATTGTGTCTTGCATTATTTACTCTGTGGATATATACATATTTTATTAATCATTCTTAGGATTCCATCTGCTTCCATTTATTTTTTAAAATTATACTTTATGCATCAATATTTAGTGCCAATTCTCCATTTCAACGATGTGAGCAAAATATACTTAAGTCATTGATTGGAGCAGTCAATTGAGACTATAAATATTACTATGAATTAGTGAATACGCTCAAAATTAAGTGTCAGAAAAAGTCTGGAATTTTCCCAAAAAATATCAAGGAAAAGAGTACTAAAACTCTTCAACTAAACCAAAATAAAGTATCTATAAAGCAATACTTAAGTCATACAAACAGAAACACTATGACTTTCAACTGCACAATGTATAAACACAATTACTGAAAACCTTCTCTTAAGAGCATAGAGTTTTATCTTATTCTTGCTATTATTTTGTGTAGAATATAACAGGCTTTTATAAAAGCCCTCAAAGTATAAATTTTTTAATAAATATATTTTATTAAATTAATCACATGCAATTTAAAGTTCTTCCAAATTTAGCATGTCTAATGAAATAATTTGTCATAAATCTTATTATAAATTTTTATCTCATATTTTATTAATTTTGAAAATATTCAAATAAAATGTTTTAGTATGCCTCTATCTAATCTTTTCAACAAAGCTAGGTTCAAATGGTGAAAAACACACATGTACTTTTAAAATAAAAAATATATCACATAAACAATAAAACAAAAGCTATATAGTAAACATACAGACTTATATAAGTATAAACACATACACATAATAACATCAATGAAGACATCTTAAAACACTGCTTTGTTGATGAAAATTAATACAAAGAGTTTGTGACTTCCTTCTTCACAAACTTTTCTTGAATCATTACTGAATTCTCAGTAGAGAAAATGAAACTGTGCCATTCTTTAGGGATTTGAATAGCCTCGAATGAAAAGGAGCATAGCAACTAAGACTTTTAAGCAATATATACCAGATAAGTCAGAAGTGCTCATTCGAAAATCTGGATGCATTGCTGCTGAGGGGTCTAATATCTGCTCCTAGGTTCATTTTTTCTTCTCTTTCTTCAAGATGTGATAACTAAGAAACAGAAAATTTTGAGCAAGTATACTTGCCAGGTAACTGTGTAACTGAGGACATAAAGTGTCTTAAGGAAAACAATGTAAAGATGAAGCTTCACATTAAGGTCAGAAAAGGGGCAGAATGACTAGCAGGATATCTGCATGGATGCTAAGACTGAGCTAAAATTGACCCGCTCTTTGCATATCCTTTAGTGGCCGGGAATGAGAGGAAGGCTGGGGATAGGCTGCCTAGGCCAAGGCAACGTGCTTTTAAATCAGCACAAAGGATCTTGAACTCTAGTGTCAAAGTCAAGATATTATTCACGGTTATCAGAGCACATTAAATTATAAAATAGATAGGCTAACCTAACTTTCCCAAAGGGCTGTTATGACTTTTTAGAAGAGTTCTTTTAAAAAAGTAAGAATAATGAATTATTACATAAATCTTCGACATTGTGATCAAATGATATGAGTCATATATTTGAGTTAGTTGAGTTAGTTTGGGTTTGTAGAGATGTCCCGCATTCAAACAGTTAAAAAAACTCACAACTGGTCTGTTAATTCTTGTTTACTCTTGACCATCAGAATCACTTACTATAAATTTCTTAAGTTGTTTTGAAAAGAAAATGTTGAATTGTGTAATCCATTCAGGTAGTTAAAAGAGAATATGTTTATAACAAATGATAAAATCAAAGAAAAAATAGAAAAAAGTTATTCAAAAGTGATATACAGTTTACATTAATTCTAAAAAAATAATGAAATCTGATATATGGATATGATTGTCATGTGTCTAATTATAAGGTTATATACATATTTTAAATGCATGTCCACAATTTCCACCTACATGTAAATTATGGAAACCAAATTGAGTCAGCATGAAAACTTGATTAGATATTAAAATATACTAAACTATTTACCCAAAGATTTTAGCCCTTGAAAGTTTTCAGGCAAGTTAGTGAACTAACTGCAATAAAACCAGCAGCCATCCTACAGTTTGCTTCTAAGTATGGCAAAATAAATTTTGTACATTCTTATATTTGCTTGGCTTGAGTTGAATGTCAAATAATGAATGTGGGTAAAAATATGAATGTAGGTATACCAAAATTCATATATAATATATGTGTTATATACATACATATGATACACAATTGAAGGTCATAAATATTGACAAACTGATTCCTTCAGTATTATGTTCATGTAGTATTAGTTCAGTTTCTCAAGAGAACTAAGATCAAAGCAATATGACAGCATACTAAAATATCAAACAAAAATTACTTGGAAATATTTAAAATTCAAGTGAAACCTTGAGATTCCAACCTTATTTTATGCTTTGTTTTGTTAGGAAGCTGTGTTCATCATACAGCCTGCTCTGAGGATGGAAAATGACTGTAATTTGAACTGTTGACACCAACAATCATTTCAAAATGTCTGCTTAGATGGAAGATAAACTCCAGAGTGAAGAAAAATAAATTCTTAGGATACTCTGTGACTTGTGTGCCACACAGATACAGTGACAGAATGGATGTGATCAAGTGAATTCTTTCACGATTGGCAATTCGAATTAAGACATTGTTTCCCCTAACAGACGTTTTCACTCTTGATGCAAGGCTTCAAACCTGACCCGTAGCAAAATGCTGCTTCCCTATTTTAGTGCTTTTTGGTTTTTTTTGCTTCTTGTTTCAGCACAAAAGCTTTGCACGCAAAGTTCGTCTGAAGGGTTTCTATCTTGGGATTCAATGCATGTCCTCTCTCTTTTGTCCAAGACAAGGATTTTTGTTTCCTGAGAAATAGAACAGCTGTCACTGAAGGCTGAGTGTGATCTAAAATGACACTATTTGAGCAAATAGACGAGACTGGAACTAGGGGAAAGCTACATATTAAAAAGTGATAGTAGTAATTATAACAGTAACGATTCTGCTTCACATGTGGCACCGATTAGGAAAATAGTTTTGAAATAAGCAGTGCAGCTATAAGAAACTACCTTTCTCTTTATTACTGTATAACAATAAACAATAAAAGCAATAAAGAGTGACAAAGGATGACATATTTTGAGTAATACATTAAGCTGTATATGTGACAGAGACTAGCTATTTTACCTTGTCTACTATTTATAAAGTAGTTCATAAGAACAGCTTCATTTTAAGTCTAGAAAGTTTCATAATTGATATTATCTGTCCAAAATGGAAGAAATTGAATTAGTAAGTAAGTTTTAATCTGATAACCAAATCTTTCTTCAAAAGGTTAAAATAAAAATTCCTGAGTGTAATTGTTAGACAAAAAAAAAAAAAAAATGAAACCAAAGCTGCAATGCAAGAAACAAAAAGTATGGTCCATGTTGCAGCATGTAAAATGGAATTATTTTTTATTTGAAACCAAAAAACTTTAAATCATTGTATTAGTTTTTCAATTGAAATTAACACAAAATATGCAAATTAAACTTATGCAAAATGAAATCAAATCCTCAAGTAGAAGGCAATTGTGTTAGTTGTTTTTTTGTTGCCTGACACAAAGTGACTTGCAGAAGTCTAGTTTAGGTTTGGATTCCAGTGGGAGAGTCTGTGGTGGAGGATATGTATGGCAATGGGACATCAGAGAAGGTAACTGAATTAAAACAGGAAGTATGGAGCCTACACCAGAATCAGGGCAAGATTAGAAACTCCTGAAAAACAACAGTGTTCAAATATATGAGACTATAGGAAATATTTATTATTCAAGTCACTACCTTGTAGCAACTGTTCTGAAAGTACAAATACATCATTAGTAATCTAGCTAGTGAAACGAAATAAGCAAAAGAACAGTGAAGGCTGAATCATCATAAAATTGAGAAATTCTGCCCTAAGCAAAGTTTATCAACAGAATAGGATCAACATAAACATACTAATATGGAAGGCAGATTGCAAGAGGTATAGGTATTTTTGTTTGCTTGACAATATTTACAATTTTAAATACTTTAATTCAATTGAATATTATCTAAAATAATAAGGAATATATTCTTTTATTGATACAAGTAAGAACATTACTTCTGGGAAATGAAGTAATTCAGTTTTCATGGGATTATAATGTCAATTCTTAAAATATCAGTATGCAGATAATTTTGATGTACAGAGATAGCAATTCATAAGGTCTGTTCTTCACTTAGATACAGTGTAGGAAAAATGCATGTATATTTCTGACCTTTGGATTTGTATCACTTTTGTTTTTGGGTCAGGTGTCTTAGGATTTATATTTTCCTTTTGATTAATGTTGAAATCTTTTATTTTCCAGAAATTATACAATTTCAATTATCAATAAATAATTTGCAAGATATTCTTTACTTATTAAGCAATAATTTTTGTTGTTTAGCTAATATTTCCTTAATTTACAAATTCGACTTTTATCTTGGTCGAACTTGTTAACTGTTCATCATCAACTTATTATTTTATAACTGAAAGGAAATAAAATCCAGGATCAGCAGCATGGTTTATTCAAATGCCTTTGGAACCCAGTACTTAGAAGAATACAAGCCTCCTAACGTGTGCTTTAGCAAATCACGTCCACACAAAGATATCTGGATGACATTCTGAGAAATTATTGTTGTTTGAGTAGAACCTCTTGTTCATATTTTCTCTCTTGGGTGCAGTGACTCTGTGACACAAATGAGAATAAATGGTAGAGTGCTCTAAAAGCCAGTCTTTTCATTTATTTCTTAGATATGTGCACTGACCAAGTAGTTCCTGGTGTCATTATGACGTACTGCAGTGTTAGGAAGTGATAAACTGTCAACTGAGAGCTGTACCTCTGAAGATCAGCTTGTGTGTCTGCAAAATAAAACATCTTTGTAACATGCCACTAAATTTGGGAAATCATTATACTTATCTAGTGTAAGCTCAATTTCTGAGTCTTCTCTATCTTCATCTTCTCTCTATCTTCTCTCTATCTTCATCCACTCACATTCTTTCCCTGTAAATTCACTGTTCTAGAAGTCTCTACTCAAGGTATGCTCATTATGTTCATGTGTTTTAGTAGGTTGTTCATTTATTTTCTCTGAATTCTAGGAAGCCTTTAATTTCTTCCGTCACCCTGTAGCTCTCATTGAGTATAGAGTTGGTCGGTTTTCATAAATTGGTACACCTTTTTTGTTTGTTTGTTTCTGTTGTTGTGAAATTCAGGTTTAATCTATGGTGGTCTCATAGGATGCAGGGGTTTATTTGTATTTTATTGTATCTATTGAGACATGCTTTGTGACTGAGATTGTGGCCAAGTTAGGAGAAGTTTCCATGAGGTGCTGAGAAGGTATACTCTTTTGTGTTTGGGTGAAATATTCTGTAGATATCTCTTAGATTAATTACTTTGATAGTGTCTATCACCTCTTGCATTTCTCTGCTTAGTATTTGTCTATATAACTTGTCCATTACTGAGAGTGGGGAATTGAAGTTTCCTATTATTAATGCATGATGGTCAATCTGTGATTTAACCTTTAATAGTGCTTTCTTTACATGTATGGATGTCCTTGTGTTTGGGACATGGATGTTGAGAGTTGGAAGATCATTTGAGTAGATCTTTCATTTGATGAGTATGAAGTGCTCTTCATTGTCTCTTTTTATTCAGTTTAAAGTCTATTTTGTTAGATATTAGAATGACTACATCAGTTTTTTTCTAAGGTACATTGTTTGGAAAATTTTTTTCAAACTCTTACTCTGAGGTAATGTTTACCTTTGATATTGAGGTCTGTTTCTTATATATAGCAAAATGATGGATCCCTGTTTGCTTGTCCACACTTTTAGTCTGTGTCTTTTTAATTAGAGAATTGAATCCATTGATATTGAGGGATATCAATGGCCAATGATTTCTAGTACATCATTTTTTTTTAAGTAGTGGGGGTAGTGGTGGTATTGTGTATGCCTGTGTTTATGTGTGAGTTTCCCATCTTTTGCTTTTCCTGGTGTAAGATTGTTTATTTCTTATGTTTTCATAGGTATAGTTAACCTCCTTGGGTTACAGTTTTCCTTCTACTATATGCTGTAGGTCTGTATTTATTAATAAATATTGCTTAAATTTGACTTTATCATTTATCTTGCTTTCTCCATTTACAGTGATATAAAATTTTGCTGAGTATAGTAGCCTGTTCTGGCATCCTTGGTCCCATATAGTGTGAAGAACATATTGTGAATTCAGGTGTGATTTAAATGGATCTTCCGTATGTTATTTGGCCTTTTCCCTTGCAGCTTTTCTTTCTTTGTTCTGTATGTTTAGTATTTTAATCATTCTGTGGTGAGGGGACTTTCTTTTTTGTCCAATTTATAAGTTCTGTAACCTTCTTGTACTTTTATAGGCATGTCCTACTTTAGATTAGGAAAATTTTCTTCTATAATTTTGTTGAAATATTTTCTGAACCTTTAAGGTGGAATCTTCTTTTTCTCCCATTATTCTTAGATTTTTTTATAGTGTCCCAGATTTCCTAAATATTTTTATGTCAGGAAGTTTTTAGATTAAGCATTTTTGCCTGATGTATCAATTTGTTCTATCATATCTTCTATGTCTGAGATTATTTCTTCCATTCTTGTATTCTGTTGGTGATACTTGTGTCTGTAGTTCCAGTTTGTTTACCTAGATTTTCCCCCTTCAGGATTCCCTTTGTTTCTGTTATCTTTATTGCTTCCATTTCTATTTTCAGATCTTGAACTGTTTTATATATTTGCTTTACTTGTTTGTTTTTTTTTCTTATCTTCATTAAGAGATTAATTTATTTCTTCCAATTGTTTATGTTTTCCTGGATTTCTTTAAGGGATTTATTCATTTCTTCTTTAAGGATCTCTGTCATCTTCATTAAGTTGATTTTGATGAATTTTTCTTGTGCTTCAACTGTTTTGGAATATTCATAGCTTGCTGTAGTAGGATTGTTGAGTTCTTGTGGGACATGTAACCCTGGCTGTTTTGATTGCATTCATATGCTGGCATCTAGGTGTGGATGGAAGTTTCTATCCTACTGAGTCCCTTAGCCATTCTGTCCCAAAGAAACACAAAGAGGCTTATGTTAATTATAAACTCACCTATTAGCTCTGGCTTGTTATTATTTAGCTCTTATAATTTAAATGAACCCATAATTCTTATCTATGTTTAGTAATGTGGCTTGGTATCTTACTCAGTGAATCATTCTCATATTGCTTCCTCTGCATCTGACTGGTGACTGTAAACTAAGCCTTTCCTCTGCCCAGAATTCCCCTATTCTGGGAATATATTTATACTTATATTTCCTGTCTAGATACTGGCCAATCAGTGTTTCATTAAACCAATACAAGTGACAAATATTTACAGAGTACAAGGACATTTACCCTCAGAATCTAGGCATCTAGGTTGGGGAAAATTGTGTATATAGGTGCCAATTTCTGAGTTTGTCTTTGCTGACCATGTGTTTTTCTCCCTTTTGTTTTCTCTTTCCTTTCTGGTCTTCTGGCCTGAGTGGTCTCAGGTTCTGATATCAGGTGTGTCCTCTGGCTCAGCAGGGCACTTCCCCTGGAGTTCTTGAGGCCTGCATGACCTCTGGGGTTCTGGGCACCATTGTGGCCTCTGGTAAAGCAGGAGGCTTCTTTACATGTTGTAGACTGGGATATGATGACAAGGAGAGGGGAGGCTGCTGGGGGCAGGCTAGGGGACTTCTGAGGGACTGTTGGCAGTCTGAAGGTAGGCGGGATTTCCTGGAGTTCTGATAATGAAGTGGCTTCTGGTAAAGCAGGGGATTTCCATCTGAGTAGAATATCTTTCATAGAGCATATATAATATTTTTCAGTGTTATAATATCCTGAAGTGGTAATAAATGATGAAATAATATGTATATTCATAGATGTATGCACAAATCTGAAAACCTTTCAACTTGAAATAAGAAAACAACGAACACTCACAACATGAAACAGAGTAGAAGACAGGTGATACCTGTTTGGAGAATGTTTTTAGGTATAGCATCTCCATAGACAGAATTTTCTCTTTTCATTCTTAGTCTATCTTATGTGCAAGATCATACAGTTTATAACATTATAATTCTAGAAGAGCTCTCCAGTTTAGAATGATGCCAGAACTAGAAGTTATAAAAGTCAGGATTGAAGCTCTTTTAGTAATGGTAGAGAATTTGATGTCATATGACTTTGCATTGACTAATTGGTCTTTTAAGACAGTAACTGAAGACCTTGACAGCTACATGTAAAATCAAAACTAAAACAAACAAGCAAAACCGCAAAATAAACAGACAAACAATATCAGATGAGTTACACTTATAGGTCATGTTACATTTAAATTTTGTTTCAGCTTTCTGAAAAAAATCCTATTTTTATTTAAAATGTTTTAATTTTAAATTCTTGATTTATTTTATGTATCAACCACAGTATCCTTCTCTCCCCTCTTCTCATCTCTTACCACACTCTTCTCAACCAATCCTTCATTCACTCCTCAAAAGGGTAAGACCTCATGTGGGATTCCCCTCCATATGCTGTTAGTATTTTTTTTTTACCATTGGCTAATAAATAATCTGGGGAAAGCCTATGAGAATGTCTTGCTTCACAGAAAGATCTGTCAGTTATGCTAGGCCTGTAGGCCGAAGATGGAGATGCCCCATCATTGCAGAGGAACTTTGGATGCCTGTTTAGGCAGACAGATGTCTCTGTCAATTTTAGAGTTTTGGAAGTTACTTACAATGCACTTCCTGTTTACTTAGGTAATATTATATCCTTCTGGTATCTTTGATGGAGTTGAAGACAGATATAGTTACAATTTTTGTTTAGTTAAGTTAAAAAATAATTTAGACATGAAACTTTTCACTCACAAAGAAATATTGCAACTGTAATTCTTGCATGATACCAATTTTGTTGTGTGTAATTTTACTATGTTAAAATTAAAACCTTTCTTTTTATTTAGACAGAAAAGGGGAGATGGTGTAGGATTCCCCTCTGTATGCTGTGAATGTGTTTTATTACCATTGTTTAATAAAGAAGCTGCTTTGGCATACGGCAGAGCATAATATAGCAAGGCAGGAAATCCAAAGCAGAGGAAAGAAGACAGAGGCTCAGAGATACAATGTTTCTGCCAAAGGAAAGGAATGCCAGAACCTTACCAGTAGGCCACAGCCTTGTGGGCGATACACAGATTAACAAAAATAGATTTCTTTAAGATGTAAGAGTTAGCTAGGAATATGCCTGAGCCATTGGTCAAACAGTTGTAATTAATATAATTTTTGTGTGATTATTCAGGTTTGGGTGGCCAGGAAATGAAAGTGAAGTTTCCATTTACAAAGGCTACCAATGAGGAGTCAGCAAAACCTGGCGAATTAAGTTGAGGCAGGCGCAAGCCCCACCTCCCTGCACCAATGGTGAGCAAGGTGGTCATTATAAGATATGGGCTTCAATAAGCCAGCTTATGCACCTGGGATAGATCCTGGTCCTACTGCCAGGGGCCCCTCAAACAGACTAAGCTACAACACGGTTGCCCAGATGGAGAGGGCATAGTTTGGTCTCATGCAGGCTACCTAGCTGTTGGTCTACAGTCCATGAGCTCCCAAGAGCTGAGATCAGCTGTCTCTATGGTTCTTAATCATTGCTGTCTTTCTTTTAACACTTGCTTATGCTTTATCGTGCTTTTGTCCATAGTATGAAATCACTGGTGTTGTAAAACCTAGTGCATCTGACCTTGTGATTATGTTAGGCACTGCGATTCATTTTAAACTTGTCTATTTCAAAATCTTTTAGAACAGTGTGAACGAGCTAGCACCAAAAACCAACTAGAGGTTAATCTAGTTTTCACTTTTTATTTCGAAATATAAGGGAAATATTTACAGGTATTCAGCTTCATACTCAGATTTGGAAAATGATCCTTTCCTTTAGCAGCCTGACAGTCATAATCACTTGCAAGTTTTCTAAGAGGGAGACAGTTGGTACATAAGACCTAGATGTCATAAGGGCCCAAAGAAACCACTTATTCATGCCCACTACAAGGAACTCCAGGAAAGCTAGCAAGAGGATATTTCTAATTCCAGCCCCCATTTCATAGGAAAACAATAATGATAGCACTAAATGAAAAACCTCAAATTCCCATACTACAGTGCTGAATCACAATGAACCTGGCTTCAGCGTCTGTGGAGTGATGGCATTCCCCAACCTCATTACTGGAAACTTGGCCTTGTCTTTTAACATTTAGTGGAACATGCAATGTTGCAGGTAAAAATTTCCTTTAGCTTAAATGCCAAACTATAATAGCAAGTTGGAGTCTTCTTTATCTCTGGAAAGATAGATAGGGGAATTCATTCATTTGTGCATACTTTGAATAAATATTTCTTAAGTGCCTGCTGTATATCAACAGAATATCATTTGCTGAAGGAGATGAAAGTAGTATTATTCATGAACTTAAGACCCTGAAAATGTTTTTGGTGAACCTTCAATTTTATCCATAGTTTCTCCAAACTTCTCAGAGAAGCGCCATGGAAACAGACCCCAATTTGACTACTCATCTTCTTGTCACTACACTGGAGTCTTTACACAGTCAACTCAGGGACTGCCAAAGTCTCTTCCAGAGGAAACACACAGTTGGGGAGATTCAGAACCCGGAATGAAAGAGGCTCACACCTCATCCACAGCAACACAGCAAATAAGTGAAGTGGCACAGCTGGTAGGTACAGTGGAGGAAGTAGAACCGCAGATCAGATTTTCCAAATGGGATTTTCAGGGCCCAGTTAACAACATAAAAACATATGCTTATTGAACTAAATCAAACAAACATGATAATAAAGACTTTTTTCAAATGTGATTTTCAGGGCACAGTCGACAACATAAAAACATATGTTTATTGAACTAAATTATACAAACATGATAATAAAGATTTTTCAGGGCCCAGTTGACAACATAAAAACATATACTTATTGAACTAAATTAAACAAACATGATAATAAAGCAGCAACAACAACAATAACAAAACCAGGGCCAACCACAACCAAACAAAATCCCAAAGCGAGACGTGCTTAGTTATTCTTATAGAGTACAGGACAAATTTAAGGGAAAATGGTGAAAAGTTACACAATGTAGATACTTCTCTCAAGTTTTTCCGTAATATCCTTGCATGTTAATCAAGATCTATGGCTGTCTATCAAAGTGTATGGAAACAGGTGAAATGACATTTTACTAATTCTCTTTCTTCTAGGTTACACATGTCAATAGACAAGATCTACACATTAAGTCAAAGAAGAGATAATGACTTGCTTTGGAGGTAAAAATATTACACTGACCTAAATATTTATTCTAAAATGACAGGCCAGTTAAAATTAAATAAGAAAATGGAGACGCATTGGTAACCTAAGTCCTGTAAACATTGTCGTTGTACCATGTCCTTCATGTTAGTTTGCAGTTTTCTTTCATTTTACATGAAAAGTTTCCACAATGGCCACACATTTGAAATTATGATATCTTGCAAGCTAATGATACAGAAGCAGTCATCCTTGACTCCTTAAAACACTGAATCCCCCATGACACAAACTTTGAATGTGGGAAGCGCTATGGGCTGTGAGTTCTGGACTCCACAAGAAAAGATCTGTCTTTTGTTTTGGGCAGGACTGTTGGTTGAGGGCTATCAGACTCAGTTCTTAGCTGTAACATACTCAAGTCATTGGTTTTGTAAAGGTGCCCGAATAATTTACAGAAATAACAGTCACCAAGAGTCCTATCCACTGTATTTCAGCCAATACCATGCATAAGGTTATTACTATAGCTTTAGGAACCTTATAGGTATTTCGGGGTGGATTAAATGAAGGAAAATAATTCACTGCTAAATTTTCACCCATCTGAAGGTATAAGGCTTAGTGGCATGGAATTTGGTCACAGTCAGCTAGTTCCTGAAACTAGAATCCTTTGACATTATTAAGAATCAATTAGGCTTTATTCCCCTGGGTATTGTCATGGCCCCTCAGCAATTTATTCTGGGAACATTCATAGCCTCTTTGTAGGTGAGGTACAAATGGGACTGATTTAAAACAAGGACAGCTTTAAAACTAATGAGTGGATCCCAAAGAGAGACTAATGAGAAGCTTCACAAGATACTTCCTCTACTGTCTTCTCTGTGTGTGCCTGACTTTAAAGCATTTAGCAGCTTCCACTAAACCTCTTCAGAACAAAGGAACAAAATTGAAGATCACGTTTGTTAAGAACCCAATAAAATTGCATGGAATTATCTTAGCATAACAAAAAGACCACAGTTTAAAACAGTCTGTCTGAAATTTACCTTCGGAAAAGGAGACAGTTTTGTTTTCTTATAAAAAATATTAAATTTATAATTAAAAAAATCATTGTTGAGTGTTAAAAGTATATCATGGGTCTCAACTTTTAGTGAATTTATTCTGAGCATCCTGAAGTCAACACTGTGAATTTGTACATTCTAATAAGTGAACTAAAAACATATATTTCAAAACAAATAGCATCCATAAATTACATTTATGACACACAAGGTTGCCAACTGCCGTGTGGGGAGCACGGACTGATGGCGCTAATATGCTCTCTAGCTTGATCTCCTAAGTTCCCAACATGCTCTAATTCCACACTACAAATCTTTAAATGGCAGTTATATTTTAATTAATGTGATTATGTGCTGCCATTAGCAAACCCTCCCCCAGCACATTTCCCCTGCCAGACCCATGAATGCCAGTAAACCATTAACATAAAAGGGCTGTTTGCTTACTGAATCCATCCACACAAGCAGGCAAGGGTTGCAATTGTTGATTTGCCACTGAAAGAACAGAATGAGAAGGAGTTGCTCATGCCTGGCAGTTGCAATTATCTGGAGTAATTAAGTCTAATTTATAAACCCCCCCTCAAATGAGAAAGTAACAATTTTTGTTAATTAACAAGAGCATTTGTAAAGCTCGTTAACTCCATCATTCACAGTCTGCCTGTAAAAATGGGAGCATATGGCTGTTACGATGGGACATGTTGCTTATGTGTATTTGGGCATTAATCTGTTTGGAAGGTCTAATGATTGAAATGGGAGCGAGAAATGAATGCTATATTACTGAGCAAAGAAGATCTACTGTTTTCATTTATCTTTACGGCAATGTGAGTGCTTTGTCATTATCTTCTGCATAAGGTTTCATTATTCTGATACAGCTCTCCACATGGCCTCATACCATCATGCCCATAAGCCTGCAGGGTACAAGAGCACTTATCTTTCCTGATGACTGTTGAATCATTTAAAACAAGTTATTAGTGAAACAATTAAAATGATATTGGTTCACAATTGTATTTATAGCTGGCAGGCATAATGGAACATTCTGAATAGCAGTCGGGGGGTCTGAGAATGGATGGGAAATGCTGTTAATCAGAGACAAGAGAAACCTCTAAAGGCAACCTAAATCGCAAGAGCATGTTAATTGTATTGGAGCATTTCATTTAATTGAGAACAAAGGGAAGGTAAAAATCATATTATCAATGTTTTATGAACATGGAGAAATAGGGAAATTACCATGTCATTTGTCACATAGCTTCTCTGGAAGTAGAAATTAGAAAGGCGATGCTTAACTTCAACCAGAGCAGGCCAAAGACATCTGTGCCATTACACATTTTCAAAGGGTATTACCAAAATACAACAGAGCCAATTAATTGACTCATAAATATAGAGAAAGACACAGGTAGAAGGCCCTACATCCAATGCAAGATACAGGTTGGATTAGAGATTGTTCAGAGACTGCAAAGGCTGTGAGAGTAGCCCTGGTTTAGCTCCATTCAACACTCCTAAGAAATAACTGTAATCATTTTGTCTTTAGGAGTGTAAAATTTCTTTATTCCTTTTTGTGTTTGATGGGAGAGGCTATTGGAATTTATGAAAGAAATGCAGGTAGACAGTCATCCAAATTCTACTTCCATAGAAGATTAGAATTTTTTCATACAGAAAATTTATGTAACTTGTGTATGGTAAAAGATAACCAATTAGTAGCCATTAGTTTTTACTCATAGGCTAGACGGGATGGATTAAAATACATTAAACTGAATGTTTGAAATTCTATGGGAGCATATCACATATTTGACCCTACTGAAAAATATTAAAATTTTTATTACTGACAATTCCCCTGTGTATGCATTCATACACTTCTGGAATTAGAAAGTCACAGTGAAACATACATATACGGATGTAAAATAATTTTGAGTAAACAGGCCAGACAAACAAGGTATTTTTAGTACAGTTTCTGACTGGTGAGTGTGGGGTCAGCAACTGAGACAGAGAAAGAACAGGGAAATTCATAGTTACCATCCCCCACACCTTTCTCTTTCTGCTTTCCTTCTATCCCTACAATCCATCTGGGTGCACAGGGCCATCTCATTTATGCCACATCCAACTTTAAGGCATCTATAGCTACTGCCTAACCACTCTACCAGTAAATTTGAATAGTCTTATGTTTATTATTGCAAATCTGCATAACACATTTTATTGCTTTAATAAATAGAGTTTACTAATGGTTTCTAATGTTGTATTTCTGAAGAACTTTCATGCTAATTAATAAATACTGAAAATATTGAATCATTTTAGAAATCTATCTTGTGGTATTTATAGATGTTCCTTAAAAAGATGTAGAACTATGGATTAAATGTGTTCATTTATATTAATTGCTTCAATCTGAATTTCAATGAAGTTTTTATTATACATGAGAAAATAAGATTATTTAGTATAGTTTACATAAACAATGGGGCATGGTACACTTTAAAGTTCATCTTTATTCTGTCTATATTTGCAAGCAAGAATTAACATTAATATTTTATCCAGTCCAATGTTTTATAGATCTGTATTTTTAGAAATATGTTGTATATCTAGTTGGTTTAAGATATAGGAGTTATACCTATACTGACTTTTTCTTTTTATATGAGCCACGTCATTGCAATGGTTTTGCTTATTTCATTTAGGTAAAAACAATTGGTCATTGGTAATATTAATATATATAATTTAAGCCTCTTCAGAATGAAACAACTCAAATCTACAAAATTCCACTCTATGAAGGAAAAGATAAAGTTCTTTTGCCTGTAATATTATTGTGCTTAATGTTATAAAATGAAACAAGTGTCAAGATACAGATTTGATCAGTTTGCAGAGATTCTGAGTAAAGGGCTGTGTTTTTGACTCAGTGGGTAAAGTGTTTGAGACACAAGAAATGGGAAATGGGTTTGGCCCAAAGAACCCAAACAAGAGTAAGAGTGGCTACATGCATCATTAGCCCTGGTGCTGTAAAATGGAGACCAGGAGATCCCAGGCACTTGCTTACCAACCAGTAATTGCTAAGTTTCAGGATCATTGAGAGACCCTGCCTTAAGAATTATGATAGAATAGCAAAAGACATCCAGGGTCAACTTATATTTTCCTGTGAAAAAATGACCAAATATAACCATACTCACATGTACACACCCACATCATTGTTCTATACCCCCCCACAAGATTCTGACTAAAGCAGAAAGTACTTTTAATGTAGATGTTGTTAAATATGGAAGCGTACTACCCAGAAATGTTGGACTATCCAATCTAAAAATTTTAGTATTGGTGGAGAATTAAATGTATATCAGCAAAAGAAATTAGACAATTAAGTAGATTCTCCTAATGTACCAAATGTAACTTTTAATATATACCTATTTGACTATACTATAAAGAAGTAATTAGATTAAATATCTGATTTAGCAGCAAACAACATGCTAAAGAGTACCTAGGTTTATTTAGAAAATTTAACACTTTAAATTTTATCATTGTAAAGTAATATTGGAAATAATTATCATTCTGACATCAAAAGGCAAATTATGTACCATTAATCTAGTTACTATGTAAAACTAATTTAGATAAAGCTTAAAAAATCAGTGACTAGCAGGCATTTTCTATATAGTCACAGTTTTAATTTTTTTCTCATGAAATATAAACAAACATCTTTGCATCCCAGATAAGGCATCTATGTCAGAGCAAATAGATTACTTCACCAGAGTCTGAATGGGTGAGTGGACATCTTTATTGTAGTTGCTAATAACAACAAAGGTGTTGGATTACTTACAGAAACATGCTGGAAGGCAGCTCCACCATTGTATCCAATTACTTATTCCTTATATAATCCAGGGTTCAGTGTCACGAAACTTGTACCTCTTTAAGCTCCCTGATTTTTGGAAGTTTCAAGAACTTATTGAGTCCTGTAAGCTTCCTTCTTCCCTTCAGAAGGGAATGTCACAACTCAAAACAAATAGTTCTACAATGCCAGTAGATGTTATACCCTAAAGTAAAGGATACCCAGTTTTAGAGGGGGGCAGATACATATGTGCTTTGTAATGTTGTAGATATGTGATTTGCAATACACATAGCAAGAGTATTTCCAATTCTACATTTTACAATCAGGCTCATGCAAATAGGTAGTTGTCACAAAAGCCAACTATAAAGTCAAAGTCTATCAGAGTTGTACTTCTAAAGACAATTAATTAAGATCTGATGCATTTGTAATTGCCCTGCATCTTCTCAGTCCATGGAGCTGCTGTTCTTGAATCTAAACTAAATTTGCACTCTAAATGAGTCAGAGCACAAACTGTCTGCAGTGTGCCTGACCTTCTTGCTATCCTCACAGATGCAGCAGGACCAGGTCAATTGATGAGTGATAAATAATAATGATATTGATCATAATAATGATCAATGGCATCTCAGAAGCCAAAGTAGTTAAAGGCTGCTCCAAGTGGTCTCTCACAGTGAGGACCACTTATGAGTGGTCCAAAGAAAGGAAAAGAAAAAGAAAAGAGAAAGAAAAACCCAAGGGACCCCAGGTCCCAGAGCGAATGCACTGCTCAGTGTGTGCAGTACTAGTGTGGGAAGACTTCCCTGGGTAGTCCGATCATGTTTTTAGCTATGGGTAGCAACCAGAGATCAATGTCAGTGAAGAGCAGCTATGAAGGCTGTGTTTTGGGGGACAATCCCTATTTCTAGGAACACCATAGGATTGCAGATAGCTCATCAGTCAATTATTCAGGTTTGGAGAAACAGTTAAACTGACTGGAAGAGGAAAACTCATCACTAAAATCACTGGTGTGCATAGATTTAAGCACTCAGGCACATACCCCGTTTCCAGGCCAAGGGTTCCATGTGTCCTCAGCCGGCCTTCCCACGGGCAGGAGGGAACACAAAAAGAGCCTGTCTGAGTCTCAGAGCACCAAATGTTTAGATAAAATGCCACATGTCCCAGAGGGGTGCAGTGGTCCATGAGGGGTGGCAGGTCCAGGCAGACAACCACACAGGGTGTAAGAGACCTCATCAGGTCAGCAGTGGGGCAGCCAATTCTATGAGGAGCCATGGTGGGTGAAAGACAGAGAAGGATAGGCATGCCATGGTGGAAAGACGGCTTGAATATAGTTTATTTATGGGTTATGGAATGAAAGGGGAGAGGGGAGAGAAAGAGAAACAGAGAGAGAGAGAGAGAGAGAGAGAGAGAGAGAGAGAGAGAGAGAGAGGAAGGAGGGAGAGAGGAGAAGAAAAGCTAACCTTTTGGGAGAGAAACAGAAAAGAAGGAGCTCAGGCTAGAAGCAGAAAGATCTTCTTGCCTAGGCAGATGGGGAAGGGAGTGGGCATAGCTCGTTTCTTAAATGGACAAATCAGACCATTACATTTATAAATTTTATACTTCTCTGTAGCTACTTATTTACCACAGAATTCAAAGGCAAATAGAAAACATTAATTCTCCCCCCCTTAACTTTTATATACTTTGTGCGTAAGAGTGTGACTGTCTATTTGTATGTATCATATTATCTGTGTGCTGGTCAGAAGACAACTTCTAAGGTTTGGTTTTCTTACCATGTGGGTTCTAAAGATCAAATTCAGACCGTAAGACATGGGAAAATACATCTTTGTAAATGGAGACTGCTTGTTTTTTCCCTGGCTGTTCAGACCCAAATATTAACACAAAAACTATATTAATTACAACACTGTTTGGCCAATTACTTAGGCTTATTTCTAGCTAGCACTTACATCTTAAATCAACCCATTTCTATCAATCTATGTATCACCACTAGGCTGTGGCTTACTGGTGAAGGCATGTTACTCCTTTGGCAGCTACATGGTGTCTCTTTGACTCCACCTACTCTGTCTTCCTATCTCTGTTCAGATTTCCTGCCTGGGTTTACTCTGCTAAGCCATTTGCCAAAACAGCTTCATTTATCAACCAGTAAAAGCAACACATATACAGAAGGACATCTAACATCATCTCCCCTTTTCTGTCCAAATAAAAAATAAGGTTTTAACATTAACATAGTAAAATTACATATAACAAAACAAGTATCAAGCAAGAATTATACTTACAATATTTATTCTATTTGTATCTGGAAAATTTAATATCTAATTTATCTTTTACCATAACTAAGGAAACTATAACTGTAACTATCTGTCTTCAACTATTCAAAGACTCCAGAAGAATCTAACATTACCTAAATAAACAGGAAGCGCATTGTAAGAAACTTCCAAAATTTTAGAATTGACAGAGACATCTTACTGCCTGGACAGTCATCCAAAGTACTGTAATGTTGGGCATTCATCTTCAGCCTACAGGCCCACACTATCTGGCAGACTTTTTCATAAAGCAGGAAATTTGAAAGGACTGTCTCATCTTTAGGCAAATTCATCAGTTATTTTTGTGGGTCCTACATTTCCAGTTTATATAGCATACCATCAAGCAGTCCAGGCAAGAGCAGTTTCTTGCCCAAATGGCTAGCAAACTCTATAAGGAACCTCTTCAATGCCCATAGTCCTCCTGAAGTAGATTGGTGCTGCCAGGACATGTGTCTTATTGTCATGAAAAGTCCTAAATTAAAGAAATATTTTAAATGCCATATTCTGTAGGTCTTTGAAAAGTTTGAAGGATACCTATCCATCTAAAATATATCTCTGTATATCTAAAAAACCTAGCTAACATGACTATTATAGATGACTAATGACTATTATAATGACTATAATATTAATCTATAATTTTAAATTATACATTACATTTTTAAATAAGCTGTACAAATACAATACCTCAAATAAGATTAGAAATATATAAACACAGTGTAACAAATCAACCTTAAATTTGTGTCAATAGACCAAAATCCATACCAATCTAAAGTGTTCATTTATATATCATATCTCCTCCTCCTTTTTTTAGAAACAAATTGACTGTGACCATTTAGCCATTTATAATCAAACTCTTTTAAATAAAAACAAACATTTCTAAACAACCATTTTTGGAATTTGAGCATTTTTTTTCCAAATTTCTTCCTGCTGTTTGTTGCACAAAATATTTTTTAGAGTTCACATAGACCTTTTTGTGGCTCTTGTTCCATCTAACCACAATAGCCTGCAAGGAATCCACAGGTTCCCATCCTTTGTGGAAACAAAACAGAATACTTTTGCCAATGTAACATATCCTTAGACTCAAATTTTGAAGTCAAGATACCTTTAAAATATTTATGGTGGTTTAGCTTTGCAGCCTGTACAATGAAATTTTTCTCTGTATTTAGCTCATTCACAGTTCAAAATTCAAAGAAAACACAATACTATACATAATCTAGACTCTGTTTTTCCATCTTTATGTGGCTTATTTTTCTTTACTCTTTTAATCTATGACTGTAATCTTTTATATTCCTTTTAGTGTCTCTTTAAAACTATTTACTTCTTTTTATAACTGTCTCTAATCTTTTTCTTCTTTCTCCCAAACTTATGTACATTTTTTAAATACATTGTGACCTGTTTAGAGGTTTATTTTTATCTAAATCTGTCTTTATTCCATATCTGTAATCATTTTCTAACCAGGAGCATTTTTTTTATCTTTTTAAATGCTAACAGTGCATGTCTAGGACCAACCCACAGCCCTGCCTGTTGGCTCTGCCCCATTCCACATGGTAGAGGTACCAGAGGTATGTTCACCATTCTGTGGCCCATGCTCACTACCCCAGTTCCAGGGATACTTTGGGTCTATGTTGCCTCTATTAAGCAACTTGTAGTATGCTGCTCACAAACCTTATTTACTGTAGGCCTTTCCAAAAGAGCCAGAGTTCATCCTGCTTGCACAAAAAGGAAGCTTAAAGAAGTGCAGTTTTTGCTACTAATGATGAGTCAGGAAGCCTTCTCTTAAAGTCACTGTACCTTTTCTCACTGACAGCAAACAGAGCCTATCTGGAAAAAAAAGCAGTGGCTACCAAAAATCTGTGCTTGGCTTCTGTTTTTATGGGTCTAGAAGTTCACATTTTTAAAACTTCTTTTATGTATATGTGGATCCATGCCCCAGCCAGTGGTATCATTCTGTAGACAGAGACTGTTCCTTCATTTCCTGGCTGCCCAGATCCAAATAATCACACAGAAACTATATTAATTACAAGACTGTTTGGCTAATAACTCAGGCATATTCCTAGCTTGCTTGTACATCTTAAATTAACCCATTTTTATCAATCTATGTATCACCATTAGGCTGTGGCTTACCAGTGCTGGCATGTTACTTCTTTGGCAATTGCATGGTGTATTTTTGACTCTGCCCACTCCTTTATTTATTTGTTCAGATCTTCTGCCTTACTTTACTATTCTAAGCCATTGGTCAAAACAACTATATTCATCAACCAATAAAAGCAACACATACACAGAAGGACATCCAATACCACATCTTTAGCAGTTATGTCATCCTCCTGATCTTGGCTCACTTCTTAATTGGCAATGTCACATCATATACCACGAGGTGGTTTTCTGGCATCAGTATCTCAATGCTTCTTTGCTGATGTGATTTTCTGTTTTCCTGGAAACTGTTCCATAGTTAAGAATGTCATTACTTTTTCTAATACCACTTGCTTGGTTTGTGCATCTATTCATACTTACTCATGACTTGTTATTCATCATTTGTTTGCAAAATTACAAGCTCAGGAACATTTCCTATTCATGCAATAAAAGAGATATGGATAAACACCCATTTCATCATTTCTTTATATGACTTTGTTCTGGGTTCTCTCTAAAGAAATCATCAAAATATTTAAACTCTAGTTCACTATTTCATCTAAAACCACTTCACTCTACTAACTTCATGCTCTCATTATATACTGCTTTTAATAATTTTCATGGTCCATTGCTTCTTCCCAGAGCTAGATCTTTCCTTGTTCATATATACCACTTAGATATCTCTTGCTCTTAAATCTAAACCAAGATTAGGTGATAGCATTTAGCATTTCAGGATTTGAAAGTTGTCTGTTTTGTTCTTTGGAAAGGGTGTTAAAATGTATCAAAGCTGATGTTGTAATTGAATACAAAATTTTGATTAGCCTTCATGTATTTGAAAATATCTCCAAACCAAGCTGTTAATGGCTGCTGTACACACATAAATTTTTACTCTATTGCATTTCTATTGTTGTTTCTCCTTCCCTGTAAATTTCAGTATTAGAACAATAACAACTCAAGTTTTTGTTTTAAATGCCTGTAGAACTGAATGGCTTAATAGGAAAACAATACCATAACCTTGAACATTATTTCTACACAAATCTGTTTCCTAATTTTCAATGTGAAGCTTTCACTGTCCTTAATACTTTGTCTAGTTTGGTCACAGTGAGAAAACAGAGGCCTTGGATTATTGATTTGAAATGCTTACTTCTAATTATCAGTCATCCCTCTGACCAGGAGAAGATAACTTTGTTCACTGCTTATGAAAAGCTAAGTCTTCTCACCTTCCGAAACTTAAATCTTTAGATATGGCTCAACATGCTTCTTTCTTCCTTGTGTGTTTCCCCATTACACACACACACACACACACACACACACACACACACACACACACAAACACGGTGAAGATAGGAATAGAGGAATAGAGGAAAGGAAAAAAGGAAAGAGAGAAAGAGAGGGAGAGAGAGAGAGAGAGAGAGAGAGAGAGAGAGAGAGAGAGAGAGAGAGAGAGAGAGATCCTAAACTTATTTTGTAAAAATTCTGCTAAGTTTCCTTTAAGGAAATCAGGATCATTCAGAAAGCACTGCATACTTGTCCTGCAAAAGAAAATTCTATCAAAAAATATTGGACACATTAAGGAATATACTGTTTTCAAGTTTTTAAATTCAGAATTTGGCAAAAGAGTTAGTGCCGTGGGGAAAGGCACAATGTTTACTTTGTGTTAGAAAAGATTGTACACCATCACATCTTCCCTGATCTCAGAGCAGTTGAAGGCTTACTGAAAATGATGAAGGAGCAGTCATGAAATGACTTCAGTGTGTGGAAAATGCATAAGCATGGATTTGAAACTAAATGATTTAGTTGCTGTAACAAATTATTTTCCAGTATATGAAGGTATAGAAGATATAGGAATTGTTTATTTACTTATTTATTCTGGTGGTTTGAGTTTCTTAAGTACATCATTTGGGCATCTATTGATTGGAACAGACTTCTTTAGTTTTGTTCTATATCCAAAATTATTTTTATAATTTCCAAGTGTTCCTTTTGACTATATATTTTGTTCAAGCACTAAATGTATCTGATTCAATATCAGAAGTTGAGAAGACAGAAAGATAATTGAGCTGTGGCCAGTTTTAGGTAGGTAAAGGAGCCAGATACCTGTTGGAGAAGATGAAGACAGGATTGGTTCAATACATCACAGGTAAAGACATCTTTCTCTTGAAGGTATTTTAGAAATATCCCTTAAACTACATAAAATGCGCAGCTGAAAACTTTTTTTGTGTCAAATAATCACCTCATAATCATTAGACATAGTAACATCAAAGATGTACCAACTTCAAGCAATGAATTAAATATACAATTTGCTACTTTAAATTATATTTCAGGAGTGTATTCATAATGACTTCTACTTAAATTTTGAGAAAAAATCCTAAAATAATCCCATTGTGTAACATTGATTCATTTTTAATTAGTGATTCAAAATACTGTGAGTCCTCTTAGCTATTTATTATTATTATTAGTAGTAGTAGTAGTAATAGTAGTAGCAGTTATTGCTACTGCTCGGTTCTCTCACAAACTGTGACAATGTGTGTGTATCCCTCATAAACTTACACTTCTCATCACAAATGTAGTTCTGGGCTTTTATGAGGTCACACATATTTTGAGTTTTCATATTACAATTGTATCTTTTACCTTCTTTTTATATTTGCCATCATATATCTTTTAGAAACAAGGTTGTAGAAGTAGCTTTTATCTTAGCATTTTCTAATAGTATTTCAGATTATTAAATTCAGAATATTAAAAATTAAAACATTTTAAAATTTTTTCTTGATCCCTTTAGTTACTATATTGATGCATTTATAAAAAAATAAAAGAAAGGCCATTTCAGCTGGTGTGGGAAACGAGAACATACAACATTTAATTTCAAAGTGAAGCCTATATCAAGGTAATAATTATATCTAGGAAATTGTGCCATCTGGCTGGCCACTGCAAGAAAACATTGTCACATCAGCCTCCTTAGCTATCCCAAAATAGAATGTCCCTGGTGTTTGTGTTTAAATGAATTGGTACAGACAGAAAAACAAATACCAGATTCTAGTAAGGTTTATGTCTCTCTCTATCGTTAACATAGAGCAGAGAGTGAAAAGCCCATATAGCTTGCCAAGACCCCTCCTTTCTTCAGAACTGATTGTTCTCTTCATCATGACCCTCCCATCCCACTTCTCCACAATATAGCTTACAAATTTGAATAACTGGCTGAGTCATCAGGTTCCAGAGACCTCAGAAAGAAATTTCTGTTGTTTATTTAGGAAATTAAAGAGATTTGTAGAAATATGGAAATTACAGCCTGTCGTTGGCAGAACCGCCTCTTTGTCTCAGAAGTGCAGAGGAAATATGCAAGTGGTACAAACAACCTAACAGTAAAATGTTTTCATGCCACAGTTCAGAGAAATAATCAAACACAATTGATGTGCTTAGAGATCATGAAGAAACTATTGTTTGCTTAGGGGTTTCTGTGCTGTAATGTTGTATTACTAGAATAATTTACTTTTATTTTTGGTGCTGACACAGAAATCTGTACATTGCTGGGATAACATTAAACATTTTTAAATATATTTGATGTTTCAAGTACAAGCCAGAGAAGGAAGCCTTTGGTGTTCCTAAGCCACTCTGGATGTCTTAGATTTCTCTCTATTCAAAGAGTGGACCACAATCATTCAGCGCACTGGGCTAGAAATTGCATGCTTAAATATTGTTTGGCAATGGCAAGCATACACACCAAGCTGAATGACTTCCCAGATATCAGAGGTTGGTTGCACTTTCCTGGCTGATAGAGGCCAACACATACTGCTCCCTAAATCACCCCTATTTTAATATCCAGAGCCCTCCTGAAGGGACCTGGTTGATAGGATTCTAAATCCAAGGCTGTCCCTGTTGGATTTGGTTGAGCTGCAAAACGAACATGTAACAGCCACTGTCAACTGGCTTTGCTTACATGGGACATTCTCCCAGCCACTGCTTTAACTCCAGTGACCTTTTCCCCAAACACTTAAAACAGTAAAGAACTTGGCGATGGTAGAAAAAAAAATAGCTTTAGAATTTTGGTTGTCAGGACTGTAAGCTACTGAGAGCGCATGACTTCTGTGGCAAGAGGCTCTTTGTGATCACTAAGGCTGACTCTGTTGATGGACAGTATGCCATGGACAGTAGTAATACAAATGCCAATGAAGACAAGATCTCTCTGATCATGGAGTATACACCTGATCAAGCATTGTAGCTTCTGAATTAAAAACTTCTGGAAGTGCTTCCTGTCTCCAGATGCACAGCTCACTTCCCCGTCCAGATGCTTTTCTGTTGCTGTACACAGGACATATATTTTCAGGAAGCACAATGCTGGGCTGCAGAATTCCAGTCTTTCTCATTTAATGGCAGTGAAACAAGACTACTTTGAGAATTTAGCAATGCTTACAGGAATGGCTGCTTTTCTGCTTGCGTCATGTCAGTCAGGAGCTGAGAAATAAAACTTCACTTTCTGGTGGATTCTGATTCTTGCTTAGTTTTTGTGGTGCTGTTTTCTAGAATAAACTAGGGTGTGGTAAACTTGAGACTGGAGGAAAACTCTTGTAAAAACATCATTAAAAATCACTCCACACCAGACAGAAATCTCAAGGTCCAAATCAGGAGCAGAAGGACAGAGAGCACGAGCAAGGAACTCAGGACTGGGAGGGGTGCACCCTCACACTGAGACAATGGGGATGTTCTATCGGGAACTCACCAAGGCCAGCTGGCCTGGGTCTGAAAAAAGCCTTAAAACCGGTCTTGCTGAACATAGCAGACAATGAGGACTACTGAGAACTCAAGAACAATGGCAATGGGTTTTTGATCCTACTGCATGTATTGGCTTTGTGGGAGCCTAGGCAGTTTGGATGCTCACCTTACTAGACCTGGATGGAGGTGGGTGCTCCTTAGACTTCCCACAGGGCAGGGAACCCTGATTGCTCTTTGGGCTGACGAGGGAGGGGGACTTGACTGGGGGACGGGGAGGGAAATGGTAGGCGGCAGTGGGGAAGAGACAGAAATCTTTAATAAATAAATAAATTAAAAAATAAAAAAAAATTAGAAAGACAAACTCAACAACAACAACAAAAAAATCACTCCATATTCACTCTCTCAGCAGTCCAGTAGATGAAAGTGAACACCACATTCATGGAGTAATGCCTCCTCTTATTACTGCCTGTTCCACCCAAGACAATCCATAACACTTAAAATATAAAGCAACAGAACAACCCTCTTGGTCTCTGTTCTCAAAAGGGAATCTGTTCCTTGGGCTTCACATATTGCAAACTGAGTATGGACCATAGATGAGAAAAAGAAGCTTTTTACAACCTAGAAAGATAATCATTTCTTTTTAAAAGGGTTTCCTTTTCTAAGTTTGATTTACATGGCCTATAACTATGCGTGTATGTGTGTGTGGGAGGGGGCATACGATTTAAAAATCTCTTTTCCTATAATGTAAATTGGAATAGTCACTTAGTTCTCTCTCCTTTTTTTGTTTGCTTGTTAGTTTCTTTGTTTAATTTAGTCTTGTCTTTATATGTGTGTGTTTATGCTTGCTTGGATGCATGTGTATATACATGTGGGCATGAATGTGGAAGCCAGAAGACAAATTCAGATGTCAATTTTTAGGAGCCATCTATTTTGTTTTGTTAGACAGTGACTTTCATTTTCTTGGGCTCACCAAGTAGAATACGCTGGCTTGTCACCAAGCCACAGGGCTCTTTCTGGCAATGCTTCTCTAGTATTGAATAGCGTGGGCTTGTGGTCATATGCTATTTGATCACATGATTTCTGGGGAATAAGGTTGAACCTTCACGGTAGAACAGGAGCATTTCAGGGACTCAGGTATCTTTCAAGAAAGTTTCCCCTTTTAGATTTGCTGATTTAATTAATATTCATTTAATTTATATTCATGTCCTAACACATATTAGGTATGTCCCAATTTAAAATGTTGGCAGTTGAGGATTGTAGGGATACAGAATCAGAGTTGCCCATAAAATGCTTTCTGGCAAACATGAGGACTGAAATTTGATCTTCAGAATCCTGGAATTCACTAGCTAACCAGTCTAGTTTGTTTGTAAAGCCCCAGATCCCAATGAGAAAATGTCTCAAGCAACAAACAAACAGCTCCCACCTTAAGGTTGACTTTGTTCTCCACAACCATATGTACCTCCATACAAACAACTGCATGCACATAAATGCAGACACCAAAAATGTTAATGCTAATAATCCTTATATTACTGTAGATGAAGTAGGGCTAACTGCGACAATATGCAACATCTTTTCAGACGTTTTAAAAATTGAAGTGCTTAGTAGTTAATGTCAACTCAGGGTCTCACTCATGTGTGGTAACTTGTTGACTGAGATTTCTGTCCTGCCTGGTCCCAAAGCTGTCCAGTACCAAAGAAACACACAAAAGTTTACATTAATTATAAACTGGTTGGTCTATTAGCTCAGGCTTCTTATTAACTCTTATATCCTACATTAACCCATAATTCTTGTCTGCATTAGTCATGTGGCTTGGTACGTTTTAGCAAGGCATTCTCATCTTGCTTCCTCTGTATCTGGATGATGACTGCAGATTACAGCTTTCCTCTTTCCAGAATTCTCCTGTTATGGTTTCCCCACCTATACTTCCTGCCTGGTTACTGGCCAATCATCGTTTCATTAAACCAATACAAGTGACAAATCTTTACAAGACACAAGACCATTGTCCCATAGAAGTTACTATAGTTAAAATGAATTAAGTATTTCTATTATTAAGAAACATTTGGTTATTTCCAGAGCATATTTGTTTCTGACATTTCTGTTAAAGTACTACCTTGTTATATCCAGCAGCCATAGTAAATTTACTAATACAGGGAAAAAGCTAGAAGCATCTCAACTCAAATTAGCAATAAACACTGGCGAACAAAGTGTTGGGGAAATCCTCCTCATTATGAAGGGCTGTGAAATATGAGTGACTTGAATCATTCTCCACATGCAAATCTCTACCTTCCCTAAAGACCTGTTTCACTAGAGTTTAAAAAGATCTCTACCTTTCCTAAGGACTTATTTCACTGGTGTTTAATAAGAGTAGACAGAGCTGAGATGCTGACAGCTTTTAATAATTATAATGATATTTAACATAATACCTATTATTTTAAAAATGCAAGAAATCAGATTAATGTCATCTAAATGCTCTGTCCTAGAGGTGAGCTGGACATTAAAGTGATAATGTCTTAATTGGGACGATCACAGTGCTAAATACAACAGTGACAACTTAAAGAGGGAATAGCATTTCAGGATAACTGCTTCCAATTAACAGCTCAAACTTCCTAGACCTCAGTTGCAGTCTATCACATTGAAGATAGCTGGTTTATGTTCAGGGATACCTCTTACATTTTCTAGGATTTCTTGGCCTTATTAATTCAAATCTTGCTCTCAATGCATGCATGTAGCCAAGATAATTACTAGAAGGCAAGATCAAAGGCAGCATATTATAGTCCTATTCCATTTTCTGCTGATGTGAGTGATCTGCCTCTCCTTTGATGTTGTATGCTTCTACAGCAAAAGTACAGAGGATAAAACTACTACACCGTGTAATCTGGCATTTATCCCATGAGAGCAGAATTCCAAATTGTGACACATGTCAAGGAGTTAAAAAAAATAACTTAAAAGAGACCTATGCTTTATAAAGTGACATACTATGCATTTAAACACCATCAAACATCATTTTCCATTACAAATTTAGTCCCTGGTATAAAATTCAAAGAATTTTTGTAACTTTAGTGGAAGAAAATAGTTACCATATTTACAAGCAATTACATGAGATGTGTGCTTGTGCCTTTATCCCCTAATGAGAGATTTTGAGAGGAAGCAGAAATACGGTGCACTCATATATATGTGTGTGTACAGACACCGGAGGATGCCGAGGTGCTCCCTGTGCACTGAAAGCCAGCTGGTTTCAGTTTTCTAAATTTTTCTTTCATCTTTGTTCATGATCTGGGACCACTCTGCTAAGCCTGGGATTTTTGTTCATTGAACAGGAAGGACTTCTGGCACTATAACATCATTTCTAACTTACATATTGGCTCTTATGTTACATATACAGCAATATTGCATTGGGTGTCTAATGTTGTTGTCCTCATTGTCCTGATTCACACCATGCCATGTGTTGTCCTAGCTTACCTTTAATAAGAATACTAAAAGAGTTTGTTTTCCTACATCTCTGGGTGGGTACACACATATGGACATTCATGTGTGGTTGCTTACATATGAGCTCAGCAACGTCAGATTGCAGTGTTGTTTCTAATGTTACCTGTTCTCATAATTTAAATTGAATTCTTGCCCTCCTGAAAGAAAATGGCATTTTTCAATAATGCCTCAGTTACTCCCTGATTCTAGTTTGTCCTATTTTGGAATTAGGTCCCTCCAAGGTACACAATCAGGCCTACATTTTTTGACAGGAAAATGGAACTTTGTGTGTACTTCATAGCTGTCACATTTTAAGCACAATGACAGATACTGAGAAAAATGGGTTTGATAGACTATGACCTAACCCCTGTACTTCACTTCAATTAGAAATCAAAAACGGTTTTTGTATTGAAAAATAATGTTTTCTCCTTTTTCTCATCAACTATATTTTCAAAGACTGTCAAGTGCTAGAAATATTATAAGGCATAATACTGAACAAGAACTAAATATCTATCATCTATGTACTCATCTATACCTCTTCTATAAATTTGCCTTTGCCTGTCAATCATTTTCATCTCTCTACCATCTATTGATAATCTCTTACATATTTATACTTACTTATATCTAAGAAATTTTCTATTTTCTATCAGTTTTCACCTATCAATCATCTATTATCTGTCTGTCTATCATCTATATATCTCTCTCTGTCATTTACTTTTAAAGTAATATCTTCCTTTTTATTTCCACCATTGATGAGAGTAGGTTTCAATAATAAGTTAAAACACAATACAGTGTCTGTCATTGAACATAGTGAGGAACTAAACACAGATGTAGAGTAATACCCCTGGGTCTCTTTGGTATATCTGTATGCTACAGAATTTAGAAATACTGGAACACTAAGCATAATACATGCCATGAGGCTGATTCCTGACAAAAACCAGTCACATAACTATGAGGCGTATTTTCAAACAATTTTCTAGCATATATTAGAATAAAGAGCAAAAAATCATATTTTGCCACATGAGGTGTGTTAGTAGCACTTGAATCTATTCAGTCTATCTACCGCTAACCTGAGCTAAGAGTCAGAACAGCAAGTCTAATGAGTGTTTTTTGAAATCTCTTTGATGAACAGTTGCTCCTTTCTGTTTTCCATCACTGAATGAGGATTTATATTCCTTACTTGTAAACACTGGTGTTACAATGCCTACCGCTGTTTACTTACATTCCCTGACTAGGTGTCTGGGAGTATTTGTAAAGCCAAAAAACTTACATGCTGAAGAGCTCTCACCCTCACTGAAATAAAACTAGAAAGTTGACTTGGGGGTGGTTAGGTCATGTGGATAGAACCTTAATGATGGGATTAGTGGTTCTTGTGATAAATGGAGACCCATGGACTCACCTCTTCCCTCTTTTCTATAGCAGAAATACTATGGAGACTATCTGAAGACATTGGATCTGATGATATCTTGGCTTTGGACTTCTAGTTTTCTAAACTACGTATTAGTGTTCTAGTGAGGAATAAGTTGTCAATGTCATACAGGCTGTGACAATATGTTATGTAAACCAGTTGGAAATAAAATTCAGGTTGGATTTATCAAATTTACATACACAAAACCCTCAAATTTTTATTTTCATTCTGAACCCTCCTCCCTGCAGTTTTAAGTTCATAATAACACCCCCCTTCCTCTGGGTGTTCCTTGAATCATCTGCATCATTCTGTCTTTCTCAGCCTCTTGGGCCACTCATGTGCTTCAGACATACTTTTAAAGGCTTCATATGTTTTGACTTATAAAGTCTTATAATAACTCCATCAGGCTGACTGAATGACAGTTGCAAATTACAGATGAGAATGTAAGATAGTTACTTGTTTAAGTTTAAATAGACAGTAATATGTATTTCAGATTTGGGTTTCAAACTGAGCTCTTGATTGCCTGATTTTTTTTTTTTCCCATGCCAAAACACTCCACACAAATGCTTTCAGCTTCTTCAAGTCCTGGATCAATTCAGATTTATTACTCCACATACTGTATCAAATCTGTCATCAAATAATGAGTGTAATTCATGGCAAGCATCACCGTCTAGACTCCTATAACATCCTCCTAATAGGTACTTTTGTTAAAGTTATCCAGAGAAGCTCATTCCCTAAAGGAAAATATGTCACTTCTATGCCGGATGCCCTCTTTTGGCTTCCTGCATCACTAGAGTCCAACATCAGTCTACTTTATGTGATATAGAGGGTTCTCATAATCTGTTTCTCACTTGTGCCTAAAGTATCTCCTTCCACATGCTTTTACCACACACTTTTGTACTCAATTCTTTTCTCTTAACATATTCTTTGGTAATTTCATATTATGCACCATAATTCCACTCATCTTCCAGTCCCTCTGTAGCCATCCCTCACCCCTATATTGTATTGTCTTCTGAAAGGAAAAAAAAAACTAGTAAAAATAAGATTAAAAATCAACAACAATGAAACCACTTCCCTCCTCCATCTTTTCCACTTCTCCATCACTACTTCATTTATCTTAGTGGCATTATGAGCTTCTGTGCATTATGCAGTATAATCCTGTTGTTCAAACATGTTTAAGCTGCAAATGTTCAATATATAGTGTGTTGTTCATCAGGTTCAAGCCCTTTGGCTTCTGTACCATCAATTCTAGATTCTAACCAAAATTCCTTTTAGATATCCTGCTGTTGCCCTGAGTTGTGCGAACCCCACAGCTACTTTCCCTCAGGACCAGTCTCTTCATGTACTCTAGCAAGTCATAGATGGGGTAGATTTGGGGGTGTGCAAACTCAAAGACGTGGATGTGTAACTGGATGGTAGCTGAGTCCAGGCTTCTGGGACCATCCCCAATAGGTGATGTGTGGTACCAGCTCTCCCACACCCATGGTGATGGGTGGGACCAACATTTCCAAGTGTGGAGGACTACCTCTCCTATTTGCGGTGTGGCCAGCTCACCCATGCTGGGGTCATCGAGTTTGATATACCAGCCCAGTGAGGGTCTCAGTGAGGGGTGAGTAAAGCTCAGCAAGACCATTCTATTTCAATACATGGTTCAAAACCTGGTTCCCATGGGCCCTCATGGTAAAAAGAGCAATGGTCATCAACCTCAGGTTATGGCAAGGACCATAGACTCAAATATGGCCAGCAGCAGAAGCTCTGACCAAATGTCAACATGGTCCCAGGAGGCAGCACAGGCCACCCTGATCTGCATGGCCCCTGCAGCAGCATAGTTCTCAGGCACCCACATTGTCTCGTGAGTTAGCTCAGACTCTGGACATCTGTTCTGCCTTTGGTGGTAACCAGAACCAAGGGCATTGAAACAGACCCTGACTGTGGTGGGGTCATGGACCCAGATATGGCCTCCAGAAGCATGGACCCAGTGGACACCTTGGCCACAGATGATAACCAAAAGCTTGGGCATTCCTGTGCCCTTTGGTGGTGATATGGGCTATGGAAATCAACACAGACCCCAGCTTCAGTAAGACAATGGACACAGACATAGTCCCCAGCACCAGCTTGGGTCTATAAGTCAATATGGCCCTTGGTGGGAGCACATGCCTTTCAAACTGGCATCTTCCAAGCTGCAGGGTAGCCCTCATACACCCAGATGTCCCCAGATGACAGACTCCAGGCATCATTACAACCCTCTATGACAACAGGTACCATGGATATCAACACAGACCCTGAATGCATAGGCCATGGACCTAGGCATGAACCTGGTGAATGTTTCCATGGTCCCAGGAAACAGCCCAGGCCACTCAGATAGATATGGTCTTTGCGGTGGCATGACTCTTGAGCACCAATGTACCCAGCAGACCCGGGGCATCCTCACTACCTTCAGTGGTAACAGGAGTCATGGACATCAACATAGACCCTGACTGCTCTGTCCTCTACTTAATTCTTCTGAATCTTTTCTTTAATGTCTTTTCTTACTTTACCATTAAATCACAAAAAAAGATTATATCATGCCCATTACTATATGTTCTTGTTTTTCTAAACATTTCTAATTTTCTTTAGAATATGCTCGATATATTATTTTGTAAACCTCTTCACTTCTATATTCAAATCTTTACAGAAACAGTCTCATGCTTCTCTTTATTGTATTTTGAATACCTAAATTGTGTTTCATGCTTATAGGTACTCCATAAATATTCGTTAATATAAGTTATTTTGAGAATTGACCAAAATCTACTATCCATTATTTCTGTAGAAAGAATCAGATATTAGTAATGTTGGCGAATTTTCACAAGCCTGCTAATGTAGATGCAAAAAGGAATTAAAATATTGTATATTCATTAATAATTAATTAAAATTGTTTCAAAGGGTGATGATTTTAGTTACAAAAGCAATTTACTTAGCAATACAATTCATGTGAAATGATTGATTTGTATATTTCCAAGTGTTCTCAACTATAATCTTCTGCTGTCCCTAAATTTCACTTTAACACCATTAAGGATGTTTTTCTTTATATACATCATGCTTCATATAAAAATTATAATATCCTTAGATCAGCATGTTTTTTATGACATGACTGGTAGGGGTGGGATGGGGTGATGTGAGAGTCAGGAGAAGGGGAAGGAGGCAGACCATGGGACTAGTAAGTAAAATTACAAAAATTTAAATTAGAAAATACAAAATAAAAAAAAAAGACTTGGATAAAAGACATGATGTCTTTTTGCCTCAAGATTTGGGTAACAAGTGTGCTATCCATTTCTGAATTATAGTTTATTCCAGATATAATTAAATTGACCACCAAATATAGTTACCACACAATTTAAGTGGTTTGTTTGTTTGTTTGTTTGTTTTATAGATTTTTTTTATTTTTATAGAGCTCTACATTTTCCTCTGCTCCCTTCTTTGCCTCTTCCCTCCCCTTCAACCCTCCCCCAAGATACCCATGTGTAGGGATAAGCCCGCCTATTGGGTGCTGGCTTGCCTCGGGCGAATGTTTACTGATAAATTGGGCGCACAGAAGTGGTTGGTCCCTTCCTGTTTCCTGTACTCTGCAGGAACCTTGGTTTCGTGAGTCTGGTTTTTCTATTAAAGTTGTGCAAATACTTATCACAATTTGTCTGCATTAATCTAAGCTGCCACACCACCCATGCTCCCAATTTACTCAGGAGGTCTGGTCTTTTTCTACATCCCCAGTCGATTAGATGTATGTATGTCGCTCTTAGGGTCCTCATTGTTGTCTAAGTTCTTTGGGATTGTGGTTTGTCTGTTGCATTATGAGTGGCGGGGCTGTGTCCCCGGCACCTGGCCACCCACATGGCTAGCTTATGCCCGAAATAATTACACGGAAACTGTATTCTATTAAACACTGCCTGGCCCGGCTAGTTCCAGCTTCTTATTGGCTAGCTCTTACATATTGTTCTAACCCATTTCTAATATTCTGTGTAGCCCACGAGGTGGCTTACCAGGGAGGATCTTAACCTGCGTCTGTCTGGAGTGGAAGAACCATGGCGACTCCTGACTCAGCTTCTTTCTCCCAGGATCCTCTTCTGTTTACTCCACCTACCTAATTTTCTGTCCTATGAGGGCCAAGGCAGTTTCTTTATTATTAACCAATGAAAGCAACAGATAAGATACAAGACCCACCTCCATCATTTCCCCTTTTTCTGTTTAAACAAAAAAAGAAAGGCTTTAACTTTAACATAGTAAAATTACATATAACAAAACAGTTATCAAGTAAGAATTACAGTTACAACATTTATATCTATTTTATCTCTTATCATAACTAAGGAAAACTATAACTATTCATTCTTCAACTCCATCAAAGACTCCAGAAGAATATAATAATACTTAAGTAAACAAGAAATCCAAAACTCTAGAAATGACAGAGACATATCGCTGCCTGGACAGTCACCCAAAGTTCCTCTGTACCGTTGGGGCATCCATATTCGGCCTTCAGGCCCATAGTATCCAGCAGATATCTCCACGAAGCAGGAAATTCCAAAGACAGTTTAGTCACTTCCTGCTGTGTCCTGCAGAATGTCTCGCAGACTCTTTCATGAAGCAGGAACCCCGAAAGACCATCTCACCTTTAGGCAAGTTCAGCAGTCCTCTCTCTGAGGGTTCTTTGTGTTCAGTTTATACGTCAGTCCAGGCAAGAGCAGTTTCTTGCCCAAATGGCTATCAAACTCCATAAGGATCCTCTTCGATGCCCATCTTCCTTTTGAAGTAGCTGGTGCTGTCAGGAGCAGACGTGTCTCATTGTCATGAAAAGTCCTAAGTTATTAAAATATTTTAAATGCCATATTCTGCAGCCTTTGAGAGATATGAAGAATGCCTATCTGAAATATATCTCTATATATCTAGAAAATCTAACTAACCTGACTACAAGCTTGACTATTATCCATTAACAACCTATATTTCCTAATTATATAGTACATTTTTAATGAACTACACAATTACAATACCTGAATCAAGATCAGAAATACATATAACAAAATTGACCTTAAAATCCATACCAATGCAAATTATTCATATCTATATCATATCCCCCTTTAAATGTAAAAGAACATTTATAAACCATATTTAGGAACATGGGCGTAGTTTTTTCTCTCCAAACTGCTTCCTGCTGAATAGGCGCGTCGTTAATTAGGTCGTTCATGATATAACCTGTGTGCTAGTTTCATCTCAGTTGGCAATTGAGCGAAGCAATTTTTTGAGGGTGTTCACAGCAACCTTTCAGGAGGGCGTGGTCTATCACACCAAATCGGAAAAGATGCAATCCACAGGGTCACATCCTCTGTGAAAACAAAAGAAGACCCCCTCCAAAGCATCATATCCTTAGACCCAAATTTTGAAATTGTAATACCCTTATATCCATTCTGGTTTAACTTGGCAGCCCATGTAATGAAATGTCTCTCTGTACTTAGCTCCTTCACAGTCAAATATTTTAAAGAAAACACAATAATACAAAGAATCCAGACTCTCTGTGAATTTTCCATTTTTACGTGGCTTATTTTTCTTTATTTCTCTTAATCTATAACTATCTGAACTCTGTGTCTTTAAAGACTTTACCCTTTTTATTAAACCATTAACTTTATTCTCTATATTCTTTTTTATTCTCTCTCTCAAGCCTACATAAATTCATCCAACAGTATGGTCTTTTATGTCTGAATCTGTTTTATTGTGAATCTGTAACTTTTTTTTTTTTAATATCCAGGAGCATTTCTTAAAATGTTAAGCAGTTCTTAAAAAAAATTAAGTTATACCATGTACAGGTAATACGGTACTGCCTGTGCCCTGCCCAGTCTAAACCTTAACTGCGCTGTTATCACAGTAATTACGGTAGTTCCTGCCTGAGGTCAGCACAGTTCAGCATGGAGCAGGCGCTCCTGCCTCAGATCCATTTGGTGCCCCTGATCCATCATTTGTCTGCTGGTTTTCTTTGCTTTATGTTTAAAAACCACATATGAGTGAGTACATGAGATACTTGGCTTTCTGTGTCTGGGTTACCTCACTCAAAATGATGTTTTTAGCTCCATCCATTTTCCTGTAAAATTCAAGATGTTAGTTTTTTCTCTGTGTAGTACTCCATTGTGTAAATGTACTACATTTTCCTTATCCATTCTTTGGTTGAGGGGGATTTAGGTTGTTTTCATGTTCTGGCTATAACAAACAATGCTGATATGAACATAGTTGAGCACATGTCCTTGTGGCACAATCGAGCATCCTTTGGATATATACCCAAAAGTAGTATTACTAGGTCGTGAGGAAGATTGTTTCCTAATTTTCTGAGAAATCACCACATTGACATCTAAAGGTGCCGTACCAGCTTGCATTTCCACCAGCAATTCATAAGTGTTCCTCTTTCCCCACAACCTCTCCAGCATAAGTCGTCATCAGTGTTATTGACCTTGGCCATTCTTATAGGTATAAGATGGAATCTCAGAGTTGTTTTGATTTGCAGTTCTCTTATGGCTAAGGATGTTAATCATTTCCTTAAGTGTCTTTTGGCAATTTTAGTTTCCTCTGTTGAGAGTTCTATGTTTAGGTCTGTACTCTATTTCTTAATTGGATTATTATTTTTTGATGACCAATTTCTTGAGTTCTTTTGTATACTTTGGAGATCAGATCTCTGTCTGATGTGGGGTTAATGAAGATCTTTTCCCATTCTGTAGGCTGTCATTTTGTCTTGTTGACCATGTCCTTTGCTTTCCAGAAGCTTTTCAGTTTCAGGAGGTCCCATTTATTAATTGTTATTGACAAAGAAGCAAAAATTATCAAATGGTAAAAAGAAAGCATATTTAACAAATGGTGCTGGCATAACTAAATATCAACATGTAGAAGAATGAAAATTCTCGCACATAATTCAAGTCCAAATAGATCAAAGACCTAAACATAAAGCCAGCCATACTGAACATCATAGAAAAGAAAGTTGGAAGTACACTTGAACGCATTGGCACAGGAGATCATTTCCTAAATATAATCCCAGCATCACAGAAACCAAGAGAAACAATTAATAAGTAGAACCTCCTTAATAGAAATTCTGCATACTCTTCAAACTTCCCTCTGGCTAGACACTAACTTTAGGGTTGGAAAGTAAATGGTATCACAAATTGTGATTGGACACCATGTATTGATGACAAGAGACTCAAACTTTTGTCACTAATGAAAAAGGCTCTAATATCTAAGGGTATATCTATATCCTCAGACTTTCATGAAAATGAAAAATAAGAACTTTAATGAAACCATCTTTGAGTTTCTGTCATTGAAGATGAATCTAATTCGACCTAACAGACTATGATGTATTCTCCAGTAACTCAATTATTTAAATCAACTGAAAATCCAGTTCTGGTGTATTTCTGCCTTGGCCAAGAGCATTCTGGCATGTGTGGGTATAACCTGCATGACTTCAATTATCAGGGGAATGCACTTCTCCAGCTAGTCCTTCTTTCTAGCTGCTACATCTATAACCATGAACAAACCTTGTAAGTCTTTGACACTTGCAAAGTATCAGCTTTCCATTTACTTTGCTGGATGAGCTGACTAGTTTACTCCTGCAATGTTTTTGGATGATAACTTTGTTCGGCCAGCTGGAGCGGGTCTGAAAAAGCATGGGATAAAACCGGACTTGCTGAACATAGGGGACAATGAGGACTACTGAGAACTCAAGAACAATGGCAATGGGTTTTTGATCCTACTGCATGTATTGGCTTTGTGGGAGCCTAGGCAGTTTGGATGCTCACCTTACTAGACCTGGATTGAGGTGGGTGGTCCTTGGACTTCTCACAGATCAGGGAACCCTGATTGCTCTTTGAGCTGATGAGGAGACGGACTTGATCGGGGGAAGGGGACTTGATCGGGGGGAGAGGGAGGGAAATGGGAGGCAGTGGCAGGGAGGAGGCAGAAATCTTTAATAAATAAATAAATTTTTAAAAAAGAAGATAAACTCTTACTAGGAAACATGGCTAATGATCAGGTCAGCTTTAAAGTATGATTTAAATACAGGCCCCATTTACTGAGCAGTTATCCAACTAAGTTTCAGTGTTTATAAATAAATTTGACTATCATTTAAAGATAATCTGATAGAAAATTACACCTGCAATTGTGTTTTTGCTTTCAGGTTCCCAAATCACTATGGCCTACAACTGCATTTCTTTTCTCTTTCCTTTATGTGGAATTCTACGATGATATAGAACATTATGTATTGCCAAGACAAATTTATTTTTTCATACATTTGTAAAACAGCTTTTTATAGCCCATTTCAGATGATGTTCCTGTCATCATTATAAAGCTGAGAATTAGAGAAATCATTATTAAATGGTATCCCGATAGCTATCTAGAATAGCCTTTTTATTGTTCTATTTATTTTTAATTTTTAATGCCCTAGGCAATTAATAACTTCCTATAATTTGAAAATAGTGACGATGGGCAATAGTTATTGATGAAAATAATTTAATCTTAACATGGATGATTACAACTAATGTTTTGTGGTGCATTATAGAGCAGATGCTAAAGGATTTCCAAAAGTAATGTTTTCACGTTTGTATGAGGCAGTCTTGGCTCTGTCATCATACACACATTGGTTAAGAAGTGATGCTGAATGCTTCTTAATTTAAGCAATTGAGAAAGTGACACCTGGAAAAAATAGATTTCCGGATTCTAGCATATGCAGTCCTTACATAATACAGAGCATATCCATTAAGAACAAATTTTTTATTGGAAAGGTTGTGTCAATGTCAAAATTTGCACATACAGAAATTTGCAGCAAATTATGTAAGAAAAATGGGATAAATATTAGCGATGTTTTGTAACATCCTGTGTACTTCATTGTAACATTGTCCAGTCATCAGAATATATTTCAAGATGAAGAAATAAAAGGTAATAAGTGAGGATTAATGAAATTGGTTTTCTTTGGTACTAATACTAATGCAAACTCTTGTTTTGCTCTCAAGAAGAGAATCAAGGGGCAAGAGTCTGTTCTAGGGAAGTTTTACTGTTAGCATGACCACCAGGACTGTCATTATGAAAGATGTATCATCTATTTTGCTTTAAGGAAGAAACTCAGGATCCTGTATGTTATTAAAACTGAAAAAAAAAACTAATTGTGAAAAAGGGGAAGTCTTAAGGTTTACTATCAAAAAAGATATGGATGTGTTCTTATTCTTGGTACCCAGGCCCCATCCTGCATTTCCCCTTGAAAAGTCTGAGGGAATCACCCTAGGAGAGGCAGGATCCCTGGACACTTAGAGCAAAGTACCTGTTCATCATTATACAAAGTATTTGTTGCTGTTGTTCAACAACAAACTCCGTCTGGGATTGCTCTTGGTAATTTTAATACTGTATATGAAAATACAGATTTTCTTCATAATTATTCCCATGATCTGTGAACAGTAACTTCTTAGAGGGAAACCAACCTATCTGTTGTGATGTCTTGAGTCTGGTCCTCTACCTCAATGTGAAAACAAAGATTGGGAAAGGTCACTGAAGCATCTCCAAATCCCCTCTGAATACACTTTAAAAAATGAATAATTCTTATTTTTCATCAGTAGTGCAGAAAGCTTCCATGATGGGGCCCTGGGCCACAAAAGTTATCACCTCTGCCTTCATGGCCACACAGTGTCATCACAATCATAACAAAGCAGCTACAAAATAATTAGTATGATTTTATTTTTATTTAAGTGAAATCTTGAGTAGTTTGACAACTATCTACTGACGTTTAAAACATGCCTAAAATGCCGATTTTATGCGGGAAAACCTATCATGACTCTTGTGATCATCTATAGCCAAACTTCTCATACAAAAATTGTAAATCTATAGTTTCAGTGAGTATTCCACATAAGGCTTCCTTGTTATCAATTAATTCAACTTACTTCTTCATCAATTTTCTTCCCTTTCAGTCTTGATAGTTTTATGACCTAGACCCTGGCAGTACCCTTAGGCAGTGCATGTGATAATTGACACATTTTCTAACACGGTATAGTGATGCCCAAGTCACTGCTTTCAGGCTGTGACTGGTGCTTATTGGAGTCTGCAGCAGGGGCTCCTTTTATCCTCATACATCACAATCCAGTGACAGCTCTCCCATACAGGGACTGCACTGAGCTCTCCCCTAGGAAAATATATGCAAACACCTCCAGAACATTGAAATGGTTGCTAGGCATCACAACGGAGACATCTTTATGATAAACACACTATGCAAAAGAAGGTCTAATAAAAGAATAACAAATTATTACATCCAGAGGGCAATTTTACAAGATTAACTGGTGTAATAAATTATTGCCGGAGTCAGAATACCACATTACCCTTTAAGGTATTTTACAGCAGAGACAAAATGAACTGGCCTGTAAAAACCAAGAAATGTAGTAGAGAATAACAAACTGCCTTGTCAAATTTCTGAAAGATACTTGTCTAATGCTTGTGGAGCTCAGCAACCCAATTTTAAAATAAATGTATGGATAGGATGGTGACTGTGCATAATTATTATTTTTCATTCCTCTGCTGCATACTCAGGAACAATGCAATCTATGTATGATCACCTTAATAAAATACCTGTGATATTTTATTTTTAAAATTATTCCAAAACATAAAATGCTATGTAGCACATACAAAAACTCAAAAATCATATAATATATATAAAGATAGATAGATATTCTTTATATGATTAATATTTATTGTTTGCACACATGTTTTGAAACAAGGGCTCATTCTGTAACCTAGTTTAGTCTCAAACTGGCAGCGTTCTCCCTCCCTCAGATTTCCTGTACTCAAATCATGGCAGTGTATCAAACTTGACTTCAAATATATTTTATAATAATAAATGCATGTATTGATAGAGTTATCCAAGTAATTGCTTTCTGTGATATCACGTATTCAAAAATTTAAAGTCGTAATATTTAGTAATTTCCACAGTCAATTTATATTGCTTATTAATTTAAAATGGAAAAAAACAATGCTTCTTCACTTATGCTTAGTTTACTACAAACATGAGAAAAATTAGTTTTGCGATGTGAGCACTAGGGATATGACAACATAATGACAGTTTGGTTCTTCTTTATTTGGTTTGATTTAAAATTTTTAGTCTTTTGCTCCGTGTGTGTTTATCTGTGTGTATGTGTGACTGTGTGTGTCTGTGTGGGGGTTGAGTGGTGTACCGTGTGTCTGTATGTGCTTTGTATGTGTTGTATGGGTGTACTGTGTGTGTGTTGTGTGTATGTGTGTTTATGTTTGTGCTATGTGTGTGTGTCTGTCTATCTGTGTATGTCTTATGTGGGTGTACCATTCGTTTGTGTGTGTCTGTGTGTGCTGTATGTGTGTCTGTGTATCTGTGTGTGAGTATGTGTGTGTGCTGTGTGTGTGTGTGATGTGTGTGTGTGTGTGTGATATGAGTGTTGGGTGGATGGATGATGTGGGTTGGTCATGAGTGTATGGAAAACAGAAGAGAACATCCTGTGTGCTGTTCCATTACTATCTGCTTCAAGTATCCTGAGATAGGATCTTTTATTATTATTTATTTTTATTGAAAAAAAAATTTTTTTGCCTCCTCCCAGCCTCCCATTTCCCTCCCCCCTCTCCCTCCCTCTCCCCTCCCCCCACTCCTCTCCCCCTCTCTCTCCAGTCCTAAGAACAGTCAGGTTCCCGGTCCTGTGGGAAGTCTAAGGTCCTCCCGCCTCCATCCAGGTCTAGGAAGGTGAGCATCCAAACTGGCTAGGCTCCCACAAAGCCAGAACATGCAGTAGGATCAAAACCCCGTGCCATTGTCCTTGGCTTCTCAGCAGCCTTTATTGTCCGCCATGTTCAGAGAGTCCGGTTTTATCCCATGCTTTTTCAGTCACAGTCCAGCTGGCCTTGGTGAGCTCCCAATAGATCAGCCCCACTATCTCAATGGGTGGGTGCACCCCTCGCCGGTCCTGACTTCCTTACTCATGTTTTCCCTCCTTCTGCTCCTCATTGGGACCTTGAGAGCTCATTCCGGTGCTCCAGTGTGGGTCTCTATCTCCATTTATCGCCAGATGAAGGTTCTATGGTGATATGCAAGATATTCGTCAGTATTGCTGTAGGATAGGGTCATTTCAGGTTCCCTATCCTCAGCTGCCCAAGGAACTAACTGGGGACATCTTTCATCGAACCTGAAGCACCTAGAGCTGGGCTTTTGACCAGAAAGTCCAAATAATCTTCCTGTGTCCAAGCTCAACCAAGTTTAACCATGACCAACTTTTTTATCTGATGTAATGGTTTGAATGAGAAATGTGCTCCTGCCTCCAGGGTCAGGTGCTGGAAGACTTGATTCCCAGTTACTGGCACTGTCTTGGGAGGTATCATATCCTTGCTGGAAGAAATATTTTACCAGGGGTATTCTTTGAGTTGATAGCCGCAACCAACTTCCAGCTATGGTTTCTGCTTGGGGTTTGCCCTTGATGATGAGGTCTCTAAGCTTCCTGTTTTGGCTATCTGCTGCCAAGCTACGCCCTCTATTATAGACTCTCTCTCTTTCTCGAATTTTAAGCAAAATAAAGTTTTCTTCCTTAAATTATTTTCATCATGATACATAATTACAGCAAGAGAATAGGAAATAGTCCACAGATTCTGGGGATCTTCACTGCCTTCTTCACACTTGCCCAGTCCTTAGTCATCTCCACTGAACTGTATTGCCAGTTCTGTTCTTTTCGTATTTTTTCAGGCTAGCTATTCAGATGTTTACATTTATGGTGTGGGAGAATTGTCTGTATTCTGTCAATCATGTTTTAAATAAATGCTGATTGGCCAGGCAGGAAGTATAGGTGGGTCAACCAGACAGATTAGGATCCCAAAAAGCCTGTACATTCAGTAGAGTCCCCAGCTTGGTCCTTGGGCAGCAGAAGAGAGGGTGCCTGAACTGGCCTTGTCCCATAGCCACACTGATGAATATCTTGAATATCACCATAGAACCTTTGTCTGACGATGGATAAATAGAGATAGAGACAGGGACCCACACTGGAGCACTGTACTGAGCTTCCAGGGTTCAGTTGAAGAGCAGAAAGAAGGAGAGCATGAACAAGGAAGTCAGGACCTCGAGGGGTGCATCCACCCACTGAGACGGTGTGACTGATCTAAAAGGAGCTTACCAAGGCCAGCTGGACTGGGACTGAACGAGTATGTGATCAGACTGGACTCTCTGAACATCGGGATTTGTTAGGAGCCTGTATATTCCCTTTGAGAAAGCTTAGGGACAATGATTGTGAAAACATGGATTGTGTGACCAATCATCAAGTGGATATCTACATTTCTCTGATCTCATATTGAGAGTCTTTGCTCATTATTTGTCAAGGGAGTTAATATTCAAGTTATCAATTAGATAAGAGTTTATTTATTTACATGTGTTACTCTTAGTTTCCTTTGATAGTTGTAAGCTCATGAGCTGTTTCATTTGCCTTCTCTTTTAAGAACTTCTGCAGTACTTTGTGGTCCTTCAGCTGAAACAGAAGCTTTTGTGAGAAAGATCAACTTCTGAGAATAAAGATTTCTTTTGAAAAATTCTATGTCTCTCTTTGCTTTTAAATAATTCATTTGGCATAAATATTGAATTAATTTAGTATTTAAGCTGTTTCACATTCTTATTTCCTGGATGATTTTTAAAATATGATTTGGTCAATGGTTATTTGCCTAATTTGTCTTTGGTTGTGTAGATTCACTTTTACCTGGCTTCATTGAGAATTTTGTTTTTTACTTTTGCTTTTCCTAGTTTTAATACAACCTGACAAAGTGAGGATATTTTAAAAATATCTAAGTGACTTATACTTACTCTTTGGTTTCTGTCAGATCTTGTGGAAATTCCTTATACATACATCTCTCTTCTTCCTTTTCCTCTCTCCATCTCTCCATTCTCTTTATATCCTTCCTTGCTTCACTTTAATTTTATCTAATTTTTGTTTCTGTCTCTTTATATTCCAAATATTTTGAAGTTATAATTTTGTAAATTGTATATGTGTTTTTCTTTTTTTCATTGTTTCCTCAAATTTTTCCATTCATCATTTCTGTTCCAGTACTTTTATTTCTGCCATTTAATTTGGAGTTGTTCTCAAAACGTCCATCTCTCTGTGTCATACTCAGTTTTAATGCTCATTTTCTTTTTTGTTAGCATGATATTTAAGTTATAAATAATATTTTAATTTTTCTGTGAAATAATTCCCCCATCTCTGTCATATTTAATTTTTGTCCTGGGGCTGTCTTTCTTCCTGAGATATTGCTTTCTGATAAATGTTTTATCTAATTTGTTGGACAGTAGATACAGAATGGAAGGGCGGTGGATGGATTTAATCAAGTTGTACTATGTAGATTATGAAATGTCCAAATAACTTAAAAAGGAAAAAGTCTCTGACTTAATGTAGATATGATACACACGTTATAAAAATGGACTGACTATACATTTTTCTAGAGGATTTATTCTACTCTAACTAGGAGTTTGATTCTTTTTCAGTGTTTGATGGTCTTTAATGCCAAAGACTTTACGTCTTCTAATGTTATTTCCCATGTAGTCTTTTTGATTTATCTAGTTTCCCCTATCAAGTAAGTGTCCTCTGTGTGCTGTAGCCACTGACCTGGTGTCTACTGTCATCATTTCTGTTCTTATTGTTGATGCAACATCACTGTGTTGGATGGAGAAAGTTCTACAATGCTATGGTCACATCTAGGCAACAGTAGAACTGTGTCACTGTGTCATTTGCGAGTGAATTTTAGTCAGACAGTTTCTCATGTCTGCAGTTAGGACAGAAAACTGAGCATCAGGAAAAATGAACATTATTTCAAAACAAACAAAATAAAACAAAAATGCAAAAAAAGCAAACACAAACCAAAGAAGCAAAAGACCAATAGGATAAAAAAAATGCCAAAATATATTGGAATGATACAAAGTGTCCACAAAAATATCACTGAGTTCATCTTGCATTAGTCAACTGCTCCTGGATGGATCTGAGGCTTGTCCTCTAGTATGTCTGAAACTTGTAGTGATGGACCATTGGAGGAAAGTGATTTTCTCTTTGTCAGGGGGTGTAAATTATTAATAGCTTCTTGGTAAGTGGTAGGAATCCCTGCTCTCTTCCTCTTCTCAGTCAGTCTAGATTCGCCACAGTTCTTGAGTGTGCTACCAGGGACTTCTCCAACTAAGATCACATCCTGGGAGAACCTTTCTTCATAGAACATCAGTGAGAGAATATTTCCTATGTTGACACTCTTATTTCTCCTGTTAAAGACATTAAGGTATTTCTTTTATTCCTCAACCATGACAATCTGTCAGTGTTTGAAGGCAATCAATCATACAAATGAATTAGAGTCTTCTTGGAGTCTATTAATGAATGCAGGGATTTTACCATTGTCATTCTACTCCAGATGTAGCCCAGATGTTTATCAAAACTAACATTTAAGCATCCTTGATGGTTATGTGGGTTCTCCTTCAGGTGGTTGAGATCATCCTATTTCGGCTTTCTCTTCTTAATTCTGCACCACCATTTCTCTGTCATCTGACCTTTCTTTAATCTTCAAACTTTTTATACTCTTAAGGATGAAAGAAAAGACTTTGGTTTTCTCATCATAGTTGAAACTAGACTTATTTTTCTTCCACAAATATCCCCAACTTTGTTTAAACCTATGTAACCACATCGATAAAGTTGAGAAAGAGACACAATACTCCCACAACTTCACTTTCTGAAAAGCACTCTTTGGCTAGAGTGAATTTTGCTCACAAGTGAGGCTACACCTATCAGCTATTAAGCTATCAATCATGGATTCTGAGCTCCATCTTGCATATCTCTTTAGAGGAAATATATACATGCATGATGAATAATGGTGCACTGTTTAGACACTTGCTTGAAATGCCCCTGGATAGCAATAATTTTCAATCAATATAAGGACAAACTTGAATCCACATGCAGATCTTCCATTTTGCTCAGTTGTTCAATCAGAAACTGTGGTGGTAAATTTCACACAAGTGAGTGTTATGAAGTTTGTATTGACACATTTCCTGTACAGGAAGATTTTTAACTGATGTGGTACCTCAGAGGGTATCAGAAATTTTATTTCAAATAGCAAAATCCTTTATCTAAACTAAACAAAAGGTAGAGAGAGATTTTTCAAATTAACAAAATCAGAAATGAAAAGGGGGCATAACAACAAACACGGAGGAAATCCAGAGAATGATTAGGTCATATTTTAAAAACCATACCCTACAAAATTGAAAAAAATTAAAGGAACTGGACAATTTCCTGGATAAATATCACTTACCAAAATTAAATCAAGACCAAATAAGCAAATTAAATAGACCTATGACTGCTAAAGAAATAGAAACAGTCATCAAAAGTCTTCCAACCAAAGAAATCCAGGTCAAGATGGTTTCAGTGTCAAATTCTAAAAGATTTTCAAAGAAATAATACTAATACTCCTCAAATTGTTCCACACAATAGAAAAAGAAAGAACATTGCCAAACTCTTTCTATGAAGCTATAATTACCCTGATGCCCAAAACACATATAGATATTACAGAAAAAGAGAATTACAGTCCAATCTCACTCATGAACATGGATGCAAAAATACCCAATAAAATACTATCAAACAGAATCAAAGAGCACATCAGAAAAATCATCCATCGTGATCAAGTTGGCTTCAACTCAGAGATGCAGGGATGGTTCAACATACAAAAATCTGTCAATGTAATCCATCATATAAACAAACTGAAAAAAAAAATCCAAAACACATGATTATCTCATTAGATGCTGGAAAAGCCTTCAACAAAATACAACACCCCTTCATGATAAAGGTCTTGGAGAGAGCATGGATAAAGGACATACGTAATGATAATAAAGGCAATATACAGCAAACCAACAGCCAACATCAAACAAAATGGAAAGAAACTCAAATCCTTTTGAATAAGAGACAAGACAATGCTGTCCACTCTCTCCATATCTATTCAGTATAGTAGATGAGGTTCCAGCTAGACCAAGAAGACAACAAAAGAATATCAAGGGGATAAAAATTGGAAAAGAAATCAAACTCTCACCATTTGCTGATGATATGATAGTTTACATAAGCAATCCCCCAAATTCTACCTAGAAACTTCTAAGACTCAAAAACACCTTCAATAATGCAGCAAAATATAAGACTAACTTGAACAAATAAGTAGCCTACTTTTTACACAGATGACAAATGGGGTGAGAAAGAAATTAGAGAGACATCATCCTTCTCAATATCCACAAATAACATAAAAATATCTTTGAGTAACTCTAACCAAACAAGTGGAAGACCTGTATGACAAGAACTTTAAATCTTTGAAGGAAGAAATTGAAGAAGACACCAGAAATGGAAAAATCTTTCATGCCCTTAGCTAGGGAGAATTAACACATGTATAAGGAAAATGTGGTACATTTACACAATTGAGTACTACACAGCAAAACAAAATAATGACATCTTGAAATTTTAAGGCAAATGGAAAAATCTAGAAAATATCACATGGAGTGAGGTAACCAGAAAGACAAATATCATATGTAATTTTTGAAAGTGACTTTTAGACACAAAACAACACAAAAAACCCCAAAACAAAACCAGCCTACAATTCATAATCCCAGAGAGCCTAGACCACAATGAGGACCCTATGAGAGGCATACACATGGATCTAATCTACATGGAAAATGGAAAATGACAAAATCTCCTGAGCATAGGGACCATGGAAAAGGGGTTGGGAGAGGAAGGGAGGAGAGTGTAGAAAATACATAGCTCAATAAAAAAAAAAAGAAGTTTGTTTCTAGATAAGGCATTTTTGCTGATGCAATTTATCTCCCACCACAGTAATGGAAAAGCTAGAGTTATTCAGGAGCATTTTAGGCATTTAAATACCTCAAATTTTGTATTTTTTGCTGAACGGAAATGCACCCTAGGATGTATTGACAAGGCTATATTTTTCCTTAGTTAACATTCCTACAACTATTGATTTTAAGATGCAAAAAATTCATTTTAAAGAATGTTGAATGACTCTTAAAACCTTAATAATCAACTGCTAATACTCATAGGAAATGCAATAATATAATTATATTATAAATGCCATTATGCTATGCCAATATAAAGCATGCAATATGGGAAAAACAACAAGCAGATTCCTGGCAGTAAAAACAGAGAGCTACTGGCCTATGAATTGTATATTAGGAGAAAGTTTTGAAAAGGACAGTATTCAGTTTTATTACGGTATCATCTCTTATTATTTATGTATCATATGTATAACCCCTATAATTTAATCCACCATCATTTCTGTTTATAATTTTCTGCAATTATCTTAAAATAAAATTATTATTCTATAGCAGCTAAACCAAAATAAATAAAGAAACAAATATATCTCTATACAATATTTATGTTCTTATTTTAGTGAAGAACTCCAAATTCTGTAAAGTAAATAAATATAATAATTATCTACCATTCACTGAAATGATTACCGCTTCTTCTGTTTTTAATAATGTACCTTTACATGCCACCATCATAACAATGTTATTTCATATGTTTATAGTCCTCCATAAGAGAAGATCCAGATATCATATGTATATTACAGTAATTAATCCTATTTGAGAAATATTGTCATTTCAGTTCACAGATAAATCCATCATGAGTCTGATCTGTCTGCTCAAAGATTTATACTGTGCTCTTGGGGAGAGAAATACATGTCCTATTTAAAATATTTGTACTAAATATATTTAGAAGACTGAGGGTTTTGTTGTTGTTGTTGTTTGTTTTGTTTTGTAGTTGTTCTTTTTTTTTTTTTTTTTTTTTGAGACAGGGTTTCTTTGTATAATAGTCCTGGTTGTCCTAGAACTCACTTTGTAGACCAGACTTGCTTTGAACTCACAGAAATCTTCTTGACTCTGTCTCCCAAATTCTGGGATTAAAAACATGCCCCACCAGAATCTGGTGAGACTGAGTTTTGAAGGACTCCAGAAAAGAAATAAGCTACTAGTGATTTTTGAAGTTCTTGTAGTTAAATCACTTTTAGCTTTCTGTTGCATCTAGAAAGCATTATCCAGGAACATGTTACCTTTGTTTTCTTTTCCTGGAACAACATGTAAGAATGTGTTTCCTGTGTGTTTCCAAGTGGATCCCCACCCAGAAGCCAGCTGCCTATGTGTTCTTTTATCGAAACACCATCCATGATTGTGTTATCTGTGCGAACCTATGCTGTATTAGAAGCAGGCTATGGATTGCAGTGGATTGTTGAATGATTTCTCTCTACTGAGTGAGGACATTAATCTTAGCAATCTCTCTGCATTAACTTCATGGAATGGGGTACAGGTATCTTTCTTTGCTATTTTGAAGGAAATTGAATGAATTGGTGGACACAGGTCACCTTTCGGCCTCTTTGTTTTCATCCACGTTTAGCTTGTCATTTCACCTTTGATCCCCAGTAATGTTTTGTTCCATTTTTAAAAATGTTGTAAGTATTGACATTTTATTTTTTATCTATAATCTTTTTCCTGACATTTGGTCTTGTGCATTGTAGGATTTCAGAGATAGATAAATTCAAACCAGGACTATTCCTCTAGGAAGACACTGAGTGAATAGAAGAAAGAAGTGTCAGTTGTAGTGGAAAGAAAGTGTCTAGAAAAAACTTCAGAAACTCGATGACCAAATAGTTAGATTAACACTTTCAAGTGAGTAGAGCTAGAAAGCTGTTCTGTTCCACAGAATGTATGCTGAAATGAAGTTTATGATTAATATCAGTGTTGAGTCCTGTCTTTTTTATTTGCTATTGCTCAGTTCTTTCAATGGTAATTTTCAAAATTAACTAGTTTAACATATTTTAGTAAAATAAATGTTGATTCCATAAATTGAAGTATATATTTTTAATATGTGTAGTATAACATCTCACATGTGTAATGGCAGTTTTGTAAAATCATGTATTATTTTCTAGTCTGTTGTTGACTCTTAAACTTAAGTTGATTATTCTCTCAAATTCCACAGCTAGATTTCCTTGATTTGATTTTCGATATTGAATTTTTAGCTCTCTATCCAATTCCATTTGATAGCACATAGATTTGGTATCATTTTGATGTATTCTTGGCCCAAGTGTTCCTCACCATTCTGCCTTTTGATATCTTACTGCCATCTTTCTATTAATAAAAAAGCATCAATTAAAGTGTCAATACATGGAATCAATAAGCACTATAGTCCCTTTACTTCCAGGAAGCATGTACTATGTTCTAAACTTTGTAGGCTATGTTCTTACCTCTGCTATGGACCTTATTGGTCCAATCTTCATAATGAAAATGATGACTAATTCACACTGCTCTAGTATTGATCATCTCAATATGTTAGATGAATCATGTTTCTTGTTCAAAAATAGTAAGACATTCTTAAACTACTAACATCCAAGGTTTCTGATTAATGGAAATTATATATTGTGAGTTTAGTTAATATATCATTGTGATAGGTTTTGAAATGTTGCACAGTTTTTGTGTTTACCAAGCATGTACGAATTTCTATCAAACTAAGAAAGTGTTTTGAGGAGGAGAATAGCATATGCAAATGTTCTAGTTAGCATATTATTCTTACATTGCTGATGATCACCAGTTGTTTATAGAAGAGTACAGCAAGAAGATGAAGAATATATTTTATCTGAGTATTAAAATAAAATATCAACTCCACTGACATAAAAAATTGTAGTATTGATTTTGAAACTCAATAACATTATGTATATTGCTATCAAAGAACAAGCAGTGGTCAAGAAACATTATAACAGTATTTAAGTTAAAGGAATCGATTTTAAATCCACAAATAAGTTTGTTGTTATTATTTCTATGATAACACAGTTAATGAAAATAAATATTTAATCATCTGAAAAAATTATCTGTGTATTTCATTCATTTTTTTATATTTGTTATTATTGTGAATTTCTTGGGTTTATTAGCATAAAATGTAAACATTCAGAGCCATTAACCTTTTAAAAACATTTTAAATCAATTTTGGCACAGAGTGAGGAATAAGGATCACATTTTCTTACATATAGACATGTAGTTTCCCCAGTACTGATTGCTGAAGAGCCTATTTGTTTTTTCACAGATCAGTAAGAAATGGTTATTGAAAAAACAGTGGTATAGGTGCTATGAGGTGACCACCTGCTTTTTGACTGTGTTTAAGGCTGCTTTACAAGAAGCAACCCATGTCTGGTACCAAACTGAAGAAGAACCCATGGCTTGGGAAATTCTAGGACCTACTAGAGAGTCCTATACTCTTACTTTATTAAATAGATATATCATCTAACTTTTAAATACTTAAAAGCTTCATAACCAGGGTTCAGTGAGGCTCTTAGTCTTTGACAGAAAATTTTAGGCAGTTATATTCAACTATTACAGAAACTCACAACAGGTAAAAAAAGAGAGAGAGAGAGAGAGAGAGAGAGAGAGA